>NC_141994.1:68235386-68575386 GCF_049901715.1 Pseudonaja textilis
GCTTTACTCACAATGCTAAAATACAGTGATAATTGTGTTTAAAAGTGCTGTGGCAGATGCTCCAATACTTATGATTTATGATCAGAAATATTATCATCCGAAAAACTTGATGACCCTTGTAATGACTTGCTCAAAATCATTATTTTTAAAAGCTGATTCTCTTTGCTTTTTTCTCCTCGCCCAAATAAATTAAAATAATGTATTTCCATTTAACTTGTTACCTTGGCTCATTTTCACTTAGAATTTCCTGAATGTTAATCACTTTTAGAGGTACAGCAGTAACTATTGTGGCTATCTTTTCTTTATTATAATGTGACTCGGGTTTTTCTTAAATTATAGATTTTATTATTGTGTGCATTATCCTGTATTTTATTGAGCTAAAGGGAATTTTCCTAGTGTTATTTCATGTTTCTCTGTTATGTTATCAGGCTTTTGAGAATAGTCCTTGCAGAGAATTTCATCAGGTTATCCTGGGATTGTAAATTTATTTTTTTATTTTGTTTATCAAATTTATATGCTGGCCACCTCACTATTGAGGAACGCTCGTCTCAATAATTGACGATAGATGGTTTTCTTCGGGGAAATTTTTATGGCTGGAGTCCATGGTGGGATCCAATTTTTTTTTACTACCGGTTCTGTGGGTGTGGCATGGCTTGGTGGGTGTGGCTTGGTGGGCGTGGCAGGGGAAGGATACTGTAAAATCTCCATTTCCTCCCCACCCCACTAACCTGCTTTCCAGCTCCGTTCTCCTGTGCAGGGCAACCAAAGAAGACCCAGCCGATCACCTGGGACTCGGGAGGCAGAGAAGAGATGGGGGCGGGGCCAGTCAGAGGTGGCATTTACCAATTCTCTGAATTATTCAAAATTTCCACTATTGGTTCTCCAGAACCGGTCAGAACCTGCTGAATACCACCTCTGGTTAGAGTGGAAGTGAGGATAGGGCAAAGTGAAATCTGGTCTCCATGGCTTCTAGAAGTGTGTCCTGAGATTAGCAGAATAATTTTGTATGCATAATAGTTCTTTGGTTGATTTGAAGGCTAAAATTAAGTGCGCTTGGAACAAGACTCAGACTTTGTAACATTTTGATAGGTATTGGGAGGAGATTGGAACTACTGTTGGACTTGATGTCAACTCAAAACCCAACGAGGAGGCTAGGAGGTATAACAGAAGAGCAGAATTGGGAAGGACCTTGAAGGTTTTCTAGTCCAAACCCTTAGATCTTTTCAGACAAATTGGTTGTTCAACCTCTTCTTAAAAACCTTCCGTTTTTGAGTACCCACAACTTCTGGAAGGAAGCCCTTCCACTGATTAATTGTTCCCACTTTCAGGAAATTTCTTAGTTCTAGGTTGCTTTTCTCCTGGGTTAGTTTCCATCCGTTGGTTCTTGTCCCGCCTTCAGGTGTTTTGAAGAATAGGTTGACCCCCACCCTTCTTCGTGCAGCCCCTTAGATATTGGAAGACTGTTGCCTTGGCCTCTCTAGTCCTTTCCATTAAACTAGTCAGCCTCCAATAATCCTTCTTCTGCTTATTTTTCTGGCTGCCATAGAAATGGCGGGGGGGGAGAATAATTGGACCTTGTGTGTGTGTGGCGGGGAGGAAAGAGTGCTGGAGGCTTGAGATGGTGAAGTGTAAAACTTGGGATGTTACTTGACTATGCTTATTTGCTTACTGAGCAGCTGTAGCCTTTTGTCTATGCAGGCCAAGGTCAACCATACTGGTGGGCCAGATGTCTCAAACACCACCTGAAGTTGCCCCACACAGCATTATACAAATCTCAGATTTGAACTATTATGGGTGGGAATGCTGGCATAACTTAATATATATGTGATTTCCGCACCTATTGCCTCAGATCTTGAATTCTTCTGATACTACCACTTTAATTTCCATTAAAAGTTGTTTTCTCTATAACAATGGAGTCTAAGGTTTTCTTGGATTTTGAATGGAGCCTCACCTGACATAGACATACCCAACTCCCGCAACCTCTCTCATTTTAGCCTTCAGTTCTCTAACTTATTCTTATTTTATTTATTTATTTATTTTATGTTGTCAAGCGATTATAACAGGTATAAGTATAAACGTAGTTAGGAATACATGAAATGGATACATATAAGAAAAATGAAAAGAAACAATAGGACAGGGATGGTAGGCACGTTGGTGCGCTTATGCACACCCCCTACAGACCTTTTAGGAAAGGGGTGAGGTCAATAGTAGAAAGTCTAAGGTTAAAGTTTTTGGGGGTTTGGGGAAGAAACTACAGAGTCAGGTGGAGTATTCCAGAGGTTGACCACTCTGTTGCTGAAGTCGTATTTCCTGCAATCAAGTTTGGTGCGATTAACCTTGAGTTTGTATCTATTGTGTGCTCTTGTATTGTTATGGTTGAAGCTGAAGTATTCATTGACAGGTAGGACATTGCAATGTAGGATTTTAGATACTATACTTAGATCGGACTGGAGGCGGCGTAGTTCTAGTTTTCTAGGTCTAGAATTTCAAGTCTGGTGGCATAAGGTGTTCTGCAACGAGTAGAGGAGTGGAGAACTCTTCTTGTGAAATATTTCTGGACTTTCTCAACTGTATTAATAACAGATACGTAATGTGGGTTCCAGACTGATGAGCTGTATTCAAGTTTGATCTGTATTCTTTGTTGATCATCTCCCCACCCTTTCTAGAGGCTCAACATCTTTTTACCATCATGACCGACAAAACTGGATGCAGTATTCCAAATGTGGTCTTACCAGGGCATTATAAAGTAGTAAACAATAGCATTAAGGTGAATTTTTATAGATAGTAGAATTCTTAGGATTGTATGAGGGTTATGACTGAATATTTTTATGGGTATCAAGTTTAGGTTCGGGTTAAGATGAAATCTCATTAGGATCCAGTTATAGTTTTAAATATTTCTCAGCCAGACTGAGAAATTGCCACATCATTTTCCACCCCACCCTCCAATCGACAGCCGTAATAGCTAAAACATGCAGCCCTGTGTTTATTGAGCATTAGCTGGTAGTGGCTCGTGGCCACACTTGGCCAGTTTCACATGCTGAGTTAGGTCACCTCTGCTTAGCATTCGGAAGGTGGAAGCCACCTCAAAAAATCTGGAAAGTTGCGAAACTATCTTGACATAGCAGTAATGACAAACCACCGCCGTCTTCGCCATATGCAATATTTGTTTCTATTAAACTAGAAGCCGGATAGACTGCTAGCAAGGGTGTCCCCTTTTTGCACTTCAAATCAAATAAGATTTCTTCTTAATTGTTTCTAGCGGTTCTAATATGTGAGCTTTTTTGAGTCGCTTAGTGTTTCTGAAGAGCCAGCAGCTTCCAAAGAATGTTTTGCGGCTTAGGTCATTGTGTTCCACAAATAAACATCTGGTGGTTACTATAGGGATAAAAAGGGCTTTGAGAGTTTTTAGGAAGGAAGGATTAGAAAGAAGGCAGAGAAGGAAGAAGGAGGAAGGGAGGAAGAGTTAGAAGGTAGAAGGTAGGAAGGAAGGAAGGAAGGAAGGAAGGAAGGAAGGAAGGAAGGAAGGAAGGAAGGAAGGAAGGAAGGAAGGCTTAGAAAGAAGGCAGAGAAGGAAGGAAGAGGTAGGGAGAAAGGGTGGAAAGAAGGGCTAGAAGATTAAAAAAGGAAGTAAGAAAAGAGCCCTTCCTCAATTCAAAACTCCTGCTAAACTCTGGGGTATTCAGAGGGGGTAATTGTGTTAAATTTCCTGAGAGAAATTTAAAGACAACACATTTCTTTTCTCCTCGCCAGCAGTGGACAATGAAAACTCACCAGCTTCTAGAGAAGTTTTGCAATGCAGAAAAAAATGCCTTCATATCACTGAAGGAAGGTGATTGCTGTAAGATAAGGATAACATCCCCTTAATTGCCCTACTTTTGACTCACAATTCACCTTTCACTTAGCAACTGAATTCTCTCACCTGACAGGAATCATTATAAACTAAGCTCCAAGTCCTGTAGGAGCCGTAATGGTTCAGCAATTAAAGATGCTGAGCTTGGCGAGCTGACAGCCCGGGTTCGAGCCCTGAGTTCCACGCAACAATGTGAGCTCCCGTTCCTTGCTCCAGCTCCTGCCCACCTAGCAGTTTGAAAGGCAAGTAGATAAATAGGTACCACTTTTGCGGGAAGGTAAGCATGTGCTATGTACCTCGGTATATAGCCGTGATAATCACTTGACCATAGAAACATCTTTGGACAACGCTGGCTCCCTTGGCTAAGAAGGAACACACACACACAGATTCAGACATGACTGGACAGGGGAAACCTTTACCTTCATAAATCTTGTATAGTCTTCATAGTCTATAAGGTTTGGCTGGCCGCTCACAGAGGGTCAGATTAGGTAATCATACCTCTTCAGCCCTTATTCTTAACACTGGTACACCACAGCATGGCGTGTTGAGTCCCTTACTCTATACTCTTTATGGGCATGACTGCATTCCCACTCCTGCTAGTAATACTATTGCTAAATTTGCAGATGATACAACAGTGGTGGGACTCATCTCCAGGGGGGATGCGTCTGCCTACTGAGATGAGGTGAACCGGTTGCTTTCGTGGTGTGGAGACAATAACTTGGTCCTCAACACCAATAAGATCAAGGAGCTTATAGTGGACTATAGAAGAAACAGATCAGACATCCAGCCCTTATCAATGGAGACTGAGTGGAGCAAGTGGTCAGTTTTAAGTTTCCATAAAATAGGACCTGACCTGGGGTGCTCACATTGCAGCCCTGGTCAAAAGGGCCCAGCAGAGATTATACTACCTGAGACTTCTCAGAAAACAACTGAATGAAACATTGCTGGTGACCTTCTACCGCTGCACCATAGAGAGTATCTTAACTTACTGCACCTCTGTGTGGTTTGCCAATTGCACAGTGGCAGATAGGACAGCACTCCAGAGGGTTAACGCCATTGCCCAGAGGATCATTGGTTGCCCTCTTCTCTCTTTGGAAGAGCTTTAGAGCTCCCGCTGCCTTAAGAAAGTTCAAAACATTCTCAAAGATCCATCTCATCCTGGGCACCCCCCCCTTTTTTTTTTGAACTATTACCATCTGGCAGGACGGTACAGAATAATAAAAACAAGGACAAATAGGCTGAAAAACAGCTTCTGTCCCAGGGCAGTAGCTCTTTGGAATTCTCCTGTATAGTGCAGTGTTGGTGTGATGTTGGGGTTTTCAATTCAATGTGTGGAGTGTGAAGGATGTGTGTTTGTGTTTATTTTCATGGTCATGATGTGCACTGAAAATGGTGTTTGATTTCACTGTACGAGGTGCAATGACAATAAAGTAAACTGAAAAAACCAGTTGATGTTTTCAGGATTCCGGCAGTTACCCCCCGCCCCCACACCATTTAAATCATGAGTCTCGAGCCCAACTTCCAAAACTTTAAAAGGATTTATTGGGAGTTAACATGTCCAGCACTGCCTGGGTGTAGCCGACTCTGAGACACATAATTCATTGTCACCCTTGACCCTGGTTTTCCCCCGCACCCCCTGGGTGTATCATAATTCATATTCTCCAATGAGACATATCCATAGCCAAGAGTCATCAATCATGTTCTCCAGTTGGATGGCAGAATCTTCAGTCACCTAGTTACTATCTCTGAAAAATTACGTATGGAATGCACTTTTTATTTTTCAAGCTGCCGCACTACTCTTTCAAACCCCTTTCCCCCCTCCCTCTAAAACGACCATAGAAATATTTTATGAGTTGACAGATGTCAATATGAGATTGTAGTCATTGATTTACACGCCCATGGCAAGGATGTTTGAAGGCCCCTTTAGCTGGTATGAATTTTGTTTTGCTCCTGTCTGGCTTTTACTCCTTGTTATGTTTTGTTATTTTATTGTTTTATTCCTTTTAATGTTGCTTACTTCTGAGCCACTCAGAACCATTGGGAGTTGGGTGGTATACAAGTTTAAATGATAATTATGATGACCATCATGTGCATTTTAGGATTAAATTGGTTTCACTGAGAGTTCATTAACCAGATGCGTTGAATAGAGGTGTCCAAATGCCACAAGAATATCATCTTATTTTTAACCAAGTTGTGGAACTATGCCTTGATCCCCAAAATAACTTTGTTCTATGGAGATCTTGGTGTTCTCTGAGCTTGGTTATTGTCTTTGCAGATGTTTCATTACCCAACTAGGTAACATCATCAGTGACAGAAAGGAATTGAGTTTTCTCCCTGTTTCTATACAAGTGGCTTGCCCTGTCAGTGTTGGATCTTGGAAACAACATTCTTCTTCTTCCCATTCCCTTCTAGCACTGATGATGTTACCTAGTTGGGTAATGAAACATCTGCAAGCTCAAAGAGAACCAAGGACTCCACAGTTCAGCCCCAAGCTACAAATATTCTCGTCTACTGCTATAACTTTGCTCCTTAGAAGTAAATCCTGCACAAAATTTCATCTAAAATGGGAACCATTCCTGGACTATAACTCGATTTGAACCCTATCCAATAAATGTTTTTAAAAAACACACCATATAGAGTTCATACCTGAGTTTCATGAGACACTTAAAATAGAACAGAATCTGCTTTGGCTCAACCTGTTGTAGCTTATCATTTTATGTGGCAACCAGCTCTATACCCGTGCTTCGCTACGAAAATAGGTGATCAGGCTTAGTTTTGGGGGAGGAAAATAAGGGGAAAAAATTGTGCCTCTGCCTACCAGCATCCATCAGTATTCATCTGGCTAGCATCCTGTCAGTGTGTGAGAGTGTTAAGGGCTGTTTGGAAACTGAAACAGTATTTGCTGTGTGAGCAAGGAGAAAGCAAGGAGTTTGGGCATGGCTTAGCTCAACTGTTCTGTACTAAAGCTGCTTGCTGCTGTGAAACTAAAACTGAAACTCCTCTCCTCTGCTTGTGTTTTGCATTTGGAACAGATTTCTTTTCAGGTGGAGAGGGGGAGTAGAACTCCTTAGCATCAGAGCATGTTAATAACAATATACAAAATACTAATGCTCTGAGGGTCATTTTAAAAAATCC
The DNA here is from genome assembly GCF_049901715.1 of Pseudonaja textilis. Classification (NCBI taxonomy): domain Eukaryota; kingdom Metazoa; phylum Chordata; class Lepidosauria; order Squamata; family Elapidae; genus Pseudonaja; species Pseudonaja textilis. Next base: position 68,242,372 of record NC_141994.1, read on the forward strand.
TTTCTTAGTGAGCACCTAGAAGCCAAGAGGAATATACGTGCCAAATTTCAAGTTTGTAGGCTTTACGGTTCTGCAGATTTTGTGATATGTGTATTTCACTTTTATATATATATATGTTATAATGCGTTGACCATGGTTCCTGATATTTATTCCTGCTTAAAGCTGAATAGTGATGTGCAGTCATTCAAGACAATATGTGACATTCAATAATTCATAAACTACTACTAATATACTGGAAAATTATAAGTGAGAAGAAGTCACGGTGAGGAAACAAGTGATTTATGTTAACTGTTTTATTGCAAAGGAAAGTAATGTGTCCTTGCCAAACACTAATATTTGGAGCATGTTGGGCTTTGCTTAAATGCCTGCGTCATCTCTTTGTATGTATTATAAGTACCTTACACGTGAACCTGTTCAGCAACGCTTGAGGTTTGAAAGAGATGTCTCTTTCTTTCTCATCGTATGTCCTTAAAAGCTTTGGGGTGTCATTTTTCCCCCATGGTTCATTTGTCAGACTTCAACAACCCCCATCCCCGCCACCCCAATTTCGATACTGGTTCGAGACTGTTATTGTTACTGGTTATTTCTTTTTTCTTTTTCAGAAGGTAGGAGCCCAGTCAACAGCTGTGTGGTTCCAAACTGCAATTTGCAGAGAGTCCACACCAGAAGATAAGAATATCCAGCATGTCATCTACAGTAATACGCGGACAACAATTCAGACACATAATAAGTTTATTATGGTATATGGCAAAACATCAGACACTTTTAACTGTTCTCTGGTGTCCAAAAATGGCTTCATATTTAGTAAGAAAAATAATCTTTCTACTTAATATAGCCTTTACATTGTAAAAGGAACAGGTTTTAATTAAACAATCTTGGCTTTCAAGAAATTGTTGCTTGTGCCCTCAGAAATGTGCCCTTCGCTCTCTTGTAAAGGTCTTATTTCTCCCCAGTTCCATGGATCGATTAAATCGTACCGTACAAAAATAAATAATTAAAATAAATAAATAAATGCACAAATCAACACATAAATAAAGGAAATTAAAACAAACAAACAAACAAATATTTGGCATGGCAGAACTTTTTAAAGATCTTTGCATCCCCTTTTCAGTTTTAACAAAAATAAAGCACAACCCCTAAAAACTCTTCTAACCCATCATAAAAGGTTTTTTTTTTTTTACAGACAAACAGAATCCTTTCACTAGCTTTACTTAAGAAATCACGTACTTAGCAGATATAACACACACCCAATATTTTAGTTCCTGATAGCAAGTGCATAGATTTTGTTTAACATGGTTTGTTCCCGACTTTTAGAGCATGTTTCATGTTCAAAAGATGGGAGACTTTCCAGTGATTGTGCTAGAGCATTTGAGAAAAAAAAAGAGAGGACAGAGGAAAAAAGGGGGGATTATCGGGAGAAGAAAGGGAGAAAGGGGGAAAGGAGGAGGAAGAGGAGGAAGAGGGGGAGAAGGAGAAGGAAAAGGGGGAAGAGGAAAAAGGGAAAAGAGGAAAAACAAACAGGACACAGCAAAGTAGTGAAATTACAACAGGAGATGAAGAACAAAACGAATCAGCAGTACAGTCGATTCCTGATAAGTGAATAACCTGATTGTTTGACCACAATGCTTTTATTCACTTATCAGGAATGAAACACAGTACCCCTTTTTTTGTTTGGATCGTCTAATGCCTGGAGACAGCCAGATTGGGATGGTTTCCCCCCCCCCCCTTTTATAAGTTAATAATTGCTCTAGTACAGATATACATAATTTGGGGGGTTGGGAGAGGGGGGTGTCTAAAAAATGCCATGGCTTTGGATCCTTGTCAATGTCACAATTGGCGCTTCCCATTGCACCAGGGAGCGAAGGTAGAAAGAGCGTCCAAAATGGTGGCGGGCCTGACTGGACTTTTGAAACTCTGCCTGTTCTCGTTTTTTCTTTCTTTTAAACATGAGATGTCAAAAGAAGGAGTGGGGTTTGGATCATGCAGCTACTTTCCCTACCCCACATGTGGGCTGCAGCCTGTAGAACATCTAACCAGATTGAAAGCACTGCTGAAAACACGTCATTGTCTACAGCAGAGGTCCCCAAACTTGGCCACTTTAAGACTTATGGACTTCAACTCCCAAAATTCTCCAGCCAGCTTAGCTGGCTGGAGAATTCTGGGAGCTGAACTCCACAAGTCTTAAAGTGGCCAAGTTTGGAGACCTCTTGTCTACGGTGAGCCTTTAGTACCATTACTGTGAATGGAATGGCTGAGTTCTTGATGAAAGAAAAGACCTTGAGGGGAAAACTGAATTATCCAGTTCTCAGATGAACTTTTAGGAGAGTAGACCATTTCTTGGTTTCCTGTTATAGAGTAGCAGTTCCTGAAAAACTAACACCTGGATTTTGAAGGTATGGATAGATAGGCGCCTACGGGTTGATATGCGCAGAGGGGCTCCTAGTCAAGATGCGAAAAGTATCATCTCAAGATGGTTCCTCAACGGAAAGGATTCCCAGGGTCTCTGGGGGCCATAGGGTTCAGAAGCAAGAAAAGGAGATGACCATCTCCAAAAATGACTAGAGAGACACACCAAGTGTGGCTTACAGATACAACTGAAAGAAGGCCCTGGATCTGCCAGTTCCTCAGCAGTTTACCAGCTCCGTATTTCCTCCCAATTTTGGAGTCCAAAAAGCATATGTCTGAGGCAACTGATGTGTCGGAATGCTTCAGAATTCCCCGTGTTTTCTCCAAGTCATTTCACAGATTAACAGTTGCTAATATTATATGTTCTTCTAACCTCCACTTTGAGACCAGTTCTGCATAATTTGAAGCCCAGCCTCCAACCTAACCAGGGCTCAGGGAAATGTCCTATGTTGTCTGGGTCTGGAGAACAAGATTGTCAACCAACCGAAAAGCCATCAACACACAGAGGGTATGTGTTGTATTTCAGGTTGTTGGATCACAGATCTTTTGTAGGCAGTATAGAAGAGCTGTGATACAATTAAGCCATTTTGCCTAGCTAGGTGTTTTTCAGAGAAAGTGGAAGAATACCCCACAGACTCCCTCGCTGAGCGATATGGGGGATGTCATTTCAGAACTATTGGGAGGTATCACTTATGGAAGCTGGCTTGTTTGTCCTGAAACTTTTTGCAACATTGCAGTTGTTCTCATCCAGGGATGTTTGATTATTATCCTGTCTGCTTTTCACATCTAGGATTTTTCAGTGCTGGTTTGTCTCACTGGCTCAGAGATAATCTATTTCATTTTTTTTTCACAGAATGACAAGGGTGGGGTATATAATTATGGCTTAAATATATAGACTTAAATGTTATTTGGCAGCCACTGGAGTTTATATGGATCTGAAAGAAAGAGGCAGCTCCTAACTTTGCTGAGAATTCTTACATGCCATTTTCTGCTTCACCCATCAAATGTACAAAACAAATCCTGGTTTGAATCACTCTTAATGCTAGGCTAATTCAGGGTCTAAACTGGCTGACAAGAGAGGCATATTTCACAATCATTGATGTGCAACTGAAAGAAATAAATGGCTTGAGACCAGGGGAACTGAGCCACTGAAATGGGAATTTTGCATCCAGATTCCCCTTGGGGGGATGGGCTTCCACTTAAACCACATTTTATTCCAGTCATGCTTTTTTTTTTAATGGTCCTACAATTAATCAGTTGAAAATGTATACCCAGTTAAGCTTTGATTCCATTTTTTTTGAAGCTTGCATTTTTTACATTGAAATAAGTGATTGTCAGCATGTGTCACAATTAAGGCTCCTGTTATCTCCTGGGAAGATGGCACCATTTTTCCAATGGTTTCAAGAGAGTTTTATTTTTTTGTGACATCACAGGCACCCTGTTTACCTCATCAGTTATGGTCCTACCGTGCAGCTAAACTGTTGAGGTAATCGGAGAACAGAAACCGAGGTTGGGATTTTAGGAGGCAGGCACCGAGAAAGCCCCATTGCAGGCTGTTGTGAACAGAGGGGGAGCTTCCCTCCAAAATTTGCTTCTGAAATCTACAAGCCCTTGTAAAACGGGCTCTGTAAAGCAGAAGACAGGCAAACTAGCTTGTACGCGCTTCCCTCAAACTGAGTTGGCGGAAGCATGAGACGGAATGCAGCCTACTCAATCACGTCAAAACCAAAATACTAATAAGGGGACGTAAACATCACAAGGAAAATCGCATAAGAGCACTTTTAAGTGGTCTTAAATTCCTGAGTTTGGGGAAAAGGATAACTTTATGGCTTGAGTCCCATGCAAGGAGTGAAGTTCCTCTTTCTAGAAAGTTCCCTTTCCTACCTGATAGATTTGAGCATCTGATGAATCAAATCAAGAGAAAATACAGAAAGCCCACTACAGTCAGTAGTTGGTTTTATATAAGAGCATTGCACTGGGCAAAATCAAAATAGCATCATTAGAGGGGCATATATATATATATATATATATATATATATATATATATATATATATATATATATATATCTAGAATTTTTTAAAAGAGCATCATCATTAAGGAGAATTTAAGACTGAAGTATTTGCCTCTCTCCTAGGAGATCCATGTGGTTCACCCACCTGAAAAAGAGCTATCTTGCATGCTAAATTCAAAATAGCCCAGTTTAGTACCTTTCCTGATAACTTATTTTTAATTTTGGGTAGTTTTAATAAATTCAATGTTCTCCTTGAACTCACTCTCTCTCTCAAAAAAATAAAATTAAAGATATTTATAATAAGCCTGGTAGATTTTAACTTAGGGTCTTCTACCCGTGTTTAAAAATTTTACACTTCTGAAAACTGGCAAACTAACTAGGTTTGATGCCAGAGATTTGCTGAATAATTCTGAAAAAATAAAAAAAGTTTTTCTTCTCCCATGAAGAAAATATTTAATGGTAAACTTAACGTGATCCTACCGAGGAGAAATATATCCCTTTTTAGTCACTAGAAAAAACTTGGTGACTTTGATTCTGTCTGTGTATGTAGGTTCCCTCTCTCACGCACACACACGCACACGCACACACACAAGCACGCATATCTTTTTTAGAGGCATCTTCAGTGTAACTTCACCCTAATAATTACAATCAAAGGCAACTGGGTAGAGGAGGCAAAAAAGATGGGGGTAAATACAGCAAATCTGCATTCATTCTCCAATCAGAGGTTCACTTAATGGAATCGACTGTATCTTTTGTACACAACGAATAGAAAAAAAAAATCAACAGGGACGTGCAACAGTGAGGTGTGCAAATGTATTACCAACACGGAATGACTACCAACAGTACAACACAGAGAGAGAAAGTGAGACAAGTATTAGGAAAATGGTTTAATATTGGAGACAGAAGCAAAAAACTGCATCACACAATAACATACGTTACAAAAATAAGTTTGACTGTTTCAACTACACAGTTATGTTCACAATGAAGACAGAAGAACCAGGAAAACCTTTTGATCTAAACAGCAAAAAAGCAAACCCTACTTTAAAAAGAAAACCAAAAACAAAACCCTAATACATATATCCACTTAAAGTGACTGTGTACTCCTAAATTCTAATTTGTTATATTGTGAAACTGCACAATACAGAATAAAAAGTGAAACTTACCGCGTGTTTTAAAACACAAAATCTTAAACACTAAATATAAGCAAATGGAAAGGATAAAACCAAGCCAATGTTTGTTTTCAATTTTCTAAACTAAGCCAACTTTCTTTCAATTGAATGGAAATCAAACTGGAAAAACAGTTATGATCGGGGGGGGGTGTCACAAGAGTAAGCCACCATATTTTCCCCCCCCCCATTTTTGTTTAAATCTCCAGTATAAAAAAGTTCCACTGGTACAAAATGCGTGCGTACAATCAAGTTTTACAAGCAGGAAAGCCTGTGGTTGGTTACTTGGTTGGTTTGTTTTATTTTCCTCATTTCGTTTTCCATTTTGCTTTTGGCTCAAATTCCATCAAACAGCAAACTCCAAATGCATCAACAAAACAGAAACAATACTCAAAATGGTCTTACAGTTTCTCACTACATTGCAGTAACTTTGGCTTTTCTTAGACAAAATAAAAATAGAAGCAAAAACCTAGGTTATAATCCATTTGTACCACAGGCTCAGCTCCCATACACTGAGAATTCATAGAGGATTGAAGAAAAATCTGCTTTTACCTTCTGCACAGGAATGCAGGACTTGTCAAGACGCTGAAGGGCCTGGTTGTCACAGGAAAACCCTCCTCTCTTAATTCGTAGGGGGTCAAGAATAATTTCCATGAGCAACACTGAGCTCTGCCGAGCCCGAAGAATTCCCTGAGCATGAATGCCACATCTGTGGTAGGAATGGATCATTTCCTGAGTTTTTGATGCTCTCAACTTAAAAAAGTTGTCATTAGTTGACAAACAACAATTTCTCACAGCACAACGTCCTCCCCACCTCCCCAAAACCTGGTACACAGGATATGACATTATTCAGAAAAAACAATGAAATTACTTAATTTTTTTTTGTTAATTAGCACTTAAGTTAATAGAAACAGAAACAGCAACATGAGCCAAAGAGTAGCACAAGCTGAGAAATAACCCCTATGGTGAAAGAAAGATGAACTTGTTACACCTTTGAATATGGCAATTTCACGTAACTAATTTGGTTGGGAAACTACTGTTTTGTGCTTTCAGAGTTAAATTTTGAAATGCAACCATTCCTGGTTTTATTATTATTTTCTTTTTCCTTCCTCTATAAATAAAAGCCCTTTGCACTCTCACAGTTTCCCTTCAACGTTTCATCTTTTATATATGAAAGAACTTGTGTACAACAAGTGCAGTGCATAAGGCCTTGGTGTGAAGCTATAATTTTGCTAGCTGGTTTTTCCCTTGTAATCTTTTATGCTGCAAATGCAGCAGCGGTGTTTCTATTCAGGGGTAGAAATTGTTGAGAAAGTGACAGCTTTTATTTCCTCTTTATGCCTGTTCCTTCTTTTCCTCCCAGTACTTTGTCCCTAGGAAAATGGACCAATATTGCAAATTAAACTTCTCTTTGAAAATCAAGAGTTCCCTTGGGGCTGCGAAATGAACAATGCCTGGGAAATAATGAGCAATGGGGCTGGCAAGGAGAGAGAGAGAGAGAGAGAGAGAGAGAGAGAGAGAAGAAAGTTTCCCACTTGGATAGGTGCAAATTCATAAGAGAGAAGTTATGGAGTTTAGCACCAGCAGGACAAGGCATTCATAATTGTGTTGCCATCTAAGTGCAGTTAATTACACATGTGGCTGCCATTTTAACAGGTTTGATCTGGGGTTTTGCAACAAGCCACAGTTGACGTGAAAGAGGTATGAGTTTTCTTACGTGGGATCTGATTTTCAAACAGTATAATTATTTGGGAAATTTTAGATACTGAACTATAATAATGTCCTGGAAAAATGTTTCATGATCTCCTATTATATTACTATGTCAACAACTGAGCAAGAAAAATGGTGTAACAAGCACAAAATTAGCCCTCAAGGGTTCAGCAATGCCCCAGAAGAAGAAACACAAAGACAATCATGGAGCACTTATCTATTAACTGAGAATGTCTCTGTGTTAGAATTCTTTTTCTTGCTTTCTTCTCTCCCACTCTGCATTATTTGGATTCTAGTGCTTGCCATCCACGGCTTCTCTAAAAATAAAAATACTTTCTCCTCCCCCTTTAGAAAGAATGCAAAAGCAAACTGGGTAGATTATCACCTGATTTCTTAAAAATAATTTATATGGGGAATTGTGGGAAAGAGGAAAAATGGGAGATGTTTTAAATGAGAGTGAAAAGGATTAGACAATAGGAAATGATTTTGGCACTTTAAAAAAAAAAATCAGTAGCATGAAAAGCTGCTGAAATAATTTTGGCTTGAAAAGAGGTTTATATTTGCCATTACAGAATACCAAAATTTAGTTGATGAATAGGAGTGCTATTCTGTTTGATCCAACTTAAAAGAAACAAGGCAATGAAGTGTTATCATTCCTTGGTTTCTTCGTTATTGTTCTGCAAAATCTAAGGATTTGCAGAACTTTCCCTTTGATGTGAACAGATAGTAAGTAAGTAGTACAGTACATGCTTGCAGGGTTGTGCCCACATATTGTTTAGCACAGATACAAAATAGCCAAGCAACTACCTTTATGTTTCATAATTTTCTACTGAGGGAACATGCAGCTTTCTGAGTTATGCAGAAGTGAACAGAACCCAGCAGGAGCAATAAACATACCAACTCTGTAACTGCCTCATGTAGCAAAATTAAATTAATCCCCTGCAGCTTTTCCATGTCTTGTTTTTTACTGAGTAAAAATGGCGAAATCCCGTGGCCTCTTAAAGATGGTCATATTTACAATGGCAGAAACTTTTGTGAACTGCAGCGCCTTCAGCTGTGGATATATGGCTGCTATTAGCTCAGCTCATGGGTTCATGCTGCTTGTGGAATGAATGAGTGGTGTCACCCAAAGGATGATGTCATGGCAAATACCAGATGTGGTATATACCAAATACCAGGCAAATACCAGATGTGGTCGTGCATGAGGACAGATGTGTCCTCATGCACGATAAAAATCAAGATGGCTGTGACAACTGAAGCTCCATCTATAGATATATATTTTAAGTGCACTATTGTAGCCAGCTTCCATAGTCAGCTTCCCAAGGCCTGCAGCAGCCCCGTAACGTCATGGGCAGCAGGGCCAAATCTCACCTCAGCGGGGACCCTACATGTCAACCACCATATATGCAATTGCTTCTCAGAGCATCAACAGCTTGCATCCATTCAGAAACTCTAAAGACCTGCGTTCACAAAAACAGATTTTGGGCTACTGCGATTTGTTCTCAGGTTGAGGGACCACGGAGCCATCTTTTGCTTCTGCCTTTTTCTGGATTTGCTACAAGTCAGAAACCTGCATGTTCATTAACTACCAGGAATGAATCCTGCTGATAAAAGATACTGCTATATCTACTTTGTATCTATTGCATCGGGACCAACACAGTACAAATATGGCAGCTAGCACATCAGAGCATTTAGACGTGTGTAAACCTCACCCATAAAAAGGAGTTTAACTGCAGTGCACAAGAAAATTTCATCCAGGAAGTTCTAGTGCGCTGGATTTAATCAAAAATTCATTTAATTTTATTACAAAAATATTTTTTTTTAATGCTTTCAAATTGTGGGTTCGATTCTCCTATCTAGGAGTGGTTACACAATATATAATTAAAGAATTATTTTTACTTTTTAAATACAGAATATCATATACCAGCAGCATATTAAAAGCTCTTTTTAAGAAAAGATTTAAAAAACAAAACAAAGGAGCTCTACAATTTCTAAATATTTTTTTTAGTTATAGATACAGAAGAACTTTAGACAGCAGTAAAATATTTTTTTTTGTCCTTCAGATCTGCTCTGTGCATTTTTCTGATTTCAACCATGTATTAAATAAAGCACAAAAAAATTAGGTGTGTATGTGCATATGTGTATGTGCGTGTATGTATGTGTGTGTGTGTGCATATTTGTGCATGAATATACACGCACAAATATGTATGTGTGTGTGTGTGTGTGTGTGTAATGTGTGTATAAAAATAAAGAGCAAAATGGTGAATGTATAAAAGTATTAACTCTCAAGACAGCTCTGGGTGGAAAGGGTTAAAAGTTCAAAACTTTCTCACCTTAGAGGTTTCCATACATTATGAGGAAATTACATTGTGAGGTTTGCATTCACAGCATTGATGCGCAGAAGGGTTAGAAAAGGGAAACATGGGCACTTATACAATGTTTTACAAAAAACATCCAAGAGAAATAACAAACAACAACAATTTCAGGCAACAAGACCACAGGATAGCAAGTTAACAAACTTTTTAACCTCTTTTTTTTCCTTTAAATATTAGGGATTTATACAAAACACATAATAAAATACCCATGTTATCAAATTACTTCACACAAGAAACACACTGAAGCTCTAGGAAGAGAAGTACCTTTGGAATTTGGCACTAATTTTTTTTCCCCCCACTGAGTTCTTATTATTTATTTAAAAGGAAAACTGAATCACATTTTGCTGAACACAAACACATCGAAATTGTCCACAATAATATTTTTTAAAAAATTGACATCAATGCCTCACAGAAGCCAACACAAACTTAGTCTGGAATAGTTTTTATTTTTCACATGAAAACTTTTTTTTTTTTTAAATTTTAAGCAAACAACTTTTTTTTCATTTTTTGAAATTCATTTTTTTTTGTTCTGTTGTTGATCTTCAAGTAAAAACCAATTTCAAACCTGTTGTTTATAAACACAGAACACTTAAAGACCATGAGGAGCCCCCCCCCCAATGATGAGACCACAACTTAATTCACAAAAGCACCAAATGAAACAATAGCTTACAATAACCTTTCTCCTGTACATCGAAACAGTATAAAATATAGGTAATTTTCATGTGCATTAATTCATGGATTGTCTAACTTGTGAATCAGTTCAGCAAAAGGTGACAAATAGGTAGCATTTGCCCTAAAACAGGGTAAATATTTTTTATACTAATCTACAAAAAGTGGTTCTATATATATATATTCTTAATGAGAAAGTGAGCCACCTAAAATGGCCTTATCAAAAAACTTTACACTGCCTGAAAAATGTAAAAACTATTACAGACCTCTAGAGACTTAAAATCAGACAGTTCTTCATTTCAAACTATTTCGGAAGTAGTCTGTTAGAAACCAACATTCTGTGCCTGTGTGGACACATATTGCTATGTCATTAAGAGACCAGCTAGAATGCCAGCCTCATTCTAATACTTTCAAGTCTGTTTTTTTTTTTACAGAAAAAAAGAAAAGAATAAAAGGGGGGAAAAAAGGAAAAAAGGAACATCGAAAACTTTAAACAAAACATTTTGCCACAGGTTGTGTGTGTGTGTGTGTGTGTGTCTGTGTGTGTTAATACTCCTATCATAAATTTGACTATGAACAAATTTTGATCTTGCATAAATGCAGCAATGCTTTTCACATTGACTTCCCAGAATTCATATAGCTAGATGAGGTCACATGCAAATTTCAAAGGTTCAAACTATAGATCAAAGATCAGTAGGAGAACCAAATTATGATGTGAGGTCAGAAAGACATCAGAAACAATGACGGGACGATGAAACTTTTTTAAGACGTCACAGGGACATGCTAGGCAAACGATGAACTAACGGGCATGAAGATGTCTAGGGAAAAACAAGGAAGAGGAAAAAGTTATGGAGAGTCTATGCAGCAGAAACAAAAATCATTTTAATGGGTGCAGGAGAAAACTAATGCAAATTTTTTCATCATTAGAGTCCCAGCCATTCACACAATTTGCATTAACTGTACACTTGGTCAACAACGGCCACAATGAAAGAGCCCCAAAGAATCCATTAGAAAGGAGGATTTTTTTTAAAAAAAATTTAAAAATGGATTCTTATTTCATTTGGGGAAGGAAAAGGGTGGGAAGGAATCCCACTTCAACAGAGGTAACATCAAGAGGAATAGGAAGTGGATTGAAGGGAATTAAGAGAAAGAGTGAGAGCAAAAAAACAAACAAACAAATCCCAAGACAACTAAATTTTAAAGTAGATAATGGAAAGAACGGACAAGTTAACAAAGACAAAATACAAACAAGAGGAGAGAAATTATGAACCATAAAAGATGTAGGGTTCAACGGTGAAAAAGCACCCATTCTTGGCACGTGTACTCTAGAGACTACTTCAAAATGATCTAGCTACCAGACAGAGCTGGTCTTTAGGTATCCAATAAGTTAACAATAGGCAATAAATAACTTCCATTATTTCTGAGGCAGTAAAAATTTTTGTATAAAAATAGAAATGCTTTTTACAAATAAAATTTACAGGCCTGTGGCTTTCTTTTGTAACTATTATTATTATTATTATTAAATTTTTATCTTTCAAGAAACATCAAGTATTGTCATTCTTTTTTATTTATTTATTTTTTAAACCCTGTAGCTTTAGAAACAGATCTCTATGTCTTTTTTTATACTAATGCTCTTTAAAAAAAACCTGAAGAACTTAAAAAACAAAAAAGGAAAACAAAACACAAATAGGTAAAATATATAAAGACAACCAGTGTTTAAACAGGATAATGTAACCACGTGTCAATCTGAAGCCCTAAGAATGGTAAATATTAAAGCTTCTTAATAAGAAGAAAGAAACAAACTGAAGTAATGGAAAAATTGTGTTCTAAATGAGTCACTTTCTTGGCCAAGGGCCATAGCTTTATTAAGCAATTTCAGAACTGGTGCCATTCGGATAATTCAGGATTGCTTTCATTATCCTCATCCAAAGTGTTAAGGACACCAGGGCCTAGAAAGTCAAGTTGCAATTTTTCTTTTTTGACAGCTCTAATTATTAAGATTGTAGCATGTGGATGGGTGCTTTCCCTTCAATGCTCATTAAAATAAAAGAAAAAAATCTGAGTTGCTAATTCAAATCTTGTAGGTCATCCCATATTTTTTTTTTTTTTTTTTGGTTAGGTTAGCCAAGTTTCTCTTAAACAGGTGGGGGAAATGGAAGCAGGATTGTCAAATGGCTGTCTCTTAGAGGTGGCGGGCCAGGTGTTCTTATGTTCTTTCTCAACCCCACCCTAAGCAAGGGTGGGCTTGCTCAAGAGACTTACCCTAAGGAAACTAAATTAAGAGCAGAAAGCTTCTGGGAGAACGGTCAGTAAGGTTTGCTGTCATTTTTTGAGCGCTTCAGCTGTACTTTCAGGCGTTTCATGCCGATTTGAAAGCCGTTCATCGCCTGTATTGCAGCTTGTGCCGAGACAGGATTGTCATAGCTAACAAAACCTAGAATGCACAAAAGTAGGTAAGGGAGGGGGAGAGAGAGAGAGAGAGAGAGAGAGAGAAATGAGTGCATAAGAATTATCAGAAAATCGTTAGCACTCGGATTCTTTCACAGTGTTTTCCACCATAAAGACTGAGAAGCATTTGGTTTCCTTTCTTCAATTCTGTCACTTCTACTTGCTTCCTAATTCCCTTACTGTCACTTCTGTTTGGTTTCTCCTTTGTGGATTTAATAGGCAACTTTCTCAATTGTTCCTCCATTGATTACAAAAATCCAAACTGTTTTTGGATGTAGTGGTACATTTAGTATTTTAGTTCCAAAATGACACAGTGGAGACATCATTTCAGACTTTGGGGTATAAGACATCAGACCTGCCAGATACCTTGGATAAAAGGGATACTATTTTATACCCACTTAATTTTTTTATTTTTTATTTTAAATTTTGATTTGTCAATCGCTTACAAGGTACAGGTATAAAAATAAATATAGTTTTGAATACATGAGATAGATACCTATAAGAAAAATAAAAAAAACAACAGGACAGGGACGGTAAGCACGATTGGTGCGCTTATGCACACCCCCTACAGACCTCTTAGGAAAGGGGTGAGGTCAATAGTAGACGGTCTAAGGTTAAAGTTTTTGGGGTTTGGGGAAGAAACCACAGAGTCAGGTAGAGTATTCCAGACATTGACCACTCTGTTTCTGAAGTAGTATTTTCTACAGTCAAGTTTGGTGCAGTTAATCCTGAGTTTGTAGCTATTGTGTGCTCTTTTATTGTTATGATTAAAGCTAAAGTATTCATTTGCTGGTAAGACATTGCAATGTATGATTTTATATATATTTATATATATTAATTTCACAGACATTGAACTGTAAGGTAATAACATTTGGTTTGCAAATCTTACTAACCTAAAAAACAAAACCAAAAGCCTTAACCATACATCATATGTTGTGCTAGTGCATCTACAGGTAGTCCTTGACTTATGACCACAATTGAGCCCAAAATTTCTGTTGTTAAGTGAGATATTTGTTAAATGAATTTTGTTCCATTTTATGACCTTTCAGATGTTAAGTGAATCACTGCAGTTGTTAAGTTGTGGTACAGTTGTTAAGTGAATCTGGCTTCCCTGTTGACTTTGCTTGTCAGAAGGTCGCAAAAGGGACCATGTGACCCTGGGATGCTACAACCATTATAAATATGAACCAGTTGCCAGGCCTCTGAATTTTGATTACATGATCCCAGAGATGCTTCAATACTCATACGTTTTAAAAAATGGTCATAAGTCACCGTTGTAACTTTGAATGGTCATTAAATGAACTCTTGTACCTTGAGGACTATCTCTACTAAGTTTCAATTAGCATAGGACTATGTTGGGGAAACAGGGGCAATATGTTATCAGGATCTGTTCAGCTAAGAGACAGAGCAGGAGAAAGTGGAAAAATAATTATGCCATTTGGACTGAAGGCAGCATACACTATTTGCAATGTTTATTCCCCCAAATTCTTTTAAAGAAAATAATTAACACAGAAAAAAATTTATAATCTAATTCCTTCCATACGACATTGGCTTGACAATAGAAGAGTTGTCAATTTATTTATTTTTATCAATAAAATTCACAAAGTATGACCCATGTGCAAAAAATATGGACCAGCACATTAATGATTTATTATTTTATTATTTTATTCCAGTCTTGTGCTGGCTTTAAAAGTTCATAAAAAATCCTGGTGCTATTTGCCACCACTATTTTTTTCTTCTTTTGAATGTTGGAGTGTCTCTTTTCTCAAGATTAAAGAGATACATTTTTTTTCTTTGTAATTTGTAGCACAAATTATGTCTATCAAAGAATTAAGTAAAGCAATAGAATATCAAAATAATTTGATTATAATACAACAGATTGTCTTTCCTAATCTTTGTTGTTACAAGTTCATAATTATTCTGGATATGTTTTATTATATTTACTAATTAAATTAAATATGCTTTTAATTGTTAAAAAATGCACCCTGTCAAGTAGATTATATAATATCTTGTAGAACAAATAAACAAAGAGCAATGCATACATAATAAAGGGAAAAACAAAAGTCATTAAAGGTATGGAAGATTAGAAGAAAAAAGTTTTGAAACTGTCCTAAAATCCAATGAAATGCATTCTGGGGTGGGAGAAGATATTTAACTATTCTTTTTATTAGACTATGCACTAGTTCATTCCATTTTGCTTTATATTCAGTTCCTATTTTTATTCTTCTCTGTTAATATTCCACTTTGATTGAATTATAACATCATCATAGGAAATAATGCCCTGAAGATACACGAAGGCTATTGATATTTCTTAGGCGCAATTATACAATTTTGGCTGCAAATTTGCATAAAATGGGGAAACTAGAACTAGCATCAGAAGGAATAATTATTTAACAAATACCGTATGTGAATGTGACTATATTGCATTTAAGAGAGTCAGTTTGGGGCAGTGGTTAAGACATAAGGCTAGAAACTGTGAGACTGCATAAAGCCAGCTGGGTGACCTTTGGCAAGTCACTTTCCCTCAACCTAGGAATGAGGCAATGGCAATTTATTTCTGAAAAATCTTGCCAAGAAAACTTTAGGGACTTGTCTAAGCAATCTCTAAAAATCAGGTACAACTGAGTGGAAGGAAAAAATGTATTTGCAATGCAACTGCATAGTCTTTCTTAGAGCAGGAAATATTATTTAATATAATCTGCAAATAACAAGTTAAACATGGAGAGGCGTTTTTTTTTAAACACAATAGAGAATAATTAGACATTCATAATAAGGTGCCTTGATTGTCTAATAAATGACATTCCTTTACATAGGATGTAATTAGTTTTATGCATCTGACAGTTTTGTTGTGCTTCTAGGAAAATATTTTTAGGCACTTTTCCTGATTCAACCACAAATGCTTGTACTTTTCAAAATTAATAGGAGCTGCTGTGAA
The DNA here is from genome assembly GCF_049901715.1 of Pseudonaja textilis. Taxonomy (NCBI): domain Eukaryota; kingdom Metazoa; phylum Chordata; class Lepidosauria; order Squamata; family Elapidae; genus Pseudonaja; species Pseudonaja textilis. Next base: position 68,258,093 of record NC_141994.1, read on the forward strand.
GAAAAAAAACTTTTCACTTTATTATGGAGCTTTCACAATTTTTCCTTTCCCCCCCCACTGAAATGGTTATAGAGGACAAAGCAAAGAACACCTCCTTTATCAAGAACATAAAGTTAAATCTATTTGGTGGAGAATGACTAGGAGTGGATGTTAACCAATGTCTCTAACTCACATCAGCAATAAATCCTAGGTGGTGACCCTTACAACTGGAAAGAGCCCTTGAGGCTATCAAGTCCAACCCTTTGCTCAATTAAAGTTAAGATTCGCTTCACAATTCTGGCAGGAAAAGTCATAAAATGGGGCAAACTTAACAAATGTCTTGCTTAGCAACATAAATTGTGGTTATAAGTCAAAGGCTACATATATGTATACATATATGTATCATCATCATCATCATCTATCCACTGCTGGATGAGGACCTCTTCTGCTTGTTTCCAACCAATACAGTCCTGAGCTTTCCTTTGCCAATTGGGTTCACAATACGTGTTGTTGTATACAATATGTATATGTGTATGTATACATATGTGTGTGTTTGTTTGCACGTGTGCATGTACAATTTTGAAGGAAAATGTCTGCCCTAAAGAGAAGAAACAATGTTCAAATAACCAACTCTGGATCACATTAGAATGATGACTAATGTAAAAAAAGATATATCTACAATTCTCCCTGGAAGGCAAGATACAACAATAAACGTTGAATCTAAGTTGTCCGTTTGGGAAAAGCGAGGAAGATAAAAGGGTAGATAGTATGTTAGATTTTTGATGTTCTGTACTGAATGTTACATACCAAAACACTTGCTCAGATTAGTCTGTTTGTCAATGAAGACCTTAGCAGAAATAACATTTCCAAAAGGCATAAACATCTGCAGAATGTCCTGGTCTCCAAACTCTTGTGGGAGATGATAAATGAAAAGGTTTGCTCCTTCTGGACCTTTTAAGAAAAGAGAGAACAGGCAGCCAGAATCAGCTCTTTCATTTTATGCTGAAAACATTCACTAAGCATAATTTAGCTCAGTTTGTCCCTCTGTGGTGTCTTCCAAATATGTTAGGACTGGAAGGGAAACAAAGGTGTTTTATATTTTTACCCAAGATCTCACCCACCCTCCCCCATAAATTGGGTCCATTGGAGTTGGGTGGCCCAATAAATTTAAATGGAAGAATTGAACGGATAAGGAAATTTTAAAATGAAAAGAATTATGGAGCAGTTGAAATATTTATTTTTTACATTCTCTATAAAATGGTTGTAGTATGAAAGAAACTGGCATTTATTCAAATTTATTATACTTGTCCAACTCAAATAGACTATCTCAATACAATTTTCAGAGGTCTGTGAAAATGATAAAATAACAACAACAACAAAAAAAACACACACCAAAGCATCAGAAAAATGCTGATAGAGAAATTATTTAGAAAACAAGAATTCCTGGACATTTTATATGCCAAAATATGTATTTTAAACTTTTGTCAAAGCTGTTTGGAGAAAAATAATCCTCTTTGTTACATATCTGTTGCATAATATGGAAAATAAAGTTTAAAATACTGCTTTTTATTTCAGCACAATACTGATTATTTTTCACATTAACTTTTTACCTTCTTGGTTCTCCTAAATGGGTAAAAATGCTACATTTCTGCCAAGTCCATATGAATAAACTCTAGAATGCAACTTTTTATAGCAAACTTTTTTTTATAATCTGTTATAAATCTGGTTATTTATGTTATTAATTTTACATGTAGCAAAATGGCTTTATATTTATATACAATGTGGGATATAAAATAATTATCATTATTATTTGTAGTCAATTTACTCTCCAAAATTTCATTTTTTCTGATTGTATTAGACTTTTGGGAAATTATAAATATCTCTCTGGGATTGCAATTGGCATGATGGCCAGAAAGTTATGATGATTTGATTCCTCTATTATGTCTGTCTGTCTGTCTATTTATCTTTCTCTATCATCTATCTAGCCATCCACCCATATTTATATAGCTGCCCATCTCAAGGGTTTGAATGTATTTTTACATGTTTGTGTTCTATATTTCGTACTGCTGACTTCTTTATTTTTTTTGTCTTAATTCCTGCCTATCTTTCTGGTTCCTCTCTACGGAGCTAAATTCCTCTTTTGATTGTGTTCAATCTGTCTTTGATCTTTCTGTAGTTTCTGCTTTCTATTTTGTTCAAGTCTTGACTTGTTCTTCCCCTTTTCCTAGTGGGGTTTCTGGGTTCTTCACCTTTCCCACTCTTGGCTCCCATCTGAGGTAAACCTTTCCCTCACACAATTCTGAGGGAGTATTAAAAAATGCCTTTCTCCCCGCCATTTTCCTCAGCTGCTGCTTCCTTTCCCTTGCTGTTTCTCATTAGGGCTGTCTATCCTTTAATTTTAATTTTTAATTTTGAGCTTTGGCTCTGTTTATTTATCTTCATCTTCATGAACTTGTCTTCCTTCCTCCTCTCCTCCTTCACTGCCACCTGCTCAACGCTGCTGTTTGATTGGCAGTTGGGTCATCCTAGCAACGGGGGGGTGGGGGGGCAAAAAGAAGCTCAGGTACTTATTACCTGCTCAGGTAATCTGTCCTGAAGGAAGAGAAAGGAATTGGTAGAACTAGCACGGTGAGTTTGCTCCATACATACATAAAGAGTTTCTTTAAAAAAAGGGTCCCACATAGTGGGCCGTTCTTCATATGCCCATTTTAATATTATTTTAATATATTATTTTAATATTAAAAAGCTTTAAGTGTTCTGTGAGTAGCAGGTTCTATTATAGGCAGAAAAAAACAGTGGGCCATCAAGACTGCTTGCTTGCTTATTTATATTTTATTTTTTTACTTTTACTTTTTCTTAGATGATGGACATGTGTTTATCCAGAGACCCTCAAATAATAAATTCCAATCTTACGCAGGAGAAAACCTGAATAACCAAAGATACACACACACACACACACACACACACACACACACACACACACACATTCTGAGGTTTTCGCGGGTATTTGTATGTGGATCTTTGGAGAAGCACAATTTATATATATATATATAAATGGTAATATATAATAAATCAAATTTATTATTTGAGGGTCTCTGGATAAACGCATTGGAAGAATCTCATCTGCCATCATCAGGCTTGTGTATTGTGTTTGTCTGTGAGTCAGGCTTTCACAGCTGTTTCTGTTTTAAATTTGGTGCCAGCCTTGTGCTGTGTTAGAATGGTTTTTCCATTTACTTATTTCAACAAAAAAAGAAAATAAGTCAATTGGATTCTGCTTTCCTTTAGCCTCCTGCTCCTCCTTGTGGTTTATTACAACCAAGGGCTTAGGAAAATGGCTTATCCAATTTGGAGCGGTCTTCTTTAAAGAGTATCGATAACTCTGATGGCCCATGAACACTTGACCATTGAGGCAAATCGTCACACCTATTTTGTATTGTTTCTTTTCAGTCCCAAAGGAGCAAATACAGATAGTCCTTGTTTGCTATGGGGCTGTTTTTGCTGAAATTTGAAGTAAATGCTGTTTTTTGTGTGTGTGTGGGGAGCATTTCAATGGTTAAAAATGCGGGCTGGTTGTCGCATGTTCAAAATACGACCACATCATATGGGTGGGGGGACTGACTGATATCAGAATTTCAAAACTGGAATGTAAGTAACTTTTTTTGGGTGGCGGGCATGGTTGTAACTTTGAACAGATCTTAAGCAACCAGTCATAAGCCAAGGACTACCTGTAATTAGATCGAAGAAAAACACTTCTCTAAAGTAACTGTGCTTGACGGACAGGTAGAAACCCAAAAAATGAATGGATAGGGGAGAAGCCTCCCCCTGAACATCTTGCAATTAGCATTAATTTATTCTCAGCATTAACTTTCTGGATTTCTTTTGCTCCATCAGCACCTCATATGAAGCAATCAATCCTTTATTTGCTTCCTCTCAAGACTCTCAAATAAGCGACCCTTCATTATAACCACGATAGATTTGGTCATTAACCTCGAAATGCTATTTAGTTATAAAAGCTATATGTTTGTAGTGTACATGCAAATCCAGATAGGGGAGCTCCTTCCCCACCAGAAATGGGAAAAGAATTCAAGGATGGTTTGAACCAGAGCACTTTTTATTTTTTGCAAAAGCAGCAGACAATATCTGTTTTTGTATTAGAAAAGCAGTGGGTGGTAACATTCTTTGAACAAGTGCCTGAAAGGAATTTTGTGTGCTGGGAAATTAAATATTTATAGGGTTCCTATATATTCTCCATGCCAAAGGTTTCTATGCAGGCACGACTGCTTAGGTGCAGCTTAGTTCCAGTTCAGTGTCAATTTTGATGAGTCAGTGACTTTGGTTTTAGGAATCACAAGCTTTCCATTTTTCTGCAGTGAGGTATTCCTTAACAATCTAAACTAACTAGATGATAGCTCCAGTATATCCAGGTGAATCATTGGCCTGTAGGCTCCTCTGAGAACCATATTTCCATATTAACATCACTTTTTTTTTGCTAGGATAAGACAAGCATAAGAAAACGATAATAAGCAAATGTTGGGCTAATGAGGAAAAAAAAACTCAACATTGCTCTGCCTTATTCTTTAAAAATTGAAACATATTGTACATGGTGCTCTCTGAGCTTGGTTGTTTGCTGGGAGATGTTTCATTACCCAACCAGCGTACAAAGATGAGAGCAAGTTTGGTCCAGTGGTTAAGGCACCGGACTTGACACCAGGAGACAGTGAATTCTAGTCCTGCCTTAGGTATAAAAGCCAGCTGGGTGACTTTGGGCAAATCACTGTCACTTAGCCCAACTCATCTCATAGGGTTGTTGTGGGGGAAAATAGGAGGAAGGTTTGTGGATATGCGTGCACTGCCTTGAGTTATTAGTAAAAATAATGGAAATGGGATATAAACAAACAAAAATGTTACTTATTCAGATAAGAAATGCCTGCAAGCCAACACCCAAGCTCAAAGAGCACCAAGGACTGGAGCTACATATATTCTCTTCTGCCATACCCTAATACTTCGCAATTATTTTCATCCATTGTAACACAAGTCCTGGGTACTGAGAGGACATCATGGGATAAGAAAACTCTACTTAATGATGGAGTTTAATACCGTAGCAGCAGTTGTACTAATAAATTTAATTTCAGAAGACCATTAAGTTTCATTTGTTCTTGGTTTTGAATTAAGAATCTCTTCCTTGCCCCCTTTTTGCATTCCCTCCCCCCATGGCCTACCTATCTTACCTTCTTTCTGGCTGCCTGCAGCACTTTGTTGTTGTAGCAAACTTTGACTGTATAGTGTGGGCAGTGCCGCAGCGGCATACTGCTGTATTCCTGAGTAGGCTTGGGTGAGGGCATCCATTGTGCCAGCTGTACCATTGGTCAAGCCTGTTGCACCGAGTCCTCCATTCAGGGCAGCCATACCTGAGAGCATTTGAGCAACTTTACAAAAAACCCAACAATAGAGAAAAGAAATTGCACTTATTCATTAGTGCTTTCCAAACATTGTTAGCATTAATATGACACGGACAACAATGGCCGGGCATGCAGATAAAACATAATAACCACAGCAGTAAGAATAACAATAATACAAATCAGTCACTTCACCAGATAGCACAGTTAAAAACAACAGGTAGGACAACATCCAATCTATAAAGACATATAAAGATTGAGGTTAGGAGTTATTGTTCATAGCAACTCAGTTTCCCATGCAGGCAGCATTCGACAAAAATTGGGGTCACCAGAAAACCTGTTTTATGATTTATGGCATCTTCAAAGCATCACACAAACATCTTTAAAGTAATATAAAGGCTGTCCTCATTAAAGTTTGTTTTGATGCAATTACAGATTCTAGAAGAATGTTTCTCCACCTGGTCAACTTTGAGATGAATGTATTTCAACTACCAAAATTCCTAACCAGCATAGCCATTACTAAAAATCTTGGGGATTAAAGTTTACACATCTCAAAGTTATCCAGAAGGAGAAACACTATTCTAGATATGTGTCTAGATAACCAAAGAATCTGCTACTATCAAGAATGAACCAGAGTTTTGTTGCCAATTCAGCTCATGTAACTGAAAACTAGTAGGTCAGGACAGAGTGTTTCTGGGTAACAACTGGGAAACCTTTGGTGGCAGCTAGGTACTTTGAGAACCTGCTGTGCATCATCTCACAAAATGGCTGCACTGATAGCTTGTTTTTTCTCAAAGTGACACAGGAGGCCCATCATAAAATACCTATCCCAGCTGGTGGGACAAAAAAGAAATTCCCACTCAGGGGTCCCTGATTGTCCCATCTGCAGAGGAAGCATTGCTCAGCATTTTCATATTTTCTTCTGGAGCCACAGCTTGCAAGTCTCAGAGTGACCTTAGTTTACTAAAATTACTGGAATTCTTGAGATAATCAAGAATTTCTCCCTTGCTGTGGAGAAATCTGATGCATCCTATTGATTTTGTAATTGTAACCTTCAGTAGATTATTCAGATAATTACAGAAGAGTTGGAACTGAGCACGGGAGCCATCTAATTCAACCCGCTCCTCAGTTAAAGGTCCACTACAGTATCATTGGCAGATAAACCTTCAGCTTCTCTTTGAAGATCTTCAGTGAAGGAGAAATCATCGCATTATGTGCTGGCCTGATCTACTGTCAACAGCTTGTGCAATCTGGATGTTTTCCTGAAATGGAACCTGAAAGTCTTTCAGCCCATTGATTCTGGTCCTGATCTCTAGAGCAGCAACCCCCAACTTTTGGGGTGCCATGGACTGGATCCATGGAGGTTGCTTTTTCTGCAGACTGGGTTTGTGTGGTTTTGCATGCTGCCTGAATCTCGCATATGCACGGTGGGGCTTTGCTCGCTTGCATGGCCTGATTCTTGGTGGGCCACGGATCAATGCCGGTCCACAGATGGGGGGGGGTTGGGGACCCCTGCTCTAGAGCAATGTGTGACCCATCCACCTTTCAGATATTTGAAGACTGCTATCTTATTTCTCCTTAAAGTTAGTGGATAATAAAATATGACTGAAATGGTTACTTAGTTTTATTTAGGACTCTTAAAAGAGAAACATCCTTGCAGTGGTATTTATGGATTCCAATCACCAGATAAAATTGGCAAACAAATTAGTAAAAAGTAAAAAGCTGAGATTGTATGTTATCATCTTGTTCTGCTGTGCCAAAAGAAAGGAGTTGGAAGTCAATGCTTTTCTTTTTCCCCTCCCCTTTCCCCTACTCTGTTTCTTCTTCCCTTTTCCCTCCCCTATTGTCCCATTATTTCAATTTTTCTTTGTTTTCTCTGTATTTTATATTTTGATAAATTAATACAGGTATGAACAATTGGGAAATTAAACTTGCTAAGCTAGCCTGGTTCTTTTCAGACATGCTGGACCTCCAGTGGTAGAATTTCCAGCGAATATCCCCTTTGGGAGACGCAATCTTAAAAATATTAGGAAACCCAGATGCTATAGAAGGCTTTGTAAAAAAAAACTTCTAAGGAGGCACAGAAACCTTGAATCTGAACAGCTCTCTGCTAGGTTTGTCCATTAAAATTTCCAACGTATCTCAATGCCCAGGATATTTTAAAAAGAAAACAAAAGGAATGGCAGCTCCCTTTCAGTGGCTTTAATATTTTTACCCACAAATTGCCTGTTATAGCAATTTAAGTTTAAAGGTGATGCAATATTGAAAAAGCCTATAAAATCTTCTGCACATGTCTATCTCCTACCCTTCCTTGCAACACCCCCACCCACCCCCCAATCAGCTCCTTTTCTTCAAGACTGAATAGTTGTTGCTATTGGATCAAAGCTGCAGAAAAGTGATTTGAGGAACAGACTACAAATAAATAATACAGGACCACCAGTGTTATTTACTTGCAGTCAAATCACATTCCTGTCTCTTTTAATCTTCTTGTATAACCTTTCTCCTAAACCTTTGCATTGATGTCAGTTTTACAAGGAAAAAGATAACAGAGAGGAACAATTCTGAGAATTGGGGTAAGAAATAACGAGGCAACTGCTGTGCAGAGAACTTAAAGAAAGCAACATATCTTGAAAAAAAATATTTCTTCTGAATGGGCCAAGCAGCCCCCTACATCAAAAACCCCCAAATCCTATGGTCATGCTCAAGTACAGACATATGAGAACATAGTAGCTAGGAATTTTGAAGAAAGGGAGAAGGATATCCAAAATCATTATTAGTGAGAGGAAATTTCTTTCTTTTTCTTTCTTTCTTTCTTTCTTTCTTTCTTTCTTTCTTTCTTTCTTTCTTTCTTTCTTTCTTTCTTTCTTTCTTTCTTTCTTTCTTTCTTTTTCTTTTTCTTTTTCTTTTTCTTCCTTCCCCCCCTCCATCCTTTCCTTCCCACCTATCTTTCACATTTTGGAACTGCTCAACTCTCTTACAGAGGGAGGATAACAAGTTTTGGGAGGATAGGACCACATTTTTTTCCTGTTCACACCTTGGATTTTACTGGTTGCACTTGCAGAGAATAAGTCAAAGGGTAGGGTTTCTACAGCATTGGCCAGATTGCCTCTTTAGTTAAACAAGAAATAGCCAATTCCTCCACCAACACAAGCTGGGTAAAAGATAAAGGGAAGAAGAGCTTCCTGCTATAGCAGAACATATACTCTTTTCATTTTTACTTTGTTCTGTTTTGTGAGCCCAGAGCTCTTTTTAAAATCTCAGAAAAATCAGAGTGACAGATGCATCATTGAGCGCATATGGAGAGAGAGTCACGTGGAGAAACAAATCATGTTTTCATTGATTGTATCAACTGGCTTTCAAAAGCTCAGGTAAACACCAACCTAAACAGACTACAGAAGAAAACTCCTTTGGTTAAAGGCAAACAGCCTGAGAAAGCTTTCTTTTCCTTTTTCAGCTGGGAAATAATCTGGAACAGCGGTGGAAGCTTTCATGCTGCCTCTCTCTCCACCTTCCCTGTCTTATAGTATTTACAACAACTTTTAGTTGTTGATGATTTAGACATACGTAGATATCTGGGAGGTTGGAAAGCATACTTTTCTTTGTATTTCATCAACATGTTGGCCTTTACTGAGCCTCAGAGGCTGCCTTACCTGATATTTAGACTTTAGGTCAGGGGTCTCCAAACCCGGCCACTTTAAGACTTGTGGACTTCAACTCCCAGAATCACTTAGATATTTTAAGTGGATCAAATGGTATATTATAATAACTGAGAAGCAAAAACTATGTTCATTCCCCTAGCACGATCGTGTGTATAGAACACTTTAATGTGTCTTGAATATTTTTTGGCTAAAATCAAGTGTAGTACCAAGTGTATCATGGATGCTTGACTCAATTTTTTATAGTTTAATTTTCTTCATTAAATGTTGGAGCCTAATTAGGTTCCTTCTATTTCATGTTTTGTAATGGTGGATGTTATCTTGTACATTACTTGCTACGATTCATTGCTTTGATTTTGGGAGAGTTGTTTAGTTTTGCTGGCTTGATTAATTTCTGCTTTCATTTCTTTCTGATTGAAACTCAGTATATCTTTGGTTGGTTCAGAAAGTACACCAATATTTTGGAAATAGTAAGCTGTGAGAGACAAGAGAGCAACATTTGGGGGTGAGGTAGGGATCCCTATTTTGTACTCTTTGGAGGTTTTGAATTTCAATGACCAAAATCTTCAACCAATATACAAATGGCCATTTTGCAGGCGCTGGTTTGGCAAAAGCTGATCTGTTGATATAATACATACTTGTACACATGCACGTGCACACGCAAACACGCAACACAGAGCTATAGAAACAGAATCATTATGGCGTATGCCAGGATAAATTATTAGATCATGGCATATATCATAATTATCTAACTACTTTAGTAAAAAAATATTGCATATTGCAGAATGTAAATATCTTTCAAAGGTCTGATATTCTTTTCCTACCTGTCTCTATAGGCAATAACTAAAGTGATTTATTTGAACATGCCTTATGTGTGGTTTGAAGAAATCTATAAATCAAACTGCTAGCAGAGGGCTTTTTTCATACCTCCTATATCCAGAGTATTCAGATGTGCTATTACCCTTAGCAGTAGCTTCTATGGGCAATAACAATAGCAACACATCTCCTTAGCTTCCACTTCAACTAAAATCTGCATCTACTGAACAACTAAAACAAAACCAAAATCTCCTTTTGAATTGATCCCTTCTAACTATCTGAATGCAAGCTTAATGTGTGTGCCCTAGAAGAGAGGATAAAATATCATCAAGCGCTATAAACATCACAATTCTTTAACAAGACAAAACCTATTTAGATTTTGGGCCTGAAGCTGTCTGGAATAGAATTTCTCAATTTTATCACCCATTTTGCACATGTGTTTATTTCCCTAGTAGCATTCACTCTACTAAAACGATTAGTGTCCCTAAGGTGATTACAGGGAAATTGCTGGAATGTCCACCACAGCAATAAATACTCACTGTTTACGGTACCTGCTAGTGCATTAATATTATTCAATCCAACCGTTGCTCCAGCTAGTCCTTGTAGAGTCCCCAGAGAAGTCAAAGAATTCATTGCTGCCCCAGCTGTGGAATTTGCTGTTGATGCAGCCACTAGAATAAAAGAAATAAAAATAAAATAAAATTATTCACTCCTAGAATACCATAAACCAGGGGTGTCCAACCTTGGTAACTTTAAGACTTGTAGACTTCAACTCCCAGAATTCCTCAGCCAGCATGTCAGCTTGATTGGCTGGGTTGGACATCCCTGTCATAAACATTATGGAAAGCTAGTGAGTCCTTTGGCCCTAAACTCATGACATGTCATAATAATAATTACATGAGAAAAAACTTTAAAGTATGGTTTCTCTCATTTTATCCATACAGTTGAATGTCCATTGCTTAAAGTACATATTCTGCTCAAAAGTTTAATAAGAGATAGAAAACCAGAGTCCTACATTACGGTTTGATTCATGTGCTGAACTCAGATTTAGTAGCACTTGTTTGTTTACAGTCTAGTCTGATTTGTAGCTTTTCTTGTTTATTCAACGAATTGTGGTTGGAAATTCTGGTTTGGAATTATTTCGATCTCTCCATTTCAGCTACATGCATATATAAAAATGGTATGCTATGAATAAAGCATAAACCATTGTAGGATATATGTTTCAGAGGAGATTGTTTTGATATGGAAATAGCAAATGCTACATTCATCAGTTCTCAGATTATCTGGTTTATGAAAACCTATTTGATACTGAAGGAAAAATTACAAATTGCCTTCCAGAGTTTCCACCTACAGCAAATGAAATGGATACTATAACTTGGTGTTTCTGAATTGAATAAACTCACACAAAACCTTAATAAAGAGCTGGTAGTTGTTCCTCGTTTTGGGGAAATTACATGAACTGACATTGTTACACTGTTAGGCGGCTTTTCTTGATGTTCCGTGGCTGTTTAGTTTAATTGTTAGAAAAGGTGAAATATCTAACATTCATGTATCCAGGGGCTTTGCTTTCAGGAATTATAACTTGACTGTACTTTGTCTTAGTAAAAGCAAATTGATCATTCCTCTCTGTTGTGCTGGGAATATTATCCTTGTGTTATCAGTCTGAACATCAATAGTCAAGAAGAATAGCATTCAGAAAGCTAGTTAGTATTGAAGGGATAAGTGAATAATACCTATATGATTTGTGAACTTTAAAGACTACAGCTGCAAGCTAAAAACTAGATAGATTCCCCTCCCTCCCTCCAGTCTTAGTCTTTGGTACACAGAGATTCGGAGTTAGATCTATAAGTCCATGACCAGACTTCAAAGCTCTTCAAAACCTTGTTGGCCCACCAGTGATTAAAAATAACAAGATCCTGCTTTTGAAAGGTGATTTACTGCCCTTGAGGCTCACTACAGATTCAAAGGGGGGGGGGGAGGAAAGGGGGGAACTCTGGAGAGATGTAAATAGGATTAAGCCCCTTCCCTGAAGCCACAACCTCACTCCAGTCCTGTAAAAATAAGTATCTACAAGACTGGGAGTCAGATCATATTCCAGGCTGTTGTGTATCAGCTTGGAAGGAATAAGGATAAGATGCCTTTTTTGTGACTGCTAGATATCTGTGACAGCTTCCTAATCATTCAAATAAAAATAGAGAAGGAAAAAGAGGTATAAAAAGGCTATCTAATCACTCGGCCGTATCTGATGGAATGGCTAACAGAATGAGAATCATCTACCACAACAGAATAACAAAGTTAGAAAGGGACCTTGAAGATCTTCTAGTCTAACCTTCTGGTCAAGCAGGAAACCCTGTATCATTTCAGACAAATGGTTGTCAAATCTCTTCTTAAAAACCTTCAGTGTTGGAGTACCTGAAACTTCTGGAGGAAAATCGTTTCGCTGATTAACTGTTTTAACTGTCAGGAAATTTCTCTCTAGTTCTAGGTTGCTTCTAGCTCTAGGTTGCTTCTAGTTTTAGGTTGCTTCTAGTTCTAGATTGCTGAATAGTTTCCATCCATTGCTTCTTGTTCTGCCTTGAGATACTTTGAGACCCCCCCTCTTCTTTACGGCAGTCCCTTAGATATTGGAAGACTGCTATAATTTTGATTAGTTGGCTTTTCGCCACCTGATAAAAATTAATTCAGCCTGTCAATTTGCACATTAAGGGAGAAGGTGTTTTCTTCACCTACATTTAGCTGGGTCATTGACATAACGTAAAGAAAGTGTTACTCACCTGATCAGGCAGACTCCATCCAATTCTAGGCTAATATACTCTAAATAACTAATGGTTCTATTCCATGATTGAGACTTTTTAAGCACTAAGCTAATTAGTATTTGATGGATTAGATCTCCAGGCCCACCTAACTGCATGGAGTTCTATTCCTGGAAACCCACCAATTGAATGAACCATGAGGCCTGACTGGTGACTGCAACGCGCCACTTAATATTAAAACTCCTTCAGGTGAGCAGTTTTATTAAGCCTTAAATTAATTCTGACTGCTCAGGACTCACAGCCTGCTCCTGGTCACTGGCCTCTTGTAAGACTGAGGAGTACATAGTAGCAGAACCACCCTTTTGTGCTGCCAAGCTGAAAGCAGGACTTGATAACTCCATGATTAAAAATGATTGAACCAAACTGGTCATATACTGTAGCTGTGAAGTGAATTTGACGTGTAATGGGTGCCAACAACTGTCTTTCAGGGCTAGGTGTCCATACAAGCACACACAAAAAAAGGAAAAAAAATCACGTTGATGTGAAATTGGCATGAAATTGACAAAATTGAAGATTAAACACAAGCCAGAGACCTTCTTATTGGGAATACCAGAACTGTCACGGGGTAAAAAACAACAGCATCTAATACTACACATCATCACAGAAGCAAGAATAGCCTTTGCCCAAAATTGGAAATTAACAATGGTACCCACAGATTTAGCAGTAATCAACAAAATTTACCAATGCACAGAAATGATTAGTTTAACTATGATATTAAAAAAACAAGGAAGAGGGAGAATTTTTTACAATATGGAATACATGGTACAAATGGTTAAATGAAAAGGAAATAAAGATGTATAGTGAAAATGATTAAAGAAATATTATGGAACAACAGAAATAAGGATAAATGTATAGCTATGAATATATGTATAGTACAGCTATGTATATAGGTGTAGTAGTGTAGTAACATAGGAAAACAAGCAATGTATCAAGACGTATTAATAACATAGAAAAGTAAGAAATCAGGAATCAGATTTAAGATATCTTTGTAGTGAATGATCTTAATTAACACTAATAGAGATGTACACTGTTATGGAAACACTGTAAAATGTGAGGACATGATTCTCTTTTTAAAATATTTTTTTCTTGAATGAAAACTATAAAAAAAATTTTTTAAAAAAGATATTGGCATGAGATAGACTTCTGATATGGTTGATCTGAAAAATCTCCAGATCACTTAAACAAGTCCCTGCCTCCATCCTTCGATAGGTAGTATTAAGAAAGCACGAAATGTTATTATATGTTTTCCGATTACTTGGTAAAACAGCATTTTTGAAACCCCATATTCTTACATTATAAATGATAGTTTTCTTGTCTATCTTATCCACCTCCCCCCAGTTTCTTGCTCTCTAAACCTAGATATTTAATTTCCCTGAACAATATAACTAGTAATAGAAGAGAATAGACATAGCTCAGGGATGAACTGTGGAGTCCTTGGTGTTCTCTGAGCTTAGTTGTTTGCTTGTAGATGTTTGCATGATGCACTGAATGTGTTATCAATTCTGGTAATGAAATGTCTGCAAGCAAACAAACGAAGCTCGGAGAGTGTCAAGGACTCTACAATATCACTACTATCTGAAAGGTGGACAAATTGTTGGATGTTTGGCATTGACGTGCATTGTAACAGGAAGAAAATAAATATGGGAAAGACTGTTTTAAACAATAACTCATTGTAAGGCCTCCTATTTTTCTGGATATGTTTATTTTCATAGTTAATTCAACAGAAACTCATAGGAATCAAATATACCACCTTGCAAGATTAATTCCAGATTTAAAAAATTGTACCTTGCATGCAATAATGTCAGCAGGCTTGGGGTAAAACTGGGCATTGGATGAGCTGGTGACCTAATGGCTAAGAGGCGTCCATTTGGATCCGTACTGACAAAACAAAAATGATGCATATGGCACAAGAAAAGCTGTTAACCTATGCTAGTGAAAACTATGTCATAGGAAAATTGCAACTGTTTAAAAAGAGCCTTAATATATAAAGAAAAGAGGAGAAAAGGAAAAAAAGGAAAAAAAAATAAAAAACATACACAGAAAGTCACTCGGCCCTTTTTTAAAAATGCACCTCCATTCTTTCCCTCACACTAATAGACAGCTGGTTTTTCGATGAACGCATTATCGACCCAAGATTTTAATCCTGGTGACATGCTTTCTTAACAATATCAAAGAGACTTTTTGACTGCACTGTGTTCAGCAGTCTTTCATATGATAAATTTCCAAATCCCTGGTATATAACTCAAAAGTCGCTTCACATCTTTAAATAGCATTGATATTTTTGGGAGGCAATGCTATATGGATAAATTTATGGAAACTAACCCAAAATGGAGTAACAGCGGGTCACATCCATATCATACTAGTCAATGTCCCCTTATTCATTTCATGCAATAGGTTTCTTTCCCTCACAATACCAAACTGACCTTGGAGTAGAAGAATCACTGAAGAACAGTGGTCCCAACTAAAAACCTCCTAAACTGGTCCAGTAAGCTACCATGTTAAGCATATTGAAAGCTGCTGAGATATCAAGGAGGCCCAGAATAGAGCTCTCTCTGAGATCATCGGCCAGTGTTACCATACAGCTTGGTATTGTATTCAGACTTTAAGCTATTTTAAAAAGGACCCAGATAAATCACTTCCTCCAGGGCCTTTGGAGTAGTAAACCTTACTATCTTCTCAACAACGTTCCTTGGAAAGGAAAGAGTGCAGTCCAGACAAAATTATTCAGAACTTTTAAATCCAGTGATGGCCTCTTGAGGGGGAAAGAAACCCATGATTTCCTTCCAAGCATTTCCTCCCACAAAAAGACATCCATCTCTGCTGGATCAATGACATATTGCCTCCTGGAATGACTTAACCACCCGTGAAGGACATGGAACTAAGAGGAAAGTGGCAGGGTTCAAAGCCCCAAGGACTCAGTCATCGGGCTGATGGACCTGAACTCTTTTCAGATTACTAGGCATGACTGCAGCTCAGACAACTGCACAAGACCCAAAAAGGCAGAAATCCAACTCCAAACAAATTCAAGCAATTTTATCTGAGAGATGCCTGCAGAGGCTCTCTGGTCTTTTCTTCCCCAAATCACTCAACACAAGACCACTAGCTGCACTCTGCCACTATGATAAGAGTGGAGAAATAAGTCTGTTTTGCTGCTTTTAATCCTTAATAAAGAGTTATACCTGTATCCAATCAAATTTGTTCTTCGTTCATGAGGTAAGACCAAGCAAGATATAGATGGGAAAGCTTAAAATTACTTTTAGAGGAATTACCTTATAATGTAAGTGGAGGAGAACGCATCAGATATTTTTGATATATTTTTCAGCATTCAACCAGGTTAGACTGTTTACGTTTAATATCTGTGTGAATGATATACTTATCATTTTCTTTTGTACACATGGTTTTTTATTTTTATTATTAGCATTTGATGGTTGTTAGTTTGTTTCTTCTTTTTTATTTTAATTTTGGAAATACAATGAAATTTGTAAAGGGAAGACCATCCAAATTATGATCAAGATATATCTATATCTATATCTATATATATATAGATAGATATAGATAGAGGGGGAGAGATGGGGGGAGAGAGAAGCAACTATTTATATGTGAGTGTACTAGTATAGGACAAATTGGAGGGAAGGAATTTAAAATTAGATGCTTTAGATGGCCTAAAAAATTTAAACAGAGAATAGGAAAATGTTTCTTTTGCACGAATATTTTCTAGGAATTTGACAAAAAGGAGGGGATAATCAACAGGTTGGGATTATTGTGCTGTGGTTATATAACATTCAGAAGATAGTGTGGATTCTAAATCTTAATTTTGTTTTTCTGCCTCTTCACATGAGCTGAACGAGATGATTTTATCCACAATTCCCAGATCCATTTATAATAAGTGTCTATACTTCTTTTGTGAAGCAAAATATATTCTAAATATTTAAAAGGATAAGATGCAGCTTTTGTCAATGTCCAATCTCCAAGAAAAATCAACTATGTTGGCTGATTTAAAAAACTCTCATACAGGTGCAGCTATTTTGGGATTCTTTCTGGAAGCACATTTCAGATAGCACAGTGGGTGCTTGGACTATACAAAATGTCACCCCGACAGGCTTCAACTGCCTCTTGGAGAGATGTGTATTGTTCTGAAATGAACAAATAAAGAAAGCTTTTAAGAGATGCTAGGCTTAGAGAAACATTTTGTGATGCTTCTCTGGAAAAGCATCCTAAATGTTCTATAAAAATGGCTCAAGTTTCAAACAATTCTGCTTTAAGCAATGAATGCTTTTACTTAACAAAGGCAAATCCTTTGTGGTATGGTTAGCATCATGAATGACCCATAACTCATTTAATTGCTTCCCAAGAGCGAAGAACAGAAACGCTACCCAGGCAAACAGTTTCTTTTCTCTTAAGCAGCCGAACTGGTCAAGAATAGTACATCTTTTGCATTTGTATGGCAGATCAAGTGAATTAACAATAAAAGAAGCAGTCAATGGCTTCTTTTATTAATGTGGAACAAAAGCTTAAAAATAGCTGCCAAGCAGATCAGGTATGTGAAAGAGAGAAAGAGAGAGGAGAGAGAAAGAGAAAGGGGAGAGAAAGAGAGAGGAGAGAGAGAGAAAGAAAGAGAAAGGAGAGGAGGGAGGGACACACACACACACACATGAATTCAAATCCTATATTGATCATCAGCCAGGCTTAGAAAATGAACATGGTCCTTCTGCGAGAGTGATGGGCAATTTCAAAATTTGACAAAATAAACAAATCAACATCTTTCTAGAAGCTACAGGAAAGCTTGATAGTTGATGAGTTGATGCTAACAAAGCTGGCATCATGTTGGGCTCGACACATTTAGAAGTCGCCAGTAATTCCAAAGGTGATGTCAAACATTTCCAAAGCACAGAGAGAAATTCAATAGCGCTCCCTATTCGTCCATTGCAGTTCTCACATGGTGGCTATAAGTCAAAGATGGAAGAAAACAGGAAGGCCATCCCAGAATCCACGTGGCCCAATCTGGAGGTGATGTTTTTTAAGGAAGGAGAAAATGAGCCTTCCGACCTTAAAGTACCAACTGCAAGGCTTGGTGGTATCAATTTTGTCCCTTAAACCACCCCAATGTCCACAAGTATGCAAAAACGGGCCCATTGTTTTAGCCCAACTCATTTGGGGAGGGGTCCCGGGGAGACCAAAAAAGAATGTAAGCTTATATGTGGCTGCCAACACATACTTTTTGCACCTGTTACAGATCACGAGAGAATCAAACGGGGATCCAACTGCTCTCCTGTTGAAGCTATGCAGGTACTCCTCAACTTACAACCTTCTGTTTAATTACTGTTCAGAGTTACAAGGCACTTATAGTGACCTACAACCACTTTCATCGTTGCAGCAACCCCATGGTCACGTGATCAAAATTCGGATTCTGGGCAACTGGCTCATATTTATGACAGTTGCAGTGTCCTGGGGTCAGTGATCCACCTCCTGTGGCCTTCTGACAAGCAAAGTTAACGGGGGAGCCAGATTCATTCAACAACCATGTTACTGACATAACAATTGCAGTGATTTGTTTAACAACGGTGACAAGAAAGATGGTAAAATGAGGCAAAATGCAGTTAACTATCTCAATTAGCAACAGGAATTTTGGGTTCAATTGTGATCCTAAATGGAGGGCTACCTTTACCATACCCATTACCCCCTTTTTGCTTGCTGCTTAGAGTCCCAAGGACTAAAATAAAAGATAGCAAGAGTAGCTGTGGGTGGCCTTAGCAACCCAACAAAGGAAGGAAAACGAGCTATGCTACGTGTTTTCCTCTAGTTGACCTGTTTACAACCCTCCTGAGAACGTGGAGGGAAAAATTGCAAAGAAAGATGCTTGTTTTCACCCTGGTGTAATTTTTTTTTTCTGCAAAACTATAACTTCTGAGACTTTCACAGTACGCAAGAGCCAATGGTGTCAACTACCAACATTTGGCACCTTGAAAAAAAAAAAAGTTTCATTGGTTGTTGAACACCGTTGCCTCTTACTTGTAACCATCAATCCTGTACGCCTTGTGCAGTCTTGGCAGAATCGACTGTAAGTACAAATGCTATAAATCTGCATTTTACTTGCATAGCTTCATTAATCACAGTTCATTTAAAGTCATTAAATTAGCTAGCCAGGATGCGCTTTTCCCTCAAGTGCATTGGCATTTTTGTAATAAGATGGTCTGTAGATAAAAGACAACAGGGAAAATTGTAAATAAAAGACGATGGGAAGTTGATTTTTTGAGAATTACTACTTCAAAAAAAAAAAAAGACGCTCCCCAATACTCTTGCAACTGCAAAACTGTACAGACAATTAAAAAAAAATAAAAATAAAAAGGGGCACTTATTTTCCCCATCTTAAAAAGCAAATATAAATGCTGCACTATAGCCTAGATTTAAATGGAAATGCTTTGAAATGGAACACGTGGCTTTTATATAGCTAAATAGAGCTCTCCCATGGAACCAAAATCAGCCAGGGAAAGCTTTTATTCAGGTTGACAAAGTATTTAATGGACCGGAAAATTTAGCACTAGATAAGAAAGTTGAAATCAAAAGAACATCTTAACAAGGGTTGTTTTCAGTTTAGATGTAGAGTTTGTAAGGAGGAACAAGACTATTAAATGGATGTTTTTGCTTGATAGCAGTATTCAGGGAGGGCTGTTGCTAGGGGAAAAAACGGTTCAGATAAGTATTTCTCAACCGTAGCAATTTAAAAATATGTGGACTTCAACTTTCAGAATTCCCCAGCCGGCTGTAATATTCCTTGCACTCTACTGCCTTGTTCCCTAAGGATAAAATCTTGTGCCAATAAAGTTTCTGACTTCAAATGTGTGTTCACAGAAGCTGGCCAAATTTAGATTTGGAGTTATAGCTAAAATGGCTATATCCTTGTAAGATGGCTACCTGATTTATTTTTCTATGTTCAACTTGTCTCTGAATTGCTCACCCTTTTCTCTCTCTCTCTTTTACATCTCTATGGACGATTACCCAGAATAGGACAGAAAACACAGAATCATAGAACACATAGAACACAAAATCATGGGGTTGGAAGGGACCCTGGATGTCTTCTAGTCCAACCCCATGCTCAAGGCATAAGATATTATCCAGGTCAAATGGTTGTTCAGTCTATTTTTGAAAACCTCCAGTAATGGAGCACCCATAACTCCAGGAGGCAAGATGTTTCATTGATTAATCATCCTCACTGTCAGAAAATTTCTCCTTACTTCTAGGTTAGATCTCTCTTTAACAAGCTTCCACCCATTACTTCTTGTCCTGCCCTCAGGTGTTTTGGAGAATAAATCAATCCCTCTTTTCTGTGACAGCTTTTCAACTACTGGAAAAGTTAAAATAAAACAATGGACTCAGCAAGGAGTCTGGATATCTCTTTCTCAAAGAATCTGCAGAAGAGATCTTGGGCTGCATATTCCTATTTTCCTGGGAGAAGCATAAGATAAATGCAGACTTTTTTATGCAGACTTTTTTATGTGGCTTCTCATGGACATAAGAATTAATGCTGTATTAGTAGGACTTCCGGTTTGACGGGCTTTGGCGACAGACAGAAATCCGTGATCGTGCACAGTTTCTGTCTGGGCTCGCCGCTGGAGCGCCCCGAGCTGGCTGGTTTCGGGGCTAAGCCACCCTGTAGAGGTGGTGAAGAGGGGGAAGATCACCAGCAGGGTTGAGGAGAGCCGCATCTCTCCTCCTCAGCTGGCCATTACTCCCTTTCCCGAAGGCGGTTGCAGTGGTGGTCAGAAATGGCCACCACAAAGAAGAACTCGACCAGAAAAGAATGTGCAGGAGGAAGATAAGAAGTGAAAATTTTGGCTGACGGGGTTAAATTGTAAAAGCAACAACTAAGGTACCCTGGAATTTAAACTTACAAAAAATAACATCGCTCCCAAAGAAGAGTCGGAAGCAGCGAAGGAAAGTGAAAAGGGAAAGGTTTGGCTCTTTTTTTTCCTTCTCTCTCCTTCCCTATACTGACAACTAAGAGACTTAAATAAGAAATCGGAAAAATCCGCTTTGACATCAATAGGCAATTAAGCTGAAAATAAAACAAAATGCCAAAGGGATAATAAAGATTTCTGGACATTAAATTTTTTCTTTTTCATTAGCAGGAAGGGAGAGAAAAAGAATAAGGGCAGGATCTGGAAGAGGGAGGAGACTGCCTGGAATTAAAAAGAATCTACAGTAAAATTTCTACAAGACTTCTAAAAGATACATTTTAACTGAAACTTTGCAACTAAATGGTAACCCAGGAAGAGAAAGTGAAAAAAAAGAGCAAAAAAGAAACAGCTTGCATGTATTTGGATTATTTGGTGATCTTTGGATTCTTGGTTATTATATTTGAATGACTAAAATCAATTGGGTGGTTATTTAAAAATTTATACAATGGCACCGCTTCTGGATGAATTGAAAATGGAACTTAAAAAGTACAAAGAAGATGCACAAGAAAGGAAGGGTTCTTTTGGCTTGGTTTTTCAATTCTTAGAAATGGAGATTTGGAACTATGAGAAACAACAAGAAAAGACTGCAAAACAAGAAGACTGGGACAAAGAAGAAGCCATCTTTAATGAACAAGCAATTTTATGTGGGGAAGAAAAAGGAAAGGGGGGAAAGAGAATGGAGAATTTAAGACTTAAAAAAACAACCAAAGAAAAGAAAAATAATTCAAAAAATAAGTATAATACTGGAAAGTAAGAGAAAAGGTGAATACAGAAGAGAGAAATAGAGGTAGAGAAACAAGGGGGTAAAAAGGGGAGAGAGAAGAGAGGGAACAAGGAAAGGAAAAGAAGTTACAAAGGACTGGAGCAAGATATAGAGAAACAGGACCTATTTAGAGATAATGGGTGAAAAATGTAACTGAAAAGGGGATTCTGTAAAGGTACATAAGACTGTACTGTTATATTAGTAATAGAAATAACTTTAGAAAATTGGAAACAATGTATGATTAAAATGAGGGATAAAATAGTGTAATTTAGTGAAATGTTTGTGAATAAAATAACTGAAATAAAATAAATGAGAAAATCGAATTAGGAAGGAACGGGAACATTTTAATTAGTTAATGTTTTATAAAATATAAGTGAAGGGGGGGAATTAACTATGGAAAGCTTATAATTGTTCCCATAGAAGTATGATATTTAATTGAAAAGTAATGTTAAAGATGTTAAGACTTTAATGAATATTAATATTAATGATAGAATTGAATTGGAATGGAATGTTGTTTTAATTATATACATTTATAATTTTTTCTTTTTTTAAGAATACAGTGTGTATTTTAAGAATGTACCAAGCAGAATCCGAATGGAAGTTATGTATTATATTGAATGTTACAACTTTAGGGAAAAGATATAAAGGCGTCATACTCCAATCAGTAACTACAGGAGAAATTTTGTTTAATGAGAAAAGATAATAGATAATTGAAACAGGACAGACAAAAAATATAAATACAATGATTTGAATTGAGATGAGATAATTAAAATAAAATTGAGAAAATTAAAAGAGGGGAGAAGCTATGCAGAAAATGTAAAATAGTAGTAAGATATGGAATGGAATATAAAAATGAGCATGAACCTGAATTTGTGTCTATACGAAGAAATGTAACCCGGGATTACGCTACTTTCAAAAAAGATGTTTTATTTGTATTTTTTTCCTCTTTGTGAAAACTCAAATAAAATTTACAAAAAAAAAAAAAAAAGAATGAATGATGTATTCTTTTTCCAAGGCCACTCCTTTTTATAAGCAGCAGATTCCCAGACATCCTAGGCACATTTTCTCCGAAGTATCAAAATATGTCAAAAATCTTGTCTCTGGTGGCCTAAAAGAAATGATTAAAAACACTGGTACTTTCCTGCACACAAAGGGGCACATTCTCACAAGTGCACAGTTACTGTACCATCATTAAGCAAAGCCACCCAATTGCTTTTCCTACTGAGCAAACTGAGATGGATTTAAGATGGCAGCTGGATTGGTGTCTGGCTGTGCCTCGAGTTATCAACACTCAGCAACAAAGGAAAATTCTGAGGGGGGAAAAAGTAAATTCTGAACATGGAAGAAGAAGAGGAGGAGCAGGAGGAGTGATCCAGTTTTGCTCACCACATTACAAAAAAGATGTTACGACTTTGGAAAAAGTGCAAAGAAGAGCAACTAAGACGCCTAAGGACCTGGAGACAAAAACATATGAAGAATGGTTGCAGGAATTGGGTATGGCCGCTCTAGAGAAAAGAAGGGCTAGGGGGTTCATGATAGCATTATCCCAGTATTTGAGGGGATGTTATAAAAAAGAGAGGGTCATCTTGTTTTCCAAGGCTCCAGAAGACTAGACACTAAACAATGAATGGAAACTAATCAAAGAGAGAAGCAACCTGGAACTAAGAAGAAACTTTCTGACAGTGAGGACCATTAACCAGTGGAACGGTGGGTGGGTGCTCCATCACTGGAAGCTTTTAAAAAGAGATTGGACAGCCACCTATCTGAAATGGTCTAGGGCAGTGGTTGCCAACCGATGGGCCGTGGCCCACTGGTGGGCTGCACGAGAACATTTTGGTGGGCCGCAGAGAAATCTCACCCCCAGAGCACCCCCACAAATCAATTAATCCAGGCTGCACAGAAATACAAGGCTGCACCGCCCACATGGCCCGCGGGAACCCTCCCTACCCATTCACTCCTTACCCGGCAAACTTGCCTGCTAAATTGCTATTTTTCCTTTTTCCGACCATCATCTGTTCTGCTGTGCCGGGAGATTTGGATTAGCTAGGAAGCAGGAAATGGTTGGATTTTTTGCTTTCTAGCTTATCTTTAGATCTTCAGCTCTGCTTTTAAGTACAGCCAAACCTCCCTTAGGACTGAAGGTTCTATTATTGAATGCAGACTCACGGCAAGCAAATTTTATGTGACAGACTGAGCTAGCCGATGGCAGATAGGTAGATCACTGAATGATTCTGTGAGCAACTCAATCTGCCTGCCTGCTTTGCCTGATTTTGGGTAAAAGTTGCTCTTTTTCTAAATAAAAATTTCAATATGTATATAAATATTTATAATATTTACATACAAGTCATGCCCAGCCAGTCACATGACCACCAAGCCACACCCCCAAATTAGGCCACACCCACAGAACCAGTTAATGGTCCCTGGGATTTAAAATTATGAGTTTGGTGGTCCCTGAGGTCCAAAAGGTTGGCGACCCCTGCTCTAGGGTCTCCTGCTTCATCAGGGGTTTGGACTAGAAGATCTCCAAGGTCTCTTCCAACTCTGAGCACAAATAACTTCCCATGTAGGGCTGGCTAAAGCCTGTGGCTGAGTTGCGTGGAAAGCAATGGTTTTTTTAAATAGCTTAGTTATCCTTACCCTGCAAACTTATCTGACGTTCTTAGATATAAATGTATGTATAAAATTAGTTGTTGTCAATGCTCTTATAGCATCGCTTTCCCAGTGGTGGAGCAGCTTTGCTCTCTAATTTTAAAGTTGATTTATGAAAGTTAATAACCTCCAGCTTCTATATAAATGTACAATGATGCTCTAAGGCCATTCTCTAGCTATTAAGCACATTTCCAAGTTTAATAATGCTTAGAACATGCTCATTAAAGCAGTTTCATTAAAGTCAAGAGAGCTAATTTTTCTCCTGTACACAAATCCCCCCCTCCCGCCTGCGCTAAGGAAAACTGTTAAATTAACCAGAACAGCATATTCTGAATCTTGTTCCAGTAAACAAATCTGGGATTTTTTTTTTTGTAGCAGAATTACATGTGAATCATGCTGAAAAGACACTCTTGAATTTGATGGAATCTGTGGTTAGGCGCTAGTATGAAAAAGTCACGGTCATTTTAAAAAAGAATGAATTTTAACTTAGTTTGGAGACGATCCCTTCTTTTTATAAGCAATGCTTGAAAGCAGGAACAAATGAATGGGTGCATGACTACACAGCTGAAACTGTTTTAATATATTCCATTTTCAATAGCAGCAATACCAACTCAGATTAGGACTGTTGTAGCCCACCCTTCTTCTACAAAGCACCATACACAATTTCTCCACAGTCCTCTTCTCACAATAAAACTGTGAAACAGATGGAAAAGACAGCAAGTAGTTCAAAATCATCCAACTTAGTAGGTGGATAAGTAGATTTTGGCAACACAACTCCCCACAACACATACCCAAAAGCATGCAAAATCTGCTTTTAATTTGATTGTGATGGGGTGTGGAAAAGGATCCAATCCTGTTGTATTTCCATCCTTGTGGGCCAAATGATGTCACGGGGTGGAAGCCAACAGAAAGCCCCACCCCGCACAAAGTTGTGTGTTGTCTTCAATAATTCCATTTGCTTTTATCATCTTCAATTGGTATTTAATCCCTATGTAGGATTATTCTGCACTTCATTCTCTGCCAACCGCTACTCAGCTGCGTAAATCCTAAATCGTGTCTTAAAACGGTATAAATGTGGGTTCCAGATGTGGAATCCACAATACAGATAGCATTAAAATGTGGGAAAAGTCAACCAAGGGGATTGTGCAGCAAATCAAGGAACATCAGATACATCTGAAATCTGCAAATACTAAGCATTACTGGTCACTGAGCATTTGTCCAGCTCTGGAGCAAAGAGATAAGGAGGAAAAGGTTGCTGGCTGACTTAGAAGAAAACAGCGAGAATAAATTTCTTCTTTGCTTGACCACTTGAGAAAGAATTGTTGGTCTGATCATTGTGACAAAAATGTAGCAATGGTGGATTTCCACATTCCCATTCTCAAAGAGAAAACACACAAGGTATTTTGCATGGCTGCCATGGATCATGAAAGTTCATAACGGAACTGAAACTGTGCACCATATAAATATATGATGTTAAAAAGGGAATAATTTACAAGTCAACTAAAGTATGCTTTGCTTCAAGACAAAAAGCTAAGGGAAAAGGCTATTCCTGCACTATAGGGACATGATGTCTGTGGAATCTCTAAGAATTATAATCGTTTGTATGAAGTAGCATTTTAGGAATTGAATGAATTAGATATTACATAGGGTCATAGCACAAATCTTTAAATTGATCCTGATGTGAGATCTTGATTTAATTTCTGCCAAGGGACACAGAAGGACATTAGTCTTTTCCTCTGAAAAGCTTTTCAGCAGTTTCAAGAGAAAACTAAGAGTGTTCAAAATTAAAAGAAATAGAATTTGCTAAAACCATAATTATCAAAGAAGGTTCCATGTTTTCTAGAATTCTTAACGTTCTGGGTTTTTCGAAATGAAATAAAAACAGTTGACACAATTGGATAAATATGGTAACAGACAAAACCAGGATAAATTTTTTGTAAGTGCAATGCAAAATAAAATAAATTATCATTATTTTTTTAAAATATCAAAAGAAAATAGATAAGCATATAGAAAACATTCACAATGAAATATGGCTCCCCAAATTCTCAAGACTAAATTGCCTGCAACGATCCATGAATGAATTATTATCCCCTGGTTAAAAATCTGTTCTCTTATTTGAGAAGGTTAGCAATGTGAAGTAGATAAACGTCTTTTAAAAAAAAAAAAACCTTGGCAATACATAGGACAGACACATTTTGAAGGCTTCCCCATTAAGATTCCCCAATCTGAAGTCCTCATTAAAATTTAAAATAACACAATTAATACATGTATGAAATCACAATTCAGCGCAGGAAGGGTGTCTGTAGTCTGTAAGATATACCCCCATAGACCAAGATGGCAGCTGTGATGGAATAATCAAACGACACAAATAAAAAAGGCAGGGCAACATCAAATGCACCGACGTGGCTGCCATCTTGACTTTTGGACCTCCATTGCCCCAACCAAGTTTCCATTGTCGATGAAAGAAAACCTGTTTTACCACACACAAAGAGAATACACTGGAATAAAATCTCCAATGGACCTATCGTTCTTGTACCAGCATCACACTGGACGCATGGCTAGAAGGAGGCTAATGTTTAAATCTATTTGCCCTCTTATGTCAACTCATAAAATATTTCTGTGGTCTTTTAGAGTTGTCAACAGAAAGGGAAGGGGAAGCAGTGGGCAGCTCGCATTCCATAAATGTTTTCAAAGATAGTTTCTAGGTGACTGAGGTTTCTGCCCCGTAAAATTCTAACTGGAGAGCATGATTGATGACTCTTGGCTATGGATGTGTCCCATTGGAGAATATGAATTATGATATACCCAGGGGGTGAGGGAAAATGAGGGTTAAGGGTGACAATGAATTATGTGTCTCAGAGTCGACTACACCCAGGCAATGCCGCATTTTTAACTCCCAATAAATCCTTTTGGAGTTTGGCTAGAGATTCATGATTTAAATGGCGTTAAGTGTCGGAATCCTGACATCCTTCTTTGGAACCAAGGTGAAAAGAAGCTCAAAACGTACCTGGGCTTGTGAGTGCACCAAGGGCCCCTGATGCTGTGGAGAGTGGATTCGCATTGGTGGTGTTGGCTGAGGACTGGGCCGCGGCCGCTGCAGCTGCTAAGGTTGCCAAATTTTGTAGCTGTAAAGCATTCATTCCTGCAGAGAAAACAGAGAGCTGGTGAAGTCGATTTCCAAACCCAAACGATTTGTTTTAAATCCACCATACAGGTAGCTTTTGACTTACAACAATTCATTTAGTGAACATTCAAAGTTCTAACAGCACTGAAAAAAAGTGAAGCATCCCCATGATCATGTGATCAAAATTCAGAAGCTTGGTAACTGTTTCACACTTAGGACGGTCATGTTTCCCAAGGTCATGTGATAGCAAAACCAATAGCCCTTAGCCTTATATACCTCTTCATAGGGCTTTTACAGAACTCTCTAAGCAGTTTTATAGAGTCAGCATATTGTAATCTGGGTCCTCATTTTATCGTCCTCGGAAAGATGGAAAGCTAAGTTCAACCTTGAGCTGGTGAGGCTCAAACTGCTGGCAGTCATCAGAATTATCCTGCAATACTGCGTTCTAACCACTGCACCACCATGGCGCCACCATGGCAATCACCTTTTGCAACTTTCTGAGAAGCAAAGTCAATGGGGAAACCAGATTCATTTAACAACTAGGTTACCAACTTATCAACTGCAGCGAGTCACTTAATAACTGTGGCAAGAAAGTTCATGAAAGGAGGCAAAACTCAACATACCAAATGTCTCACTTAACAACAGAAAGGTTGGGCTCCATGGTAGCCGTAAGTTGAGGGCTACCTGTATCCTTTCAGCTTGTCTGGTCCTCCTCTGTTACTTTTAAACCGCTCGTTAACGATTTTGTTCTGTAGTGGCCTTTCACCAAAATAAAGTCTAACTTGACCTGGGATTTGCAAAGACTGTCATTTTCTACTTTTCTTGATTTTCATTTTTAAAAAGAAACCTATTCTGATGGACCAGGTGACAGGGACTCAGCACGAGCCCTCATGAATTGGAAGCATGAGTTGTGCCATGAGGCCACAATAAAAAATGCAGGAGAAATTATCTTGGGATAGCTCTGAGTTGTTTATCAAAACGTATGTCAAAAACGAGCAGCAGAAAAAAGCCTTGCAAATTTTTTTTAGAAAGCATCACAAGAATACATTGTTATCTAATAGTGATGCTTCTACTTCAAAAGGGAGAAGAGAAGAGAAGAGGCTGCGTTACTGCCTAACAATCCATCAGTCTGCTTTTGCCGGGGATAATTTGCTGTGAAGTCAAATCCACTGTGGCTCAGAATTAGGAGAAGTCATCTTAGTCATACATTTGAAACAATTTCCATTCCAGTAAAGATGTTCGCTGAACATTTACTCAGAGTTCTGAAGGTACTTTAACCGTGGAAAATTTAATTAATACATGCAAACTTCCACACAATCCCTAGAAGATCAAGATTGCAGACTGTGCAGGAAGTTTCAATAAGAGAAAAAAATAGGTGTGCATGTCAAACAACTAATGCAAAAGGCATAAACAGATTCCTCATATTTTTCACTCTTTAGAAAACTTGGCGTATGTAATAATTTTCCGGTGATGGATGTGAAAATAAATAAGGGGCAGGATCTTTCTCAAAGCCTCTACCTACTAGTAGAAATTTCCTGCCCGAGCAGGGGTTTGCACTAGAAGACCTCCAAGGTCTCTTCCAACTATTCTATTCTGTTCTATTCTGTTCCGTTCTATATTCCATTCTATATAGGGGTGGGATACAACAGGGTTAACTACGGGTTCGGGATTTACGAGCTTCCCTGCATGCTGGGAGTCGCATGCCTGTAAATCGTCATCAGCAGGCTGCATGCAGAGAAGCAGCCTTTGAAACAGCCCTCTTTTCCTGCTTTTTTAACTGCAGCTGTGCCTCGTTCAGCAGTTGAAGTTGAAAAATCAGGAAATAAAGATCAGGTAAGAGCCTGGGTGGGCAGGTGGGCAAAAACATCAGCAGACATAGAACCAGTTCTATGTCTGCTGCTCTTCAAAGCTACTGGTTCTACAGAGGTAGACAGAACCGGTAGAAACCCACCCCTGGTTCTATATTCTGTTCTGTTCTATTCTGTTCTATTCTATTCTATTCTATTCTATTCTATTCTATTCTATTCTATTCTATTCTATTCTATTCTATTCTACCCTATTATTCTATTCCTTTTCCCATTCCGTTCCATCCCATCCCATCCCATCCCATCCCATCCCATTCCATCCATGTAACAGCTACCTGCCAAAGAGGTACTAAAACAAATCTTTCTGGGAGTTGGAAAAAACCCAGCCAAGATTCAGAACAAAGAGGAGAGAGCCAACAACATCTCATTGTCCTTTGTCAATTCATATACCTCCAAATAATTGGACGAGATTTATATTTAACAGACCATACTGTGCAACAAGGCACTTCGTGCAGATAAGCTCTGCTTTTCTTTCATGACTTTGTGCCATGGATAAATCAGGGGACCTCTTTTGAACCCGCTGCCAACTTTGCTCAGAACACACTCATTTCAAAGTGCTAACGGCTGACATAATGGGATGGAACTGTATAATCATGGAGATATTCATGCGTTGGCTCTGTTTATCACCTAAACCTTTTCTCAGCTAAATAAATATCCAGCCAGGATGTGTTCTCATCCTCAGCTACCAGGGAAGCTACCTTTATTAAGCTGCCTTTATTAAAACCATCAGATCTTGAGGATGACAGGAATGGCTGCTTGGCCTGACTCTGCCTTTCCCCTGGAGGAAAGGAAGAATTCAACCACAGGTTTGCAAGACCAAATCAGACGCAGCCCAAGACAGCATACCTGAAATGGAGGATGAGTGGATAGAGGTGTGAATGGAAAGCATTATCTTGTACAGGTAGTCCTCGACTTACATCAGTTTGTTTAGGGACCACTCGAAGTTACAACGGCACTGAAAAAAGTGACATGACCGTTTTCACACTTACGACGGTAGGAGCACTCCAATGGTCACACGATCAAAATTCAAATGCCTGCAACTGACTTGTATTTATGACGGTTGCAGTATCTCAGGGTCATGCGATCACCTTTTGAGACTTTCTGAGAAGTCAAGTCGATGGGGAAGCTGGGTTCTCTTTAACAACCAGGTTTCTCAGTTAACAACTGCAGTGATTCACCTAACAACTATGGGAAGAAAGGCGATAAAGTGGGACACAACTAATTTAACAACTGTCTCACCTAGCAACATAAATTTTGGGGTTGATTGTGGTACCTATAATTTCCAGGATGAGGTTCTACAAGATGCTCTGCATCTTTTTAAAAGTGCTGGTTGTCCCCTTTAAAGCCCTTCGTGGCTTGGAACCGGCGTATCTGAGGGAATGTCTCTTGCTGGTCACATCTATGGGAATACTATGGGTCCCATCCCTGAGGGAGATACACCCGGTGGGACCCAGAAGAAGGGCCTTCTCCATGGTGGCTCCCTCTCTCTGGAATATCATTCCCCCAGAGATTAGATGGGCCCCCACTCTAGCTCTCTTCCGGAAGGCACTGAAGAGCTGGTGCTGCCAGCGGGCCTGGGGAACCCAGAGCGGGATGGAGCCCATCAAATGGCTAGGGTGATCTGCTGTCATAGGGGTGGGAGTTGGGGGTGATTTTCCCCCCCAAGATTTTGTTCTATTGTACTTTATTCATTTATTTGATTATTTTTGTTAGTTTTTATTATTTTTTATTTTTATTTTTTGTTTTAAATATGGTTTTACATTGTGTAAGCTGCCTCGAGTCGCAAATGGGCGAATAGGAGGCAATACAAACAAACAAATAAATAAATAAGTAGGCAAATAAATAAATAAATCTAATTGTTCTTTATTTCTCAACCTGCTTGAGAATTATCATCCAAAATGTATTGTTTTCACATAGGAGCATGAGGCCTTTTTTTTTTTTGCTATTGTGGCTTCTCCCCTACATTCCATAGTAAAATGAAATGAAAAATAATCTGATAATCTTCTGCTGAAACCACTAAATATTCTACAAGCACAGTACTTTTGGAAGAAATGTTAATTATTTACACTAGGAAGGAAGGGGCAGAAGGAAGAGAGGTACCCTTTGGAGAAACAAGCCTCTAGATATGCTTCCTTAGTTTTTATGCTGGAGAAAAAAAAAATGCTGAGAGTAAATGTGACATTTAATTGATTTCGATAATATAAACTGCTCAGCGATCAAAATAGGGTAATATTTTCTACAGCAAGAATCGCAACTCAGATTTTCATTGCTTGGCAGATTAAAAATACAATTAAATTATGCTTATAATGGATGTACAATATGTCTGCTTGAAATGTAAGATTTTTATAAAATGTATTTATAAGGAGAGAGGCTATGAAAATTTAATTTAATGTTCACCTTAGGTAATTTGGTGTCTTATTGTTCACAGCAATTACCATAAATCTACATATCAATAAGGAAGAACAGATGTCAGTTGTTACATCCACTTGCCAATCAGGCTTGTTAAAAATCGGCAGATGGATGCTTGTAGAATTCTCTCATATGGCCTATTAGCACATTTGCAGGAAACTGATGTAGTACCCTTGCAGTGACACAGGCAGTCCTGTTAAAACACAAATAAATTGGAGACCTGAGGTTTCCATATCACAACTCAGGATGTGAAGCTTTCAGGGCAAATTTTCCCACACAGGAAGAAGGGACTGACCAGTCCCCAACTAAAAGGGGATTTTTTAAAATCATAACTGTTGATGTCAGCTTGGAAAAACAAAAAAAAAGAATTGAAAAATGCATTTCATTTATTTTTCAAGAGGGAGGCATCAAATATTCTTTTTGAAGAAGTCCATTGTGAGATTTAGGTTTTCTCTTATCAGAGACATTTACAAAAACAAAAGAAAACAAGAAAACACGCTGGCTTGCTTGCTTATGTATGACAGTCCTGGCCCACTCCAACCACACAAATTCCGGGATAATGTATACACAATAAGTTTTCAATCCCATTAAAAACCCATTCTCAAAGAGTTACACTGAACATTAAACGGTTTGCAATAATTTTTATTGGTAATTTGACAAGAACCCCATGGTGGGTATCAGTATCTTTTTAATTAAGGCTGACAATATAAGAAACTTGGATACCTAAGGCCACCTTATAAACTACTGAGGGGATGCTTCAAAGCCTACATGGCACCATTCCCATTACAGGTTCAACAGGTAGAAGGAAAGTTTCCTTTGAAGGACACTTTCCCTTCGAAGTTTAACTCTTCAATGCAACGTCAAAGCAGCCAATTCACCTCCTAAAATGTAGGGATAAAATGCAGCCTTCCTGTAGTACCCTAGAGCAGGGGTCCCCAACCACTGGGCCGCGCACCGGTCCCGGTACGTGGAACATTTCCTACCAGGCCGCTGGTTTGCTGGGTGCCGCCATCTTGTTTGACGAGAAAGTGCTTCCGGGTGAGCTTTTCCAGTTGGAAAGCGGCATTTGGGTCCTGAAGGAATCTTTGCGCCTTAGTTTCATCAAAGGGGTGGGACTTCGAATGAAACTAAGGCGCGAGGATTCTTTCAGCACCCAAGGCAAGGCGAGCCGAGCAACCGTTCCGAAGCCGTCCTGAAGCGAAGCTCATTGACAAAGGCACAAAGGAGGAGTTGAAGGTGGTGGGGAGAAGTGGGGGAGGGCTGGCTGGCCGGTCGCTCGGCTTGCCTTGCCTTGTCATGCGTGCTGATGTCGGTACCGGGCCGCGGATCATTTTGTGATGCCGGTACTGGGCCGCGGCACAAAAAAGGTTGGGGGCCACTGCCCTAGAGGGCATAATTCATCTAGTCTTGAAGACTTAAATTCATTAACTGTAGCAAGATGTTCCTTGATCACCTTTCTATCAATCTTAAGCTCCAATTCTGCCCTTCAGTTTTGCCATTCACAATTAAAATAAACTAATTAACCTGAGCTATTTTGTGAGTGTGTGCGCCTATAATTTTACTTTATTGTCATTGCACCTAGTACAATGAAATCAAACACCATCTTCAGTGCACATCATGACCATGACCTTGAAAAGAAACACAAACACACATCTTTCACCCTTCAGACATTGAACCGGAAACCCCCGACACCACACCAACACGGCACTATACGTGTCTCGGTAGGTGTATAGATACATATACACGTATATGTGTGTGTAAAACAGTTTTAGTGATCATTTAGTGTTTAGTGATCACTTTGTTTAGTGATCAAGTTACAATGGCACTGAAAAAAGGGACTTATGACATTTTTCACATTTGCGACCATTGCAGTATCCTCATAGTCACATGATCAAAATTCAGACGCCTGACAACCGGCACATATTTATGACCATTGGCAGTGTCCCAGGGTCCCTTTGTGACCTTCTGACAAGCTAAGTCAATGGAGAAGCCAGAACCGCGTTACTAACAACGACAGTGATTTGCTTAACAGCTGCGGCAAGGTAGGTCGTAAAATGGGTTAAAATTCACTTGACGGCTATCTTGCTTAGCCACAGAAATGTTGGGCTCAATTGTGGTCTTAAGTTGAGGACTATCTGTATATGAAAGAAAGAATACCAGAGAAGCCAAAAAAATAATAATCAATATCTAAGTGTTTTATACTTCAAAAGTGTACAGTTTACAGGCAGAGGTTGACAAAGCCGAGAGATCTTTCTAAATAGCATCTCAGCGGACTGGCTATCAAGGCTTCTGGTTGGAGAATGTGTGGAATTGCCTGGGTTTTGAGTGCAATTGACAAACTCCGATTTGTCATTTGTAGAGTTGATCCATTTAGATAAATTGGGGGGTAGGGGGAGCTAAGGCTTATTTTACTCCCAGCTGGTTTCACTGATGCAATGGCTAAAGTCTGGATCCAATTTACTCCGAGGGAGCACTCATGACTTTGGGCTGTCTCAACCAATAGATCATAATTGCAGAGACATAATACATCTCTAACTGTGCTATGCAGAAAAATCTTTCACTGCCCTCAATACAAATAAGCAAACAAACCAACACACTTGCACACACTCATCTTTCTGGTCCTTGCATTGCTTATTCTGTAGGGTGAAGTCCAAGAAATACTATTGGGCTTCTTAACTCAAAGCCGGTTCCAAAAAACCATCACTGTGAAAATGTTGTTTATCACATAAAGATATATTTTTCATGGGAGGAGAATAAAAAAAAAGAAAAGAAAAGATCGTGCCAGATTATGAGCCGCACATAATATGAGCGGCAAGTGGTTGCCAACAGATTTGCACCAGAGGAAATAACTCAGCGATATCGTCACCTGCGGGCCAATTTATATTGTCAGAAAGTAGATTCTGCATTAGTCTCTGGAGCCAATGCAGTAATGGCATATTCTAGGAATAAAACACCGACAGCCTTTGGGGACACCCTCATCTCTTTTTCATAGGCGCGCTTCAAGATCCATTCAGAGCAAAGCATTAATAATAATATTTTAAACAGGGAGGATAAAAAAATAAAAAGGTGGAAAAGAAGACGCCAAGACGACATATGGATGGAGCTGATGCCCTTTGGTGTGGCAAGAGTGAATAAAAGCGCCACCAATTTGCTGACGGGGTCAGAGCATAATTAAAAATAAATTCACATGTTTGATGACAAGAACAGTGCAGGAGAGGCTGCTTTGATGAGAAATAAAGAATATCAAGCAAGAGGGGAAGGTTACTAACGGCATCGCAGAATAGATGTATTGGCCATGCTTAGGGTTGCTTTTTTTCCCTGCACATTCAGACAGGGATCAGTCAAATTGTAGGCAGCTGGCAGCCAGCAGAAGTAGCCTGCAGCACTGCACTCTAACCACTGCGCCACCCTGGCTCACAGTGATAAATTGCTTAGTAAATATACTCAGGCTGATATTCAGAAGCCGTTCAGCTAACTGTCTTGAGGATGGGGGCAGAAAATTTAAGATGGTAACCACAGCTGTGCAGCTAAAAGCACATCAAGCAGTTCAGACATGTAAAAAAGGAGTAGGGGGTCAAACACAGGATTGTGGCTGCCATCTTGTTTTTCTTGACCTCCTTCAAGCCCAGACTTTGGGCTTGCCCGAAGTATTCCTAAGGCACTCATCGAGGATCCAGCTTCTATGTAATGAGATATGTCAGATCTGTAAATCAGAAGGATATTCATCATCTAAGATGGTGGCACTGTAAATTCTGAGAGGTTTGCTGCTGGAAAATTGCAACAAACCCTCATTTAAAAAATTGTGAAATGAAATTAAACAAGAGGACCAAGCATTCTCAGTGGGTGTAAATCACAATGACCAAGCATTCTGTTTTACTTTGTAAATTTTGGCTCATCTAAAAAAAAGTAAGCAGGCTTGGAGCCTGGAGAGAAAGATTGTATATGATTTGTGTGTGTGCGTATGTGTGTGTGAGACACATATATTTGTAGTGAGGGGTTAATTTGCTTCAAAATAATGGTGTTTCTTAGTTTGGGTAATGAAACTGCAACAAAACAAACCAATCTCAAATGTCTATGGAGATTCTATTAGAGTACTAATAACCAGATGACTGCAAAGAAATATATTCCTTCCATTCTCCCCCTGCACCACCCTGCCAGAACTAACCCTTTCATCTCCCCACCACCCACCAGAACTGATGAAGCTTCTTGGATGAGAGGTGAAATGTCTTCTTCCTCAAGGGGGGGGGGGGGAAACATAGTCCAATTGCCTTTTGCAAAAGAACCTTTGAGTCAACCCAACTCAGAGCACAGCAGCAACCCTCATTTCAATCCTGAGCTACAAATATTCTCCTTTGTTGATATACACTACTCAAAAAAATAAAGGGAGAACTTAAACAACACAATGTAACTCCAAGTCAATCACACTTCTGTGAAAACAAACTGTCCACTTAGGTAGCAACACTGATTGACAATCAATTTCACATGCTGTTGTGCAAATGGAATAGACAACAGGTGGAAAGCATAGGCAGTTAGCAACACATCCCCAATAAAGGAGCGGTTCTGCAGGTGGTGACCACAGACCACTTCTCAGTTCCTATGCTTTCTGGCTGATGGTTTGGTCACTTTGGAATGCTGGCGGTGCTTTCACTCTACTGGCAGCATGAGATGGAGTCTACAACCCACACAAGTGGCTCAGGTAGTGCAGCTCATCCAGGATGGCACATCAATGCGAGCTGTGGCAAGAAGGTTTGCTGTGTCTGTCAGTGTAGTGTCCAGAGCATGGAGGTGCTACCAGAAGACAGGCCAGTATATCAGGAGACGTGGAAGAGGCCGTAGGAGGGCAACAACCCAGCATCAGGACCACTACCTCTGCCTTTGTGCAAGGAGGGACAGGAGGAGCACTGCCAGAGCCCTGCAAAATGACCTCCAGTGGGCCACAAATGTGCATGTGGCTGCTCAAACAGTCAGAAACAGACTCCATGAGGGTGGTATGAGGGCCCAACGTTCACAGGTGGGAGTTGTGCTTACAGCCCAACACTGTGCAGGACGTTTGGCATTTGCCAGAGAACACTAAGATTGGCAAATTCGCCACTGGCGCCCTGTGCTCTTCACGATGAAAGTAGGTTCACACTGAGCACATGTGATAGACGTGACAGGGTATGGAGGCGCCGTGGAGAACGTTCTGCTGCCTGCAACATCCTCCAGCATGACCGATTTGGCAGTGGGTCAGTAATGGTGTGGGGTGGCATTTCTTTAGGGGGCCACACAGCCCTCCATGTGCTCGCCAGAGGTAGCCTGACTGCCATTAGGTGCCGAGATGAGATCCTCAGACCCCTTGTGAGACCATATGCTGGTGCGGTTGGCCCTGGGTTCCTCCTAATGCAATACAATGCTAGGCCTCATGTGGCTGGAGTGTGTCAGCAATTCCTGAAAGACGAAGGCATTGATGCTATGGACTGGCCCACCCATTCCCCAGACCAATTGAGCACATCAGGGACATCATGTCTTGCGCCAACCACCACAGACTGTCACAGGAATTGGGGGATGCTTTAGTCCAGGTGTGGGAGGAGATCCCTCAGGAGACCATCTGCCACCTCATCAGGAGCATGCCCAGGCATTGTAGGGAGGTCATACAGGCACGTGGAGGCCACATACACTACTGAGCTTCATTTTGACTTGTTTTAAGGACATTACATCAAAGTTGGATCAGCCTGTAGTGTTTTTTCACTTTAATTTTGAGTGTAACCCCAAATCCAGACCTCCATGGGTTGCTAAATTTGATTTCTATTGATAATTTTTGTGTGATTTTGTTGTCAGCACATTCAACTATGTAATGAACAAAGTATTTAATAAGAATATTTCATTCAATCAGATCTAGGATGACTTATTTTTGCGTTCCCTTTATTTTTTTGAGCAGTGTATTTGTAGTGGAGAAAATGGATGTGCTGTAGGAAGTCACCATAATTTCAATGAAACAGTTCAGCAACATATTGTACTACTGAGTATCAGTTGCTGAAAGGAGTGGTCGTAGAAAAAAGTTGGTGTCTGTAGGCTTCATGAAGAGACACCTGGCTGGTCCTAAATGGAGCAAGATGCTTTCAGTATAATCTGGATGGGATGATTTAGAATAGAATAATAACATAATTAAATTGGAAGGGACCTTGGAGGTCTTCTAGCTCAACCCCCTGCTTAGGCAGGAAACCCTACACCACTTCAGACAAATGGTTATCCAATCTCAAGAACTTCCAGTGTTGGAGCATTCATAACTTCTGGAGGGCTATGATGGCTATGCTTCTATTCTAAAACGGGAACTTGGAAACCAAAGTCAAAATACGCAGGACATCATCCAAGGAAGCCTTTGAATCTGACTCTGAACCAATGCAACGTCCAAGGTGTTCTGCTTTTGCATATACCTACACATACACACACACACACACACACACACACACACCCGTTAAACCATACGGTGAGATGAAGGACCTTCTGGTACTCGAAGAGGGCTAAAATTCAGCCACAGGATGAGAAAGAGGAAAAGGAATAAATAAAGAGGCTTTAACTCACCGGCCATTTGTTGAATGCCACTGAAGGCACCCAAGTTACTGGAGGATGTTGCTTGCTGCAGAAGCTGCAAATTAACAGTAACAACATCAATGGGGTTAATAACGCAACAAGTTAAGATTAAAGCAAAATTATCTGAATCAAATTAAATTTGGGATACTTATAGTTTCCTTTACATTTATACAGTCTCTTGCTTCTGCCTGGTGTTGGAATGAAGGTCCCCAGAGCCGATGCTGTAAATCCATATTAATGTCTAATCTCTATTAAGAAACACACAGACACTGGGGAAACTCAATAACATTGCTGCTTTAAAACAATTAATCAATTTACTCTTTTTTAACTGCCAGGTGCTAAATCTATTTCAGCTCAACATAGTGTGACTAATCATTGCCCTCTGCAGTCTAGCAGTCAGCATAACTCATCCTGGTTAACCACAAGAGTATTTTTTTTTTCCACCTCCCCACTTAAAAAGAGAAGCTGGTTTCCTTAACATGGTTTGTAGGACTGGTTCTGAAAAACGCACAACCTGACAATGGGCTCTTCTTTTTCACAGAGTTGTGTTCACACAGGGAACCAAAGCTGATCTGCAAGTGAGTGCGCTATTTTGGTAATCCAACTGTATACCATATTCACCTTGTCCAGGGGTGTCAAACTCACATCGTCACATGACATACCGCAATTTTCCCCTAAACTGGGCGTGGCCAGCATGTGATGCATCTGGCCCGCAGGCCGCGAGTTCGACAGCCTTGGCCTAGGCGCAACCAGTTGATTTTTAATGGAGGCAGTTGATATATTCAGTTGCCAATCATCATTGCTGAGATACTGTATCAGGGAACAATCTTGGAATCAATTACTGGTCATACACATACTTGAGTTCCCACACTGGCTATCTCTTGGTTTGTTTATGTCAACCCTGAAGCTGACCTGACCGCAGCCATGTTGATGCTTCAGTGTTGCCACACTGGAGCTGAGGGATAGGGAGGGGGTGGAGCTGGGGTTTTGTAGTCAAAACAAAACACTTTCCCCTGGGAACCAAGGACATTCTAACACCTGGCCAGAGAGAGAGGAGGAGCGATGTTACCAGGTGACCGGATGGCACCTTGATTGGACCATGTGACTGATTGTTTGGGGAAGGGAAAAAAACTTTCACTTTTAATTAGGTGAAAACCACAGGACCCTTCAGAGTTGGTTTTCACCAGGACTGTGCCAATATGATATATCCAATAAAACTATTCTTTGAGGAATCTATACCTGCCTCGGAGTTTTGTTTTCTATGGGTGCATTACTTGGAACCCTGATAGTTTAATCATGGCTTCCTGGATAACCCACATTTGGTTGGGATCACAACATAGGCTAGGTCAATATCACTTACAAATCACAATGGCTGGTTTCACATAACATGTTAAAATAAGACAAAGCATGTTGGAGCTTATTGCAATGTGTGAAGAAAGCTACAGAAATATGAAACCATTTTTTCATTGGATCAGTGATGATTCCAAGTGACATGTAATTTGTAATAACAGAGGTAGCCTCCTTGGGTAAGGTTTCATTATGAATGAAAAACTTAAATATACTGTATATGAAAAAGAATTATCAATGAATGGGGATTAGGAAGGAAGTAGGGTTATAGTGAGCATTTTGGGAAAAGTTGTCCAATTTTCTGAATGAATGAGATGCAGGAGAGAATCTGCTAGGTGATATGAATGGGATGGGGAAAAAAGACAGAT
Source organism: Pseudonaja textilis (assembly GCF_049901715.1). Taxonomy (NCBI): domain Eukaryota; kingdom Metazoa; phylum Chordata; class Lepidosauria; order Squamata; family Elapidae; genus Pseudonaja; species Pseudonaja textilis. Next base: position 68,297,806 of record NC_141994.1, read on the forward strand.
TAATCCCCCCAACAGAATTAAGGAAAGTGACGGAGGAGGAGAATGTGTGGAATCTGCTTGGAACAGAATGAAATGAATTATGCTGCAAAGTGCTGCAGAAGTGTGCGGAGTTGCACTAATGAGAAGTATGAAGAAGGATGGTGGGTGTGATGATGAAGTGAGGGAGGTTGAAAAAAATGTGAATAAAAGGAAAACAAGAGAGAAAGACATGGTATAATGTGTATAGAGAAGAAAAGAGTAATATGACAAAGAACGGAACGGAAATTAATGCTATAAATCTCTGTGCTGAAGGGAAAAACGATGACAAGAAAGTTGTAAATACTGGGAAAATGTTGAAAAATGTATGGCTAATAGATGGTGTAACTGGGCTTGATTTGTTACGGTGCGCCTATCTATTTGTGTAACTTGTATGCGAAGAGAGCATCTATGATAAACTACTAGATAATGCCATTATTGTTGTCTTATTTTTTGCAGCGGATGCAAAAAAAAATACAGTGTATCAGTTTGCTAAGCATGGAAAATGCATTTGATGAATAGTTATCAGAGATGAGCAAAATTTGGGAAATGCCTTTATGCTGTGCTACAGATGTACTGCCTAGATTTTTGGATTTCAGCAGATCACTGAAAACGCGAATGTAGGCATGCTTGCTTCGTTGATTTAAAGAACGCATATACACTTGAATTGTTGAATGTTGAAAATCCATTGAATCTTCATACTATGGAATTAATTGCTGACTATCAGAATTAGTCCTTTTGAATGATTCAACATCAAACATGTAATAAGACCTGAATGTTTGACTTAGGGACTTAGTTATTAATATAACAAATATAAATGGAAAGCTTATGATGACATTAAAAGTATTTTGAGTGGGCATGAGAATGAGTGGGTATCTTTATATCCAAATGATGTTAGAGGTTAAAAACCCAAATGATTGTAGTGAATATTAAATTGTATGATGCACAGAGGATATGGATTTGAATATGGCAAAAAGTAATATGAATCTGTGTGTGTTGGTAGAGTGATTGCTGAAGTTGGTGACAAGGAAGGAAGGAAGGAAGGATGGAAGGAAAGAAAGTTCAGACTTGCAAATGCTAGTAAAATTATAATAGGTAGTATGTGATTTGTATGACAAATGAAAGCTTGTTCAATGCTTGGCAACTTAAGACTTGTGGACTTCAACTCCCAGAATTCCCCAGCCATCATGTGATAGTTGAAGGCTACGAGTCTTAAAGTTACTACTTCAATTCCCAGAATTCTTCACTCAGCATTCTGGGAGTTGAAGTCCACAAGTCTTCAAGTTGCCAAGATTGGACATTCCTGATCCACATCATTTAATGGATGTGAGAATTAGGCATGTCAGATGAACCACAAAGTAAGATGAATTTCTGTGGGAATGGGTTAGTTTAGATGTGCATGCAGTAAAAACAGGAAGAGATGGGATCGAAGATCTCTGGGAAGAGAGAAAAATGATGAGATTATTCAGTGATACAGATAGGATGATTGAGAATAAAACTGCAAAAAAATACATGGAAGAAGAGTTTGCGGACCTAAAGAAAGGTGAAGATAGGAAATCTTGGTTGCGTGGAATGGAGGAGATCCTGAAAAAAAAGCAGAAAGGTATAGAATTTCAAGGGCCAAAACAAGGAGGTGCACATTATGGATGTTCATGTAAAATAAAGTTAGAGTTCATTTTCTTTTCTTCTAACTTCTGCTTCCAGTTTCTTTTGCCTAAAGAGATTTGCATGTCCCACAGTGGAGATCAAAGCTTACCCTAAGTTTTGTAAAATGTCTTATTCTGATTGATGTCCCAATGAATACTGAAGGTCTATTCTAATGTTGTTGTCCTGATCCTTCAAACCAAACTGTCATTCTAAGTTGCGAGCCTCATGGAAAACCTGGTTACAATACAGCTAATTATCACAGTTTGATCAAAGCAGGCAGTTACTTATGCCGCTTAATACATGAGTGGAAAGGCGAGGAAAAAAGGTGTTGTAAAAAATGCATTGGTTAACTGGAAACCTGAACCATCTCGCCAAGAAAAAAAAAATCTTTTCAAATTGACATTCAATTATGAAATTTAAAATAGCTGTATTGAACGAAAGCCCACAATGCCACTCCTGTGTACTGATGCTGCATTCAGAAAATATAATTGTGGAGCTTGGCCCCTTTTATCTAAATGCACAGCAGGGAAAGGCGACAGTGGTAGGGGAAAGTGACAAACAACATAATTCAGATCATTGAGAAATTTAGATAATTATTTTTCCCCTCCTGTGTAGAAGACTGCCGTTGAACATTTTCATATTCATTAATTCCGTATATTCATGAACAGCCAATGTCAATCATGATGTAATGGGTGTAGAATTACTTCAGATCTGAAGAACTTGAGATCTTGAGGTGTGCAGAAGACAATCAGGTCTTCAAACACAGATCTGGAAATGCTCAGGTACACAGGGATAGGAGGAAATAACTTGAAGAAAGAATTTGAGAAGGCTTATTATTTGTCCCCACAAGATTCCCCTGAACTGTTGCTTTTTTTTTTTTAACCAAACTTGTAAAGTCAATATGACGGAAAACATATTTAAACCATCATGGAACATAGACTTCTATTCTTCATCGGTATCTAGTGATGGGTTAAGGAAAGCTTAACAGGCAGGAACAACAGAAATTCTTCAAGTCTCAAGGCCTCCTTCTCAACCTTCCCACTGAATTTAGATGGCAGTTTCCATAATTCCCAGCTGGGAATTCTTGCAATTGTATTTCCAGCACATTTTAAGAATACACAGTTGCTGTAGGTTGGACTAGCTATATAGGTCCTCTCTCCCGATCAAATCTTGAATATTTCTTCTTTCGCAGGAAAGTGATGTGTTTGTATCCATATCTCTGCAGATCGGGTGAACCATGTAAAGCTGTATGAGGGCTTATTTGTTTGGCTGTCACATGTTATGTGAAGTCAGGAATTGTGATTTTTGTTAATCTGGGTTTCAGAAGGCAGCCAGCCAGTCTTCAGTTGACCCGATTAAGTGTGTTGTATTAAGCGAATCTAACCATTCCATTTTACAAGAAAATATACATGTGGTTTACATGTAAACCACATACATGTGGCACATGTAAATGGGAAAAGATTTTAAAAAATGGCCTTGCCACCAGGCTGCCAAAAGTAAACTGACAAATGTTGCTTAGAATAACATCATTCTGGCAAAACAGCTCTAATTATATTAATACCTGCTTCTTACACTGAATTTGAAAAGCAAACATCTATGTACACTATCATGGTGAACCAATTGTAGAAGAGATTTATTTGTCAAAGAACTGGGTTTTCCCATGGTCTACATACATGCTAAAACAATGGTTACCTTCACCTAATGTACTTAACTGATTCTTAAGTTGCCCATTTTGTGGACTTGTGCAATAATCAATCCTACACTAATCAATAATTTTACAATTTATTAAGTTGTGTACACATACACTCACAAAATAAGTAAAGAAATCAAGCTTAGCTTGTCATGTGAATGCAGCCAGTCAGTCTTCATTTGACCTGGTTAAGTGTGGACACAGCTAAAATATAATCCAAATAACCTCACCTAAAAATATACCAGCCACTGAATATCTCCATATGACAAAAAGTTTGGAAATTGATTTCTCATTCCAAAAACACTAAAATACAAATCCAAAAACACTAAAATAGAAATTATACCCATGCTTTATCTAATGCAAAAAAGGCTCTGACATAACAGCCTAGATTAAGATAAAATGAGGTTAGATAGTTAGTGGCTTAGCATTTGCTAAAAATCCTGCCATATTGGGTGAACTAGGCTATCCTATGAAGCCAGAATATAACTTATTTTTCTTAGCATATGTGAACACAGGGTTTGTTTTGTATTAGTTAAAGCACTGAGAATAAACTGTTGTGTGAATACATTTTGAGCACTAAACTATTCTAATTTATTTCATAAAAAATGTTGCCTGTCCATCCAACACTCTTAACCAAGTCAGTAATAGCCCTTAGAGGTTGCATTCACATTTCCTTAGTGCTTAATTGTTTTGTGTTGTGTAAATGCAAGCCATTATTTCATTATTCAGAGGGTGCTGAGCCCAAAAGAGTGCATTTTTGCTGACAATTCAAGGTTTGGTTGCTTGACATAGAAGTGTTGTCAACTTTGGACTGAACCCGGCTGCAGCCAACTTTCTGTTCCTCAATTGCCACACAAGTGGGGGAAGGGGAGGAAGGAGGTTGGAATGCATTACTAGACACAGCACAGAGTTTCTCCTGAAAATCAAGGTCATCTCTACTGGCAACCAATAAGGTTGGGGAAGGAGTGCCTGAAGAACCTGACAATTAACCCAGTTGGCCAACCTGACCTGTGACACTTGGGGATGTTTAATTATACTAAAACCACGGGAAAGATTTAGATTTGGTTTTCCACTGAAGCTGTGCTGATATGATGTACTTTGAGAAAGAGCCAAGTTTCAAGAGATCTGATTTGCTTTGGTTCTGCCTTGACAAGTGTATTATGCACATCCAGAAAATGGGATTGTGGGAAAGGGGAGAGACAAAATAGACAAGTGCGATGCTAGCGTTTGTGTGATGTTCTTTTGGCATCAGGGCAGTTTCAGAGGGTGCTGAGCCCAAAAGAGGAAGCATCTTGTGTGAACACAGCCATTGTGAAGCCAAATTTCAAAAAGAAAAGTAGGATGATGTATGAGAATGTGTGAAGCGCATAGAGCTTCCACCAAATGTTTCCGGGTCAGGATTCCAAAAATTAAGAGAGAATCGATGGCTTCTTTATTGAACCCATTAGTACAACCTGAACATGTCTACTTAGAAACAAGTCCCATTGAAATCAATGGGCCTTATTTCTGGGTAATGAGAGATACAGTCAGTCCTCAAATTACAACAGTGCATTTGGTGACTGTTTGAACATAAAACGGCACTGAAAATATTGTTTTATGACTGTTTTGTCACGCTTACAAAGGTCTCAGCACTCCAATGGTCACATGATCAAATTTCAGATGCCTGCAACTGAGTCGTATTTATGACAGTTGCAGTATCCTGGGGTCATGCGACTTTCTGCCACGCAAAGTCAATGGGGAAGCCAGATTCACTTTTAACAATCCTGTTACTAACTTAACAACTGTGGCAAGAAAGGTCATAAAATGGGGCAAAACTAATTTCACTACTGCCTCACTTAGCAACATAAGCTTTGGGCTCAATTGTAGTCATAAGTCGAGGACTACCTGTTTTTGAATGTCAACCGTGTTCTTCCCCAAAAGGCGCTTTTACAAAAGGCAACCAGACTTCCTTTGTCCAGCCACCCTTTTGAAAAGTATCTTTGGGACAACCGTGACTAAAAATCTCCATACTAGAGGACTGCATTCTTCATGCTTGACCTGGTGACTGAATTAACTCATTTTCTAATTTTGAATTATACGTTGAATAAACCCACTGCTTTCACACAATACGCTGTGCCATGTAGCAAGTAAGTGAGCCATTAACCAAGCTGAGCCTGTTGTGTGAATGCAGCTTCTAAAATTTGAAATTGAGCTGGTTGGTATAGACAACCTTTATCTGAATGGCAGAGATTCAACTTTCAGTGATGCATGTTCTTAAAGGGTCTTAAGCTATTGGAAGAGATATACAGAATTCATAAGAAAAAAGATAAAAATGTAGACTTTACATCAATGTCTAAAACATTTTCAGTGGTGTAAAAGCTCAGAAGTGCAGTTAAATATGCAAACATCTCTATCTGCGTGCTTGAAGGGACATCCTCAGAATACAATCATTCACCCAGAAACTTCATCTATTAAAATGTGACAGCATCAATTGGAGGAAATCTCACTGTAATCTTTTATCTTAATCTCAGATATTCTTTCACATCCCTTGCAGGACAATTTGATGCAATGAATTCATTTCCACAACCCTTTAATGATAGAGATGCTCCCTGCTTTATTTAAACCATACCCACTTAACCCAGCACGGCAAGCCTGCTTTGAAAATATTGTAAATATTGTAAATAAATGCGATGATTACTTACAGCCAGGTACTGTGGGGTAAATCCTCCAAGGCCTGTAAGGTTTCCCCAAGTGGCAGTATTGAGCTGTTGCATTTGTTGTGCCAATTGCTGTTGTAAACGTCTTTGCTCTTTGTCCTTTTGGGTATCAGCAAACTTCACGACAATTGGTGAAGAACAGCCCTGTGGTTGGACAGATTGGTGGGGAAAAAGGTCTATCACACATTTCCAGCTAGGTGGCAGCACCTAGCCGACCTTGGCTGATCTCAGACCTGGTTAGTATTTAAGAGAGGAGGCCATTGGGGGTGGACTAGCAGCGTTGACTTGCCTGAGAAGTCAAAAATACAAAATATCTTGGGAGATCACTTCTGTGCTGTTGTCAGGAAAACTTCTCAAATGCGTTGAGGTAGACATCAGGAGCTGAACTTTGATTGGTGGGAGTATTTACTATGTGATTGAAGAGACGGTGGTTTAAATTTTGGGTCCCTTGTTTAATTTAGAAGGCGGTGCGATGGCTCAGTGGTTAAAGCTGAGCTTGTCAATTGTTTCTTGCTCCAGCTCCTAGCAGTTTGAAAGCATGTAAATGCAAGTAGGTATCACTTTGATGGGAAAATAACAGCGTTCTGTGTGCCTTTGGCATATAGTCATGCTAGCCACATGACCGTGGAAAATGTCTTTGGACAATGCTGTCTCCCTCAGCCAAAAAACGGAGACGAGTACCGTGCCTTAGAGTCAGACATGACTGGCAGGGAAACCTTTACCATTTAATTTAGTTTGGTCTCTGTATCTTTTATCTGAATTGGAAAGAAAACTTCCATTCGCAATCATTTTTAAGGGGCTACATGATGCTTTAGCCATCTTCGGCTGGTATGTGAGGTCAGATTGGTTAGCGCTGGAGGGGATATATTACCAAGCATCAAGTTTGACTCAGACGAGATATTAGAATAATTCTGATACATCTGCATGAGTCTTTTCCACAGTTCTTTTCTTTAAAGGTGTTCTATAATTTTGTAATTGATTACAGGACCCACAACATGTGGATCAGTCAAGGATTTCAGAATCTCAAGGAGTATTGCAGAAGGGGCCCCAAAAGTCAAAAATGGTAGTTGTGGTTGTGGCTGCCACCTCGACATATTTGGTCCCCAAGCCCCATCTGCTGCAAACATTCCAGGTTAGCATGAAGTCTAACACTCACTGCTCAGGAAACTCAGCCCCCGTCTCCATCCCAATATATTCCATACCATGCCTTCCTGCAACATTCTCCAAATCTGCTCCAGAGATTGAGTGAACCTCCAAAGCAGATCAACACATTGGATAGGATGGTATGTAAAGGGGCTCAAACTGCACAACAATTTTTGCAAAGAAATCTATCTAGGTGACATTTTAGCTTAGAAATGGATCCGTTAATTTAGCATTGGTCTCTCTTAATGGTTAATATTTTTTGGTCTTAGTTGTTTTGGCTTTGAGTAATGAGGAAGGAAGAAAGGACGGAAGAGGAAAAGGAAAGAAGGAGGTTTCCTCCCTTTTCCCCATATTTCTCCACATTTTCCAAGTTTGAATATTAAACAAATCTTTATGCTAATCAGATTTTGTATTCTAATTGAGAAGCAGGAATGTCCTGATTTGTTACAGTTTGAAAAAGGAGTTAAAATCAAAACTTGGTTCATCAACTTGTCTTCTTTCTAACCTGACTACGATCTAAGCAGAGTCCTTCGAGGCCAGATTTGATAGAAAGCTCTAGAGTTAGGTATTAGAAACAGGTAAGAAACTGTAAGGGAAAAATGGGAAACCTAATAACTTTTGCTTAATTTTATAACCCATAAATTGTTGCTTAGTGAATGTTGGAAATTGTTATGAGGTTTTCTTTCTTTTTTTGCAAACTGTTATCTTTAATTGATCACTCCATTATTTTAAAATAAACCAACATTTTACAGTTCTATAGAATTTTTACCTGAATATGCATATGTATGTGTGTGTGTGTGTGTGTGTGTATGTGTTTGTGTGTATGTATGTATGTATATGTATATATATGCATTATATACTATATATATATATATATATTTACATACACACACACATAAATATACGAGTTTCACTGCATTTAGTGCAATTTTCAAGGACCTTTGCTTAGGAATGTGCCACAGAATGGTTTAAAACAGGGGTGTCAAACTCAAAGCCTGTGGGCCGAATCCAGCCCATGGAGTGCTTAGATCTGGCCTGAGGGGCCACCCTGGAAAACAAACTAAAAACAAAACAAAAGGGATAAATTTGAGCATGCAAGAAGGGGCAGGAAAGGAGAAAGGGGAAGAGGAAAGGGAAGAGAGCAGGGAAGGAGAAATAAGGAAAGAGGGGAAGGAAGAAGAAGGGAGAATGAAGAGGGAAGGGAAAAGAAGAAAAGGAAGAAAGGAAGGAGGGAAGGAAAGAAGATTATAAGGAGAATGAGAGAGGGTCTGAGGGAAGTCCTCCCTTACCACTTGGCCACCACAGATGACCCCGACATGAGCGACGGCAAGCAGGCCATGCCCCCTCCTGCCCCCCAAAGGTCAAACACAACCTTGATGCGGCCCTCATGAGTTTGACACCCCCGATTTAAAAGAATTTTGTTCCTCTTCATAGTTAAAAAAAAGAGAGCTAATTAATAAACCAGTGCATGTTTTATTTTTTCACTCTAAAAGAGATCTGGCATTCCCAAGAAATAATTGTGCTTTCATATAGTATCACTGTCTATCCTGCGGGTGTGGGGCCATTTATATCCAGCTTGCAAGCCAAACACTTAGAAAGGGATCACTTTGTGATATGTGCATTCTGTCTTTATACAGGCAGTCCTCATTTAGCATCTGCCTTATTTAGTGACCTTTTGCAGTTGCAACAAAGGAGAAAGAGTAACTTTGCAAACCGTTCCTTGGCTTTAGAACCTTTGCAGGGTTATAAAGCAAAGGAAAGTATGAGGTAAATCCAGAGGGTTCACTTAATGACTACTTCACTTAATGTCCAAGTGGCTGGTCCCAACTCTGGTTGCTAAGAGGACTACTGTACCTAGCATCCACAGGATATGGAGTTCTGTGCAGAAAATGCCTCTGATTGAAATTAGATGTTGGTGACTTTTGAGAGGCAGAAGAATTCATTGCTTAAATTATTTGGGGAAAAATAAAAGTATTTGTAGAGAGATGGGAAGTAAAAATTAGGTAAATGCACAGAAGTAGAGGGGTTACGTAGGCTCACCCTGGCATGAACTTGGCTTCCCCTGGGCATCTTAAAATATTAATGCAAAACCTGTTCTATGAAACCTGCAGAAGATCCCAACTTCCCCAGGTTAAAAGACAGAAAAAGAACATTGATCAAAATCTAGTTCATGGAAGAGCTCTTAGAAGAAACAAGGCAGCTTCCAACAGATCTACGTGTAGCTCTTCAAATCTTTTCCAAAAGAAGCAGAAATAAATTTCAGGGACACGAACATGAGATGCTTTTCCCAGACAATGCCTGCAGCTCTCCGTTTCGTGTGGCATCTGATATTCTATTTATGGATGCTTAACCGGCTGTAAATCGTATAATACATTACAGAAGTATTTGATGAATCTATAATTTCCCTACACCCCCCACCCCCCGTGTCATATTTCATCTGGGTAGCAATTTGAATAGAACCAACCTCATGCAGATTGAAAACATACAAATCGAAACGGCTCTGAATAAAAAAAAAAACAGGGTGGCTGTAACCTATTTGTTCCATCGTTAAAAAAAAAAAAGATTTCTCTAAGTGCATGAATATATAAACTCACATATATCCCTAATGAGATTAAAATGTGGCAGTAACCACAGGTTTATAAAGCACATGATTACAAAAATAGGGGTGTAAACAGCCACGAAAAAGTTATTTATTTTGAAGATGTCTGTTTTTCAGTATGTTTTTTGGGGTGGGGTGGGGGAAGATATTGTTCTCTTATTGAAAACAGGACACTGAGTCCTAGGTAACTTTCATCTGAAACCAATCGTTTGATGTATATTCTACTTTTTGAAAATAATGTTCTTTGCATTAAAAAATCCAGCCAAACAGCCTAGGAGAAATATAAGTTTCCTGTCGACTATCCAGATTGGATATTCTTTGTTGAAAGTCAACTGTTTACTGCAGGCGTGTCGAGATTAATGGTCAAGGAGAATAAAGAAAAGCCGCTGAATATTTAGCTGCTTTTTCCAGTTTGGAAGCTTCCAGGTATATTGAGATGGCAACTTTCTAGTCAGCATGGGTGGGAAGCATGGGATCTGTAGTCCTATCACATCTGAAGAACAGCAGAGAGGTAGAAGCCAAGCTAAATGAATAGTATTATTCCTTTTGTTATTGAGACTTGTTATCTATAGTTGAGAAGCCTTTCCTTCCTTCCTTCCTTCCTTCCTTCCTTCCTTCCTTCCTTCCTTCCTTCCTTCCTTCCTTCCTTCCTTTGCTTTCCTTCCCCAAGAAAATTATAACATATCTTGACTTTTTAAATACAGTAATTAAAAAATATATTTAAAAAATCCTGAGAGACAGGCATTTCACCAAAAACATACAATGTTCAACAAAAACATACAACATGCAGTATGCTTTATACATATACATATATAAAGCATACTGCACAAGAAGCAATTCATATTCACACATTATGTTTTGGCCCATTTGTACCAGATTTCTCCTCTAGAGCTGTTTCTATTACCAGTATTACGTGTGGAAAGGCAATTACTTTTTGTTCTTTTGTTTTCTTGATTCTTGATTTTCACGAGAGCCACGCTAAAGCCAACTGGGGCAAATGTGAGCACCATCCTCCTATGAAATTTGGGATATTTTGCCTTTTGATGGAAACGTTGCTCCCTGGGCATTGTCAAAAGGTACTAGATAGAATTTGCATGGAGAAGTAAGAGTGCCAAGCTTGACTTGAAACTGACAAAATGAAATACAGGTAGTCCTCGACTTACATCGGTTCGTTTAGTGACCAAAGTTACAACGGCACTGAAAAAAGTCACTTATGACCGTTTTTCACAATTGCAACCATTGCAACATCCCCATGGTCATAGGATCAAAATTCCGACACTTCTGTCTCACTTAGCAAGATAAATTTTGTGCTCAATTGTGGTCGTACATTGAGGACTACCTGTACAGTGATAAAGTCCCTCCAGAGCAGATACGAGGACTTTCTTCCCTGGGCAAATATATGCTGTATAGATGGTTTTGCAAAAACTATGTCCGACAGAATGTGGTGTGATGTAGGATATAATGGAAGCAGCTTTCCAGATTAGAGCAAATCAATAAAGGAGAATGTTTGTAGCTCAGGGCTGAAAGGAGGGGTCCTTGGTGCTCTCTGAGCTTGGTGGTTTCCCTGCAGATGTTGTATTACCCAACTGGGTAACATCATCAGTGGACTGATTCTCAGTGCAGGATGCTTCAGATTAGAGCACAGCACCCAGTCTGGATGCTCCAGGTTCCCTTATTCACATTTTTCAGGTTGAATGCATCGTCTTCCTTCAAACTTTAACCAAATAGCATGGAATAATGAAATATGTTTAATTCATGCCAGATAGCATCCATCAGTCTCGTGAGGTGCTGTTACCTAGAAAAGGGTAAAGAATCCTTCTTGGTTGTCCTAGAGAGCAGGAATGGAACTAACAGCTTTAAATCACAGGGTGCTTGCTTTTAACGGAACATTAGGAGAAATATGCTGATGACAAAAGTAATTTTAAAAAGGAACCACATGGTTTAAGAGTGTGCTTTTGCTCTGGAATTGCCTTATCCAAGGGAGTTGAATTACAGCAGTGTTTTTCAAAGTTGACAACTTTAAGGTGTGTGTATACCAACTTCCAGAATTCCTCAGGCGGCATGCTTAAGAGGCATTCAAGGAACACACCGGCTGGGGAATTCTGGGAGTTGAAGTCCACACATCTTAAAGTTGCCAACTCTTAAAGAAACTCAACAAGATGGTGCACAATCCATGACCTCTGCTTCTTCTTCTGTGAAACTTCCATCTTTAACGGGTGTTTTTTTTTCATTAACTGGGGAATGGACCAAACAACTTTTTTCAGTATTGAAAACACATCCAAAACTGTGGGTCTCTATATCTCGGATTGCCTGTATTGTTGTAAAAATGAGATTGGAGAACTGCCTGTTGATAGCAGGATGGAGAGAACTCAAGGGAAGATGGCCAAAACATAACATGGGAATATCCCTCATAAGCCTATCTTATAGGAGGATTTTTTTGTGTGTGTAACATACAAAATGCCCTGCGTGAACAGTTGATGGCTTCCCGCCACCCTTCTAGCAGATGATAATATCACTTTCACAACTAATCCTGTCCTATGTGACCTTATCTCTTTGTCAGTGAGCCACCATTCTGTATAATGGCACAACAGCCATTTCAGTTGTTGTAATTGTACTGGACACAAATTGGCACCTCTGCTAATCCACAAGGTCAATATTCTCCTAGAGGGTGCCATGCCTTAGGAGCAGGAAGATTCAAGTTACCATCAAACTTTGCCAAGGTAGCCAAGATCTGTGTGGGAATCCCCAAAAAAAAAAAAAATGGATAGTTCCCAGGGACCCAGGCCAGAATCCTTAATATTGTCTTTGGGTTTTTTTCTTGCAAAATTATCATAATGTTTTAAAACTTAGGCAAATAAACATTGATTTCAAGTCTCTGAAATTTTCAATCAAAGATATGAGAAATATGCATCTAGCTAACCTGTCATCTGTCTGTCTATCTATCTATATCTATCTATCTATCTATCTATCTATCTATCTATCTATCTATCTATCTATCTATCTATCTATATCCATCCTTTTGTCTTTAGGCAAAACATAATAGAATATACTCACTAAAATATTAAAAGCAGGCCACATAAAAGGATGGAGATTTTATATATATATATATATATAATATAATATTATAATATAATATAATATAATATAATATGTACATACATATATACAGTATATAATATTCTGCACACAGAAGCATGCGTCTTTTCAAGTGATTTGGATTCTTTTCTGTGGCAAGCATCACATCTAATACAATCTAAAAAAAGGATAGCACTGAAAAGAAAGACAAATTGATTATAAAATATCAAAATAATTTCAAATGAAGGCTGGAGAACAACGGACACTGCAATGCCAATATCAGTGTTTCTCAAGAATACATAAGACATTTTCCATGCATTTTTTTAAAAAAAATATTTTCATTGTTTTCTTTCTTTGCTCATCACACAAAGCCATTCAATGACACAGACCAAATAATGTTGGAATTTTAGTACCCAGCATGCTTTGGGAGGTTAGAGCATTTGCAAAATATATATTTTTTACATATATATTTGAACGTTCCTCATCTCAAGAGGTTTTTTTTAATTTAAAAAAAAAAGCAAGAAAAAAGTGCACATTACATCCAAATGCTTAAGAAGAATTAATTAATACACAGATACACAGTACAGAATACAATAGAACATGCTGTCTTAAATGATTAATTCAGAAGATCCAGAATAAGACACAGTCAACTCATGAGGCATTTGTGTGTGTGTGTGTGTGTGTGTGTGTGTACAAAATTCTGAAAAATCATGGAGTGGGTTGGAGGGAGCTCCTTTTTTTTAAAAAAAAATTGAAAATGCAGGGATAATTTGGTGTAGGGTTTCCTGCCTAGGCAGGGGGTTGGACTAGAAGACCTCCAAGGTCCCTTCCAACTCTGTTATTCTATTCTAAATTTAAATTTGTATACGTCAAGTCAATAATGGAATCAAAGTTTGCTGTCTCTAGCATGTTTCGTCTCATGTGGGCCTAACGTGAATGTTTACTAGCCCCTTGGAAAGAGGGGATACTTCTAAACAGATATATATATATATGCCTTTTGGGGTGTCCTTGGCCAATTCGAGTTTAGGCATGGCAGCCTCGCAGAGGCCAGCTTTATCATTAGGGTTTTTTTTTTTAAATCACAAAATTATTCTGGGGTAAATTAGCATCCTAAATGCCAGACAGCAAAATGTCATGTCAACAAACTTTTTTTTAAAAAAAAATCTGAATGCCACTGTTAGGAGGGACAAAAACAGAGCAATTTGTTCTCAGATCATTAAGAGAACCAAATGTCCCAGAAAGAAAAGAGTTAAGGGTGGAGGGAGAGAAGCGTGGGGGAAATAGGGCTTAGTGAACTTGGAAGGTTTGCCTAGGACTGTCATACATCTGATCTTCCTCAAGAGAGCACGGCTTTACATTCTCAGTCATATGCACAAAGGAAACAATGAAAGGGCATATGATACAGTACCTCCATGGTCTGGGACTGGTGCATAGCTTTGATTGCATTCTGTGCCATTGCCCTTGTCGAAAACGTGACAAACGCACAGCCTGTGGGAACAGGGGGCAGGGAGCAGGAAAGACAAAAAAAGAAAAAGAAAAGAAAAAAAGAAAAAAAGAAAGAAAAAAGAAAAGAAAAGAAAAGAACAACAAAGACAAAAAGGGTTGGACGCTTGTTAAACCAACAACAGTCTACGAGAACGGCCACAAGACGACACTGTTCTCTGTAGTACATAAATTAAAAAAAAGAAAAGGAAAGAAAAGAAAACAACAAAATAAAAATAAAAAGTGAAAATAAAAAACAAAAACAAAAATAACCCAATTCCCTAACTGATTTGCTTCAGCAGAGCTGAGTTGATCATTGGGAGGGAGAAGGAAAGGAAAATTGGGGGAGGGGAGGGAGGGAGAGGGAAGGCTGAGACTCAGTGGGAAAATGACCACAATATGGCTATTTTCCTCATTCTTCAAAAGCAGTGATTCTCAACCTTGGCACCTTTAAGGTTGGTGGGTGGACTTCAACTCCCAGAATTCCCCAGCCAGCATGCTGGTTGTAGAATTCTGGAAGTTGAAGTCCACTCGTCTGAAAAGTTCCCAGAATTGAGAAATGCTGCTGTAAAGAACAGGATTGGAAATAGGCAAGACTGCTTATATTTTAATTTCCATTTAATAGAGTCCCTTAAAGATCCTCATATCTAAGCATTCAAACTTGTTTATTGAAAACCACAGTAAAACTTCCACTTGCTTCATAAGCAACCACCACCATTAGTGATTGAATTAAACCAAATTAAGTCTTTTTAGTCATTGACATAGCAATACCTACAATAGAAATAAGGCTGGGAATCAAACTATATGCTTAGAGGAACCTGGTCTTGTATATCAACGCTGTTGGGTCCTAAAATTGACTTTAGATGTTTCTGAATAAGCTAACTGAACACATGAGCGACTTGTTCTATTTCATGGCATAATGTGAGAATAAGGCTTTGTTCCTCCACCAAAATCTGTCAGATCTGTGAAGCAACAACAGTTCAGATCTTGGGTTTTCACAGAGGGGGTTAAAACCTTCTAAACCATAGTTTTCCAACCTTGGCAACTTTAGGACACACGGACTTCAACTCCCAGAATTCCCCAGCCAGCATAGCTAGCTGGGGAATTCTGGGAATTGGTTCACATGACTTAAAAGAACTTTACCAAATTTGGGAAACCCTGTCTTAAATGGTAGGTTGGTGTTGTGATTCAAACCCTGTATTATATCACACCCACCATCTTGCAAATTGACCACCCCCACCTCCCTTCTGGGTGGCACTACTTGAACCCAGATATCCATGATTCAGGGTCTTCAATGATGATTTATTCTGATTCTTATGTTCAGGTTTAAGCTTCTAACCTCTGGTACCGCCTACAGTGCTTAAGTTTAGGCAAAGGAGTCTGCTTTCTCCACCTAAATAAATTGAGACACGGATTAGGAAGAAGACAATGTCTTCTTTGAGATTCTGCAGTCTCTTCCTATCTCCAGATTTCAGGTGAGGTCATGGGGAAGGACAGAATTTAGGAGAAAGGCTCATGGTTGATGACTTAACATTACTCCTTACTTTAATTGAAGGTGACATTGGACAAGTTTGTCAGGAGACTGTTGGGCAGTCCTGATGCCAGGCACTTCATGTTTAGAACTTCTAAAGCTCTATGAGAAGATCATTATCTGGTGACCTGGAGAGGAGACCAGATCAATGACATCGTTTCTTGGAAGCAACACCGTATAAAAGCCATCCTTCCTTGGGGCTCAGGGATCTTTGAGAGCTAGTTAATAACTACTATAATCATTCCATTCATTGGTGTCTTCTGCCAATGGATGATCATCTCCATCATTTTATGATCACTAGGAGAACATTTTACTCATCTTTTTTTGGGGGTGGGGGGAACATTAGGAGCTTCTCCAGAAGCGGCCTCATGTCAACATTTTATGCATCTAGGCAACTTATTGGCTTTGTGCGTGGTAACAAAGCTTCCCTTTTATCTGTGGAGCATACACTAAATTTGATCTTCTCTACAGTCAAATAATTCCCTCAAGGATTCTCTACGGATTTTAGCTCTTAGCTGACTTGAGCTGATCTCAAAAAAAGCAAAGCAGAATTGTACCTAGCTAATATAAGGGACCTCCCCTCAAGGGGATGCCAAAACTGTAGGATAGACGGGGAGATCTCTTGGAAGAATGCAATGGCAAAGCAGTTTGGTAGTGTAGGTGAATAAAAGTATACGGATATGTCCATATTATCAATAGGGGTTAAGTTAAGTGAGGAGGTCTTTTATTCCTCTGTAGGTTAAGCATCACTCTCACAACTGATTCTCCACGGGCATCCTATTTGTGCAAGAGGGAAGATTGATGGGAGCCCAACTCATATCAATCTTCTTCCATGGATTGGTTTGGTGGGATGATACAAAAGTGAACTTGCATTTGTTTCTGCTACTGACTCTGTTTGGTTTAATTTGATGTTGGCTATTTTGGTTTATTATGTCATTCCCAGAGATGGGCAGTTTAAATAAGCGTGAGAGGTAGAATCTGCAGATACAGGTAATTCTCGACTTACAAAAGTTTGCTTAGTGACCATTTGAAGTTTCAATGGCTTTGGAAAAAGTGACTTAGAACCATTTTTCACACTTACAACCATTGCAGCATCCCCATGGTCACGCAATCAAAATTCAGACACTGGGCAACCGGTCCATATTTATGACGGTCGCAGTGTCTCGGGGTCATGGGATTCCCCTTTCGTGACCTTCTGACAAGCAAAGTCCATGGGGAAACCAGATTCAGTTAAGAACCTTGTTACTAACTTAACGGCTGCAGTGATTCACTTACCAATTGTGGCAAGAATTGGTTGTAAAATGGGTCAAACCTCACTTAACTATTTCAATTTTGGCTCAGTTGTGGTCATAAGTCGAGGCCATCTGTACTGGCAGTCTTCCTCAAGGTTAGAGTTGGAAATGGGATTTGGGAGGCCAAAATACACCAGTACAGGTTTCAGAAGGATAAACTGCATTGAACACTGGAATATTTTAGAAACAAGAAGAAATTGGCATCTCAAACACCTTCCAAGTATCTATAAGAACTATAAGTTTGAAAGGCTATATCGTTTTAGACTATTCTAGAAAAAGCAATGGACGAGGTTCTTATCTAGTGCCTTCAATCTGCATTGGACTACAATCGTCAATCATCCTCAATCAGCATGTTGGGAATTTGACTTAAAAACATAAGGAAGTTATGTCTGAGTTTGATGGGAAGCGAGAGAGTTTGTAGCCTTTACATCAAATTTGGTGGGATTTACCAACAGTGCTATACGCACTGTTTTTCACATTTCTTTTTATTTTTTATTTTTAAATACCCTTTGAAATTGACGTTTCCTAGAGTGCCTTGCAAGAAAAGGCTGTGAAATAATGCAAATTCAAGTTGATTTCATAGCAATACTGCGGTGCAGTGAAAACTTTGCTTTTAATGCAACAAATTTGGCTTGTGACGCATGCTAAAAAGACTTTGATTTCTAAGCCTTGATTTTTAGCCTAGTATTCGAAATGCGGGCTTCCAAACTAAAAAAAAAAAAGAAAATGAAATGAAATCACAGCACAGCTCCCTCAATTTCCTCCAAAAATGGTGATGATGAAGATGACTGTTAGAATTTTAACAGACTTCTAAATGAAGCAAGATGAATGCAGAGGGACTGAAGCACGGTATCATCATAGAACTGAGCAAGAAACTTAAAACAAGTTCACCTTTTTTTTAAACAAAAAAAAAATTGGTATCACTGCCGCTGGGATCAGTGAGCAAAATGAAGAATCCATTTTACAGTCCAGCTATTTTGGGGAAATCAATTTGAGCACTGACAATACCACTTCCTTCCTTTCGGCCTTTCTCCATATATACCTGGTAAGAATACCAAGTTGGGGCGGGGAAAAAAATTAACTCAATAAGATTTTAATTGAACAAGAGGCAGTCCAGGCAATAATAACTGAAGTGTTTTGCAAACCATGTTTTGCAAATCAGCTTCAAGAGTTATGCTTTCTCTTCCATAAAGGGCAGAACCAGAAGATTATCATTTTAGCATGCATTTATTTAGCATTCAGTGGGATTATTGTCGGTACAGATCACTGTTTTTCAATCTTGGCCGCTTTAAGATGTGTGGACTTTACCTCCCAAAGTTTCCCAGCTGCACCAGGATGCCTGGGGAATTCTGGGAGTTGAAGTCCACATATCTTAAAATTGTCAACATTGAGAAACATTGACATACAGTAGATTGGGAATAAGGCTCAACCATTTCAGAGCATTGTGTTGCAAATGGTGCCCGCTGAGTCTAATCCTTACTTCATGTTTTTTTGGTTAGGTTACTTCTCATTCAGGGTTGGCGATGACATTTCATTTTGCATTTCTCCTTCTGGTTAAGGGGGGAAGAGGGGCTCCATTTCCCCTGACATTTCTGTCAGCAGAAAAGATATTATTTGTCTAAAGCTACCCAGTGGGAAAAAGTTGGATTTTTTTTTTTAAAAAAACCCAAAGCTACAGAAAGGAGGAGCATCAGGCTCCAGACAATGCGTCCTATATGTCATTCATATTATGAAGATATTCATAGGACGCCGATTGTGTCCTTTTCGAAGATGTCTTTCAAGCAGGAAGGTTGACTTTTATGTTTATTATCTCCAATCAATGCACAATTTACACAAGCGATTATGTATCTCACACACGGCTTGCTGGTTAGCATGATTTAAGGGAGGAGGGCAATTTTTTTTGTAAAGATTTGCGTCGATTTTATCTTGCATTTTAAGTTCTAGGTAAGGCAGTGGTTCTCAACCTATGATCCTTGGACCCCGGTGTGTGTGTGGGGGGGTACGATGTCATCACAGGCCCCCAGTCTTGGAGGTCCATGACTATGGCCTGTGGCCACAAAAGGTATTTAAAGCCAGTGGCGCAGTGGCTAGAGTGCAGCACTGCGGGCTACTTCTGCTGATTGCTGGCTACCTGCAATTTGGCAGTTCAAATCTCACCAGGCTCAAGGTTGACTCAGCCTTCCATTCTTCCAAGGCGGGTAAAATGAGGACCCAGATTGTTGAGGGCAAGAGGCTGACTCTGTAAACCACTTAGAGAGGGCTGTAAAGCACTGTAAAGCGGTATATAAGTCTAAGGGCCATTGCTAAAGGGGGTCCTTGGTGGAAAAAAAGCGTAAGAATCACTGTTCTAGGGTATATGTCAAGGTGTTTTATTCCGTGTCTCTTATTATTATTATTATTTTTTAAAGTTCTGCATATGATATTTGGATTAGAATAAATTAAGTGGAGGGATTTTCTTTTCTTTTCTTTTAAAAAATATGACATTAAAAATCAGGAGATTTTTGAGGCTGGCTCCTGTTTTGTAAAGACAATTTGTTCTTCCTCGCTCGCCTCAGATGGAGAAGGTAGCTGTGTCTGCCTAAACTCAAATCCATACCCCATTAGTTCATTAAAACTTCTATCCGTGCATGTTGCATCAACTAGAATCTCTGTAATATTTCACAGAGAAATCAATATGCTTGCAAAACTTCATGTTGTGGCTTGGCGCTATTATATCAGTTTTGAAACCTCAAATTGTTTACCAAGAAAGGCTGATGGCTCATGAGTTTCCAACAGCTCCGGGGAGACCTGATGATGACTGAACAATGCAGACACCTGACAATTTTCTCCTGTCATCATTTCCGACACATTTAATACATTACTCAAAGCAGAACAACAACTTCATATAATTTACGCTAGACAAATAGGTGCATGAGTAAAATGGTAAATGGTCTACAGTACCTCGGCTAGACTCCGTATTGAAGCTGTGCACTAAAATTAAAGAGTTCCAAATTTACCATCAGTCTCAACATCATCTCTCTTTAAAACATTACTCATTATAAAGCAGAGAAACAAAGGTTACCAATAGTTCATTCTCATATCTGCATTAAGCTGGACATTCTCATCTTGTACAAATATATGCTTGGGGTTATTGGCACGGGTTTCCCTCTTTCGATCCGCCATCCCATTTTCACTATTTCCTATCAGATGGATTGCTTCTGGTTTTGGGGCATCCGGTTTTCCCTCCCCCTTAGGGCTTTTATAATCCTACTTTGAAACTTTCTGAATTTCCTGCCCCAAATGATATAGGCCAATGATTCTCAACCTTGGCAACTGAAAGATGGCTGGACTTCAATTCCCAGAATACCCCAGCCAAAGCAGAGCAGGCTGGGGAATTCTGGGAGTTGAAATCCACCCAGCTTAAAGTTGCTAAAGTTGAGAATCACTGATGTAGGCAAATCAGGGATAATTAATATGGGATATTACTTGCTTACAGAGAGCATGTGGCATGTTTGAAGGCAGAAATTCTGTGCGTGAGTGTGTGCGTGTATGTGCGTATGAGAGAGACAGAGAGAGAGAAAAAAACAGGGTCACGTGACTACAATTAGCATTTTCCCCAGGAAAAGCTTTCAGCAAAGAAATTTCAAATGTGGATATAATTTAGCAGATAAGGAAGTTAATTAGTTTCAGCTACTGTCAAGAGAATAATTAGCTCTTGATATCCAGATCACAATATGTCTAAGGGTCAGGATTTATCCATGAGTAGCCATATGGAAGATACTTGCAGTCTTTGTACTAATTTCCTACACAAAACCCATAAATGGACACAAGGACATATGGCAGAAATTGCTATCATTCTGTAATGAAGGAACTGACTCTCAGCAGACATTCCCGGTTGAAATATATGAGGATTCCATATACAAGTAGTCCTTGACTTACAATAGTTCATTTAGTGACCATTCAAAGTTACCCCATGGTCACGGGGTCAAAATTCAGACACTTGGCAACTGACTCATAGTTATGACAGTTGCAGTGTCCCTGGGTGATGTGATTTTCTGACGAGCAAAGTCAATGGGGAAGCCAGATTCACACTTAATAACTGTGTTACTAACTTAAACTGCTGCAGTGTCACTTAACAAGTGTGCAAGAAAGCTGGTAAAATGGGGCAAAATTCATTTAACTACCGTCTCCTCCCTTAGCAACATAAATTTTGGGGTCAATTGTGGTCATAATTCGAGGACTACCTATATACATTAATATATTTTAGCAATATCTTGATACCTACCTGTGTCCATAATCTACCATCAATAATAGCAACCAAGGGTATGGGTTAGAGTGAGGAAATATTACAAGTCTGTCTAAATAAACTTTGTAGGAAGGGAGTAGGAGAACTTGAAATGAGTCTGTTATTCCCCCTGTCTAAAATCTTCTTTTCTGTTCTTTTCTCCTTGAAGTTCTGAAGAGGGAATTAATTGCACACCGCAATTTGGCCATCACTCAGCACAGGCATGAAGCTGTGAGCAGTGTACAGAATGACAAAGAGAATCAATAAATAACATTTTATGCATTTACCACAATTTCAACCCAGTGCCAAGTGATGCTAGGCTTAGCAGATCTCACAAGAATGAATGAATTAAGCCTCCTTCTATTATCTATCAAGTTAAACCTAACTATTGCCATCTTTCAACAACCTCATGAAAAGCCTAGGACAATATGTAGGGCAGAGAAAACCTGGATAACAATTGTATAATTGAACTCCAGAAGCAAAGCTAATAGGCTATGTTTTGAGATACATGATGGGAGGTCTCTCTGGATTGCTTTACTAGGGATGTCAAACTCAATTTCATTGAGGGCCGCATCAGGATTGTGTTTGACCTCGGTGGGGATGAGGTGGGTGTGGCCAGGGTGGGCGTGCCCAGCTCGACGTCACTCGTGTCGGGGGCACCTGTTGTGGCCAAGTGCTAAGGCAGGACTTCCCTCAGACCTTCCCTCACTCTCCTTATAAAACCTCCCTCCTTCCTTCTCCTTTCTTCCTCCTTCCCCTCTTTCTTTATTTTCCCTTTCTTGCTCTCTTCCCACCTTTCCTTCTTTTGGCTTGTCTGTCCTCTTTCCCTTTCTCCTTTCCTGTCTCTTCTTGCATGCTCAAATGCAAACGGGGAAACATTTCTCCTTTTGTTTGGTTTTTAGTTTGTTTTGCTAGCTCTCTGCCAGTGAAAATGGAGCTCAGGGAGGGGCGTGTGTGTGGGATGGCACCATGGGCTGGTCCTTTCCTGTTTCCAGGACGGTCCTGCGGACCAGATCTAAGCACCCCGTGGGCAGGATTTGGCCCATGGCAGTGGTGGGATTCAAATTTTGTTTTTACTACCGGTTCTGTGGGCGTGGCTTGGTGGACGTGGCAGGGGAAGGATACTGTAAAATCTCCACACACAGGTAGTATTTGCTGGTTCTCCAAACTACTCAAAATTTCCACTACCGGTTCTCCAGAACTGGTCAGAACCTGCTGAAGACCACCTCTGGCCCAGGGGCATTGAGTTTGTCATCCCTGGCTTAACTGGTCACCGTAGGACTAAATAGCTGAGTTTCAAAATGATTCTGAAGAACTACTTTGGACTTTAAATTCATTAAAGTAGGCAAGTTCCCTCATAAGATACTAACCTTACGAAAGTTCAGGAGAACTTCTGAAACACTTTGAAGCATGCTCAGCCTCATTATGCAGGACTTGGACAAATCCAATAGGCTGTTTCTGACATTCTCAGTGTAAAAACAAGCTTGTCTACGGATAAAGGAGAATATTTGTAGCTCGGGGTTGAAATAAGATCCTTGGTACCGTCTGAGCTTGGTTGTTTTCTTGCAGACCTTTCATTTCCCAAACTAGGTAACATCATGAGTACTCAGCAAACCTAGTTTGGTAATGAAAGTTTCGCAAGAAAACAACCAAGCTCAGATGGTACCAAGGACTGACTTTTTTAAGATTTGGCGAGAAAAAAATCTAAATTTTATGTAGAGCCTTGAAAGAACTGCAACAAAAATATACGGGAGCTAAGCAATGGAGTTGGTCAAGAACTAGTTGGATGTGTAGAGGCACTTTTGGCTGTAATTTCTGTGTTGCTATTAAGGGCTACCTAGCCTACAATTTTGAAAATGGTTCTGAAGAAATGTTTTGCAGCTTTGATGAACTGAACATCTCCCTCAGGGCATCTGTGAGGAAGGAATGTCCAAAAAAAATAAAATCAAGATGGTGGCTAAGGACAGGTATTTGATGCTCTGGCCTTTTGACACATGGCTTACAGCTGTGATATTGATTGAATCTCTAGCCCTGCTGATGCCTTGAGAGCTGCTATTCAGCACAATACTTTTTTTTTTTTTGGAGTTTGGTATTCAGTCTGAAAAAATGCTACAATGGCTTTCAGCAATACAGTCCTGTTTTTTTTTTCCCCCTCCCACCAGATTGATGCAGTCTGAAAAGAAAGTTTAGGTTGCTGAAATGTCTTGCAGAGAAGCAGTGTATTCGTGCAAGATCCAAAGCAAGTTTGAAGCACGCATAATATTAAGAGTTGATTAATCTGGCAGTGGTTAAAAAACTGGATGATTCAATGATAAAAATGGACTCCAAGCAGGACTACTGTTATTAAACCTTGAGAGAAACACTGCCGATTTTAACATCAATGAACTCTCATTGATGGACAGCTTAGAAAGGCAATCAATCAATCACACATCCCTTGGATATGAGGGAGAACATGCCCCTCAGTGGCATCTGCGTGAGCGGTTTCTAGGCTGTGCGTTCATAGATCAGCCTTCCTCAACATGATGCTGGGTGTTTAACTGGTAAAGCCTAGAAAAATCTGCAGAATGTGAAAGATGGCACCGATAGGTGTGTGATGCATTTTTTCTTTCTTTCTTACAACCCTGTAATCCCTTGATTCAGGGTGGAGTCGGGGTGACGGAATGGAGCTGAGCGTTTACTGGCCAGATGCCCTTCCTGACGCCTACCTGGGAGTTCACAGCAGACATTTTCTCTTTGCGCCCTGAGAGAGAAACATCTGTCACTGTCTACATTGAACTCTCAACCTGAGCAAGGGGGTGGACTAGAAGACCTCCAAGGTCCCTTCCAACGCTCTTACTCTATTCTATTCCGAGTGGAAGGCGAGCACCTCTAAGCCGTCCCACCACTCAGGTTTGTGATACATATAATTACAAAAACATCACAGCTGGAGCTTTGCGTTATAAAGTCAAAAGGACAACCTGGAAATGAAAAACGCATAAGGAATTTGCTAAATGGGAAGTACCTCAATGTTGTGAGATTTTCTATCTGGGCTTCTCGGCAGCCAGAGTTATAAAGCTAATCTTTCAGCAACATGCTTCTCAAGCATCAGACATTTTAGTAAAGCTCAAAAAACCCGGGGTTTCTGCATTTTCCGTACTCCTCCACCCCCTGTAAAACTGCCTTTTAATCTTCCAGTACAGATAAGTGATTGACTGGGAAAAGGTTTCTCAAAGCCATTTCCTCTTACAGACCAGATCCGAAAAAAAAAATGTACATGGACTGTCAGCGAACAGCTTTAAGAATGCATCTATTACACTTGTTATCTCAACTGAAATGCTATCTTTAACTTAGATACCGTGTTATCTTCAGCACTACAAGATAACTTTAATACCTGCAAACTATCATTTCAAGCTGTGTACTTTGGAATGTATAACTTTGTAAAGCATTTCTGTTAAGAGGCTGGTATAATGATAGCTAAATCAGAAGTAACTCTGATGGCATGGTTAATGTCCATTTTTTAAAAAGTTAAATACCAGCTGTGAAATCTCTTTCATGGGAAACTTACTGTCTGTCTCAAGCCACTGCAAGACTACTATTTTTACTGGATTGAAAATTTAGACAAGAAGGAACTAGACCCTCCCAGTTCCCAATGAACGTGAACCTGGTATTTAATTTTTTAAAATTATATTTATTAATGGATAAGCCCTAGTTAACAGTAACTGTAATTTAGTTTGGATTTTCATGAGAATCAGAGGTGAAAATCCAAACTAAGTTACAGTTACTGCTTGTTCATTAATCTATCTTCAAAATGTCTAGTGCCTTGCAACTGCCTTGTTTCAAAGAAACCATAGTTCAGGTCAATTATTTTGAAGTGTGAACAATTAATCGTGGCTAATATCAAATGGAAAGATAAATATCTCTTCACAGCTGTGGCACAGAAAGATGAGAGAAGGAGCACAGAAGCCTATGTTCATATTTTTCTTATTTTAATACAGGGACCAGCATTATATGGCTCTCCAGTGGTGGCTGAACTCCAGTTCCTAATCGATGTAGCCAGTGTGCACATTTACTCAATTCTATTTTTAACTTTGTCTACCAAACTGCACAAAGCCCAAAACAAAACCATAACAAGAAACAAATGGAACCCAACACATTTTCCTCCAGAAGTTGTGGATGCTCCAACACTGGCATAGGGCTTCCTGCCTGAGCAGGGGGTTGGACTAGAAGACCTCCAAGGTGCCTTCCAATTCTGTTATTCTGTTATTCCTTAGTATTCTGTAGAAAGAATTCTGGTCATCCAAAAATAATTTGGATAGAATTGTAAAAGACTTGGAGGCACAGATACCTACTATAAGCTACAATGAAGTAAAAAACTGTCCACATATGGATATGATGTCATTGTGAAAATAACACAATGTCATTTCGTATCGTGACACCTGACACGAGTTATGTGTAATTGTCATTTGCATGAAGACATCATGACACCTATGTTGTCACCATCATCCTCACCCCCTGTGTAAAGACTGTGCTTCATGGTTTCATCATTTTTAATAAGCTATCTCAATCCAGCAGTCAGGCCAATCTCAAAAAAGCCATATTTCAATTTCATTACTGAGGTTTTCACTCTATATACTTAAAGCTAGCTTTCTTCTGCTAATTGTGTACATTTGCTATGTGGGCATGATATGGCTAAGCTGTTTTCAGTATATGGATGGTTGAACTGCAATTTGGCAGATCGAATTCCACCAGACTCAAGGTTGACTCAGCCTTCCATCCATCCGAGGTGAGTAAAATGAGGAGCCAGATTGTTTGGGGGCAAGAGGCCGACTCTGTAGACTGCTTAGAGAAGGCTGTAAAGCACTGTAAAGCGGTATATAAGCCTAAGTGCTATTGTTATTAGTTTGGTGTCAGATGTGAGCCTTCTATTCCTAAAATGGACCTCAGAAATTGACTGTGGTTTAGCAAACAGCATTTTTTTCCAATGCTCTGCCCCACTATGCTTCTTTAATCTGTGGTTGACTGTATAATTATAATCTAGGGATGAATCACCATGTGAAGTTCATGTCTATCATGTAGATAGGGAATATTCCATTACTAAAACAACAAAAGACTTAGGTTCAACCAGACCCTGACTTAATCCAGAATCGTGTTTGTCTTTCCGAATTATGCATGGAAGACTCAAACAGCTCTTGCCATCCTGAAAACCCTCAGCTCTTCATTAGCTTCCCTGTGTATTATTTCACTAATTGCCCAGATACCCATTTCCTCCTTGCATGGTTAATCCAATTAGTACTATTAACATGGAAAATTAAAATGTTTAATTTGCTTTGCTCTCCTTGGTACTGAAAGCCTACGATAAAGCTTCAGATGCAACTGCAAAAGTGAAATTGCTCCAGGTTTATTTATTTATTTATTTTTATGTCGGGGAAAAAGGCGACTCGTAATACTTCAATTTGCTTCTCTCTCTGAAGAGCTTAGCAGAGCTTAGTGGATTCTTCTCAAGCTTTTGCACCAGGAAAGCTTGAGAACTGAAAAAAGGATGGCATGGAGGCATCTTAATTCCATTCTCTTAACCATAATCTGATTTCCGACAATCCAATGATCGAGAGGATCCCAGTGCTTCATCCTACATTACAGTTCTGTGATTCCTCCTTCCACAGCCTCTATGATCTTGGGCAAGACATAAAAGGTCACAAAATTTCCCTTTCTAGCCGAACTTGAATGCATTCCCACAAATCCTAAAACTAATACCTACCCTCAAAATCCCTTGATTGGTTTTACTTTTCTTAAGCTTTCCATATTGCATGTTGATCAAATTCAGCAGATTTCATTTTGAGATTCTATATTGCATTGACCTACCATCAAAACCATGCTGCCTGGCTAATCTACTCAGGGCTTGGCTAACCTTACTAAGATTTTCCTTGTGCTTGTGACCTACTCATGCTTGCCAATGAATCAATGGGCAAACTGCTTGAGTTTTAATTAACTAGCTTACCTAATTTCTGGTTACGGTTTTGGCATATTGCCTGGACATCAGCACTATCTCTGCTGTGTGGCTTCACACAATCCTATTTCTAGTTTCTGCCTTGCTTTCTTCTGCTTCTCATGTTTGCGCTCTCTCTCTCTCTCTCTCTCTCTCTCTCTCTCTCTCTCTCTATATATATATATATATATATATATATATATATGTAAGTACCATGAAAAACTTAAGAAAACATATATATATACATACATACATACACAGTGTATGTATGTATGTATGTATGTATGTATGTATATGCATGCATATGTTTGTATTATATGTCTGGTATTTAGGTTTCTTCAGGTATTTTCCAAAGTCTTAATATTTATGCTTTTATTATAGTACATTATTTATTATAGCGATTATTATAGTCACTGTAATAAAAGCACAACTATTAAGACGTGAGAAAATACCCGAAGAAACCTAAATACCAGACATATAAATACCCGTGAAAACATATCTGTCTGTCTGTCTGTCTGTCTGTCTGTCTACCTGTCTACCTATTTTCCTAACTGCCCATCTCCCTCAGAGAGAAGATCTGGGTGGTGTACAATATAAAATGAACATTAAAATCAGAATTAATTTAAGATTAAAAAGTTTTCATTATTACCTCTAGAAAGGGTGGCACTGCTGTTTAAGAAGCTATTAAATGCCCCACCTTCTGCATTCAGATTCATAAAAGAAACTATTATTTGACAGTTCCCAAAGAAAACTACCTTGGGCCAACCAATTCTGTCATTCCTGGACAAAAATGATGACATTTTATTTATTTCAGTCCTGTTGTAGAGTTGCTTTGAGAATTAAAAATATTTGGTCACTCAAATGAGCTTGGGTGAGAGGAATTGCAACAACGAGATCTTCCTGATTCTACTGGCCCTTTCAGTGATGCTGCAAACCATTATATTTTATGATAGTTCTTGGTTAGAATGTCCATTTTCGGAAGATATACCTCAGAATAATTTCTCAACTTCTGGGCTTTTTTGGGTGCTGTAGTTCCTTCCACCAAACTGCTGAATATCTGCACAGAATTGTTGGGAGAAGTTGTTTAGAGACCTACCATGTAAAAAACATGTAGGGAAGGTAGGTGAGCCTCTCCTTACCACTCTATAAAGCCTTAGTAAGGCCACACCTAGAGTACTGCATCCAGTTTTGGTCACCACATTATGAAAAAGATGTTGAGTCTCTAGAAAAAGTACAGAGAAGAGCAACCAGGATGATTAGGGGACTGGAGACTAAAACATATGAAGAACGGTTACAGGAACTGGGCTTGGCTCGTCTAATGAAAAGAAGGACCAGGGGAGACAGGATAGCAGTCTTCCAATATTTGAAGGGCTGCCACAGAGAGGAAGCCATCAATCTATTTTCTGAAGTGCCTGTAGGCCAGACAAAGAATAATGGATGGAAACTGAACAAGGAGAGATTTAACCTGGAAATAAGGAGAAACTTTCTGACAATGAGAACAATCAACCAATGGAACAGAAGTTGCCCTCAGAAGTTGTGGGAGCACTATCAGTTGAGACCTTCAAGAAGAGACTGGACTGCCATTTGTCAGAAATGGTGTAGGGTCTCCCGCTTGGGTGGGGGGTTGGACTAGATGACCTATAAGGTGCCTTCCAACTCTGATTATCTGGTATCTGTTACCCTTGAAGTTTTTCAAATAAACTGCTCCATTTCTGGAAGAATTTTCCTGAGGAAACTTGACTGCCATCATTTTTATGATTCCTGCGGCACTGACAGAATATATTTTTATTCTGCAACATATATTCATTGGTCACCCTCCTTTCCCTCTAAAATATGATTGGATTGTGCTATGGCCTTATAATTTTTAGTATTTATCTCAGCCTTCACCCACCTAAGATTGTAGGGCTGTATTAGGAAATTCTAGGAAACATGGTCTATCTGTCAAATACAGAGTTGGGAAGGGCTATTTGACATTGGTACTAAATTCTCAATTTATTTGTGGGCTGCTTTGGGCCTGGATATTGAAAGAATAGTAATAAATAAAGACTGAACAAAAATAAATATTCCTCCCACTATCATTTCACACCTGAAGGCTGGATTTCGGAAGGTAAATCTGAATCTAGTAATCTGGATCTGGATCAAATTCTTAAATCCATTGGGCTTAAGTTCCAATGATATACAGTACATCTGTAATTCATCCTGGAATTGCATTTATATAGTTTATATATAAATTATATAACTATATAGTTTCTCTATAGAGGAACTCTTGGCAACATGGGTTAGGGACTGCCAGAGCCAATATTAGCAAAGAATAAGGATTATGGATACCAATTGCTGCAATTCAATTTTTACATCTCCCCATTGAATTCATAGTGATGGGCTTTCCAGAGTGATCCTATTCTTTGAATGGGGAACTGGCTCTCTTGTAACACCTGCTCTCTGATAGCCATAGATCTCTTTTGACAGATTCAAGAGCTCTTTGGTTCCAGATGAAATTCAGCATAGTTTTTTTTAATGAATAATTTTCAAAGGAAGTGCTATTCAAGAAGGAAGGAATAAGGAGAAACCTATCTTCCAATATACAAGCTTTCATTTAAGATGCACTGCATCGTACCCGTTATTTATCCCCTGACTACTCTAATTCACAAATGCTTGTTTTATATCTCCGACAATGTTCTGACAATGAAATACGTAAAATATAAAGTTATACAGATACTGCCAAAGACACAATATGCAGAGAATTCCCTCCACTTCTGCTTTAAATAATGTTCATTGTATCCATAAACAGACAAAAATTTCCCTTTCTAGAATGAATGTGTATGTGTATATGTGTGTATGCTGTATATACATATATGCATGCACACACCATGTGTGTGTGTTTATATATTATACTCTCTCTGTGTAATGTATAATAACACACACCCACACATATACATAGATTAGCATATTATTTTTATAAATATATAAAAATAAATATAATATGCTGGTGTTTTCAGAAATGATTTCAGCATAATTTAGTTGAATATATATAGGATATGTAATAAAATGCATAAACTGTAGTTATAGTGATTTAATTTTGTGGCACTTCAAGATATTTAAGCCTGCTAACTCCGTATTCTCCTATTTATTCCTCTGAGCCTTTTGAAGTGAGATAGTTGGGTTAGAAGGATTGTGTGAATTCAACATTAGAATCACTTCTGATTCAGACTTTTACGATTGGTTTGTAATTGATTTGTATATTATTGCCTGGACTCTACAAAATAGACTTTGTCAATGTGGGGTGATCAAATGGTTATCATAAACATGGAACACAGCATTTATTAAATTTCAGCTTTTCAGGTTTCTAGCCCTTGTTAGCAAGATAGATGTGAACATGTCTGGTCATATTCCAATCTACCATGCTAATAAGGGCTAGAAACTGTAGGAGGGGGGACTAGAAGACCTCCAAGGTCCCTTCCAACTCTGTTATTCTGTTGTCTCTAATGAATGAGAAAGCAGAAGGGAGCAGAGGTGGGTTGAGAATAGTCACAATGTCTTGACTGTTGTCAACTAAAGCAGAATAAATAACTCGGAAATAAACATTTATATGCAAAAGAGTTGAAATAATTTGCTGAAGTGTTGTTTATCTATAAGGAGATTTAAAGAAATAAATAAATGTGAACACTTCCTTGTAAATACAGGAATGTACTTTCTTTTAAAACGAAGGACAGAAATTGCTATGGAATCAAACATTTGGCTTACCAATACATAACTTGGTCTTTGATGCGTTTGCCCATTGTGAAAAATGCTCAGCACATATTTAGATAGCTACCAAATTACAGTGAAATGTCAAAAGGTGATACTTGTTATTTCCCAGTGAGCCTTAAAAAGATTTGGAGACGTGACCCTGTTTTGCATCTCTCTTCCCCCCCAAAAATCAGGAATGTGGAAGTTTTATTGGATGAAGGCTGTAATCCCCTTGGGGATAGTCTAAATAAGGTGTGGTGATGATGATGGGATGGCTAGTATGTGAGAGATGGATGGAATCAATATTTTTATTTTTTCTCTCTCTCTCTCTCCTTTTTTCTTGCTTTCATCTTGGTTACTAAAGGGAAGGTAGCAGTCCTGAATTGATTACCTCCAGAAGGCTTCTAAAGCTACATTGAACTCCTGCTGGTTGCATTTCTGTGCTGTAAATGATCAAATGGGTGTTGTTCTCCCGTAGAGCATCAACACTCACCAGAAAATGTCAGGATCATTTCTCTCTCAGCTTACCACAGCCTTAAAGCAGTAAATGCCAACATTTACTGGGTTTTAAATGTTTATTGTAGCAAATATTTTTTGTGGGCTATTTCCTGAGCCAGGTTGGGGCTTTGATAGGTTTTTATCCCTACTTAATCATTAAATTCCCCAGATGACTTCTCTCAGCCTAATTTACGAAGGGATGTTGCAAGGATGAAAGCAAAGGACCAGAAGAAAATGTATACATGGAGAAAGAATTGCACTTGTTAGCTTGAATTCCTGGAGGAAAGATAGCTCATATACGGCTATAGTATCTCTCTCTCTTTCTCTCTCTCTCTCTGTCTCTCTCTCTCTCTCTTTCTCTCTCTGTCTCTTTCTTTCTCTCTCCCTTTCTTTCTTTCTTTCTTTCTTTCTTTCTTTCTTTCTTTCTTTCTTTCTTTCTCTTTCTCTCTCTGTCTCTCTCTCCCTCTTTCTCTCTCCCTTTCTCTCCCTCTTTCTCTCTCTCTCCTTCTCTCTCTCTCCTTCTCTCTCTCTCTCTCTCTTTCTCTCTCTCTCTCTCTCCCCCCTCCCCCCCTCTCTCTGTGTGTGTAAAATATATATGCAGGAACCATACCCTAGATATGGAACATGTCATTTCTTTTCTAACAGACTAAATGTGAATAGGTAGCTAAA
Source organism: Pseudonaja textilis (assembly GCF_049901715.1). NCBI lineage: Eukaryota > Metazoa > Chordata > Lepidosauria > Squamata > Elapidae > Pseudonaja > Pseudonaja textilis. Next base: position 68,330,095 of record NC_141994.1, read on the forward strand.
GCTGTAATATTATTCAAGGAATTGGGAATAAGGTTGAACGAACAACTTGGTGGCACCTGAATCAGACTGAATTGTTAATCATTCATATCAAGAACCTTTACATAGTCACCCAGAAGGTTCTTCCCCAGTCTCTTCAAACTTCAGATCTGCACTATATTACTCCTTGAGAGCCACCTATTTTATTTTATTATTTTTCCCCCCGAAAATGTAGAGTTAGGACACAGCTCTACTATCCAAGATGTGCTTAGAAAACAAGTGGTATTTTGCGCTCCCTAGTTACAAATCTACAGGGTTTTCTTTTTTTTTTTTGTCCAATTGAGATACCTAAAGATTAGCTCAGGATATTGCATGCTTCTCAGGTGTGATCAAGAAGCAATACTCAGGGCCAGGGTGGTCAGATGAAGATGTGCAGCCAGCAGACAGAGCTATATTGAAATGTTGAGGTCAACAGGGCAGGGGGACAAATTCAGAAAAACAAATACGTTATAAGGACCTACTCTTATTTCCATCCCTGTCAAGAAAGCTGAATTATGGGACTCGGGGATACACACAATGGGGAAAGCAAAACCTAACTCTTCTTTGGAAAGTCTGGGTTGAAGAGAAAGAGGGAAATAACCCACAAGGGAATGCAAGGCATATGGATATTAATTACTGCCCACCCCTTCAATCCAGAACTGTAGGGCTAAACATAAAATTCTGCTGAAGTTCTATGAAAAAGGGCTGGTCCCATGACATCTGAGCTCAACCTTGATCTTGATCAACCAGTTCTGTTTCCTCCACCCCACCTATCACACCCAATTCTACCTCGCTTTTTAAAACAAGAGGGCCTTATAAGACGGTGTATGCTCACCTCTGCTGAGTCCGTCTGGTCCCCGAAGGATTCGGCATTCTTCTATCTGGCCAAATGGAGAAAACATCACTCTGATATCGTTCTCATTACACTTCTTCGAAACCATTCCTATGAACAATTTTCTGTCTTCCACAGCTAGAAGATTAAAATAATAATACTAATAATATCCACAACAGCAAAAGCCATCTTTCTCTCTCTCTCTCTCTCACACACACTCACTCACACTTTCCTCATCTGTGATCAATGCTTATTACCACATCAAAAGCAAGCGACAGAGTTGTGAGCGTGGCGCTGTCCCAGGGTGACAAGGCAGGTGGAAAACACTTCACACACACAACAACACTTCTCTGAATCACCTGCCTTTCTCTGGAGAGCGTTCCATAGTTTGCAGCTAGCACTTCTTTTGCTATTTGGGCGATTTATAGACTAGGAGGAGCCGTTAGATTTTCTACCTCTCATTTCACTGTTGAAACAGAAAATCCATCTAACAATTAAGGCTAAAAGTTGGTGAGTAGGATCAGAGAGTGAGCCTATTCTAACCTAGCCACCACAAGAGCCTCAATGCCGCAGTGGTTAGAGTGCAGTATTGCAGGCTACTTCTGCTGATTGCTGGCTGCCTGCAATTTGGCAGTTTGATTCTCACCGGCTCAAGATTGACTCAGCCTTCCATCCTCCAGAGGTTGGTAAAATGAGGACCCAGATTATTGGAGACAATAGGTTGACACTGTAAACCACTTAGAGAGGACTGTAAAGCACCGTGAAGCGGCATATAAGTCTAAGTGCTAGTGCTATCTTGCCCCATCTTACACATGTATGAAAGGGAAATTGGGAACAAAAGTGATGTCTGAATATTCAAAATGGAACAGGTTAATAGAATCTTAATGCAGCCTTTTTTTTTAAACCTATAACGATCCAGCTATTCTTATCTCATGCAGACGTTGTTAGCAAGTATGCTCATTAGACCGGAGAAACACTTCAAGGAAGTGTTATATACAATTATTTCAGGGTAAATGAAATCCCAGCAGGTTTGCAATGCTGTGCTGGGAAAAAGAAAAGTGGGATTAGGTGGGGTTAAATTACTGCTAGATTATTTCACTTGATATAAAGAAGCCGAAAGGAAAAAGAAATAGAAATAGAAAAAACTAGGTCAAGGAGATAGCTCTATGCGTCCAGGCAAGCTTCAACAAATACACATTCAGAAACTTTGAATTTACAGAGCATGGAAATAAACAAGGACCAAATCCATTGAATATTTGTTACGATGCAGAATGTGTCTGGCAGCACCTCACTGACAGGGAGCTTGGAAACTAAGTGGAACTTTGAAAGGAGATTCTTTGGTAACCGTGGCAACTTTAAGATGCTTGGACTTCAACTCCCAGAATCCTTCCCGCTACCTGTATTTTGGCTTTCCAGGTTTCTTAGCTTGGACTTCAACTCCCAGAATCCTCCCCGCTACCTGTATTTTGGCTTTCCAGGTTTCTTAGCTTGGACTTCAACTCCCAGAATCCTCCCCGCTACCTGTATTTTGGCTTTCCAGGTTTCTTAGCTTGGACTTCAACTCCCAGAATCCTCCCCGCTACCTGTATTTTGGCTTTCCAGGTTTCTTAGATAGGGGAGGACGCACCTCACCTCTCCATTCCTGCCTCATCCATGAATAGCATTGCAAACAAATGAACAGAAAACCAACTGGGTTATCTTGGGATCTTTCATTTAAAATCAGGGCCTTCTGAAAGAACCAGTGGTTTTTAACCTGGGCGATTTCGTTTTTCAGGGGGGTGATGGCACGAAAAGGGGCGACGTGGGGGTGAAGGAATGGAAGGGGGGTGATATGGGGGCGATGAAGCAAGAAGTTTTGGGGACGATTTTGAGACTTTTTTCGTACAGTGAACCACTGTATATCTGTCGTACAAAAACATCAGATCGCTCGCTATTTATTAGTGGATTGAACTGTCTTTTAAAATGTTCCTCCGGCTAGCTTCAGTACAGAACGCCGTACCTATGTGAATACGCATCGCTCATCTTCACGCGCGTTGCGCAGCAGCCTCTATCAGTCTACCCATTAAATCTGTCGCTCTGATTTTTGTTGCTTTCCTTCTGTAAAAATTTTCTTTGTGTCTTTTTAACCCTTTTTACAGTGTGCATGAAGATATATTTTCCTCAAATCTTAATTCGGTTTCAGAGTTTTCGTCTTGAAATTCTTAATTCCTGCATTGTGGTTTGTTCTTATGCCCTTTTTATATTTCTTTTTGTGTCTTAAAATTCACTTGTAATGAAATCATTAAATGTTACTGTTTTTTTCGGGCATTTTATTTTCTTGCAATTGAATTTTGTTTTCAGTGGTCATTGCATTTAAGTGTCTTGAATAAATAATGAAATACATGTATCCTTAAGTTTGGGAGTAAAGTGATGGGTGGCATCAGAATTTTTCACACAGTTGAGATATGGGAAAAAGACTGGGAATAAATTATTTGCATCGATATGTCCTGATGACAATTTTAAAGAAAACAAAAAATGTGTTTGCATAAATTGAAGAATTATTTCCCTGTGTTGTGATTGAGAGGTTTTGTTGGGGGAGGGGGCGATGATAATTTTGTCAAAGGCTGAAGGGGGTGATTCTTTCACAAAGGTTAATAACCACTGGAAAGAACTATCAGTACTTTCCATTAATCAAAACGAGGAACACTAAATGGTCCACCATGCTGCGGGATCCTCATTGCCATCCAATCCAAAAGGATTATGGTTGTTAAGTGAATCATTGTGGTTGTTCAATAACATGGTTGTTAAGTGAATCTGGCTCCCCCCCCACTTCGCTCATCAAAAGGTCGCAAAATGGGATCATATGACCCTGGGACATCGCAACTTGTCATAAATACGAGCCAGTCGCTAAACGTCTGGATTTTGACTGCGTGTCCGTGGGGATGTTGCAATAAGTCCCGCTTTTCAGCACTGTTGTAACTTCGAACGGTCAGTAAACAAACTGTTTCAAGTCGAGGACTACCTGTGTAGCGACTTGTGGGCTTTGTTCTTCCAGATTGTGAGTTACTTGGATTGAGAGTTTCAATTAAGAGGCTGCTTGCCTGTTGTTCTCTGCCACTTATGGCGAGGAAAGCATATAGGCTGTTCTCCAATTTCATTTTGAAAAGGCCAATATGGGGCTCCAGAGACCTGGCCAATGGCCTGAACGAGCTGCTAATATGCCGGAGACCATGTTCCACAATTTGGTACAAGAATATGTGGGCAACCTCTGCCCTCCAGATGTCAGCCGGTAAGCTCACATCAAACCTGGGCTGCTGCCCATGATGCTTGACCTTTGGAGGATGAAAGGCTGCCCTGGATTCGAAAATGCGTTGCCAAGGCCATGTGCGGCGGCTCTTCAATAAATAAGTCAAAAAAGAGAGATCAGAAGCTTGACCGCAAAGGGATAGGTGTCCGATTTAAAAAAAAAAAACCTAACAAAAACAAAAGTCTAGTAGCTGGACCTTCCCATGATAGATGGCTTCAAAAATTGTGGAAGAGTGACGACCGGTTGCATTTTGAGCAACCGTTACCATGGCTGATACGGCAACTCTTTGGCTCTCGTCATGGTTCCAGAAAAGATAGGGAAATATTGTCTGTTGTTAACGAGCACATAGAAATTGTAGAGAAATAGAGCAATTGTTGCTCCACAGACTTTAGAATGGAATACAATGACAACGTTGAAAGGGGCCTTGGAGGTCTTCTAGTCCAACCCCCTGTTTAGGCAGGAAACTCTATACCATTTCAGTCAAAGGACTGTCCAATCTCTTCTGGAAAAACTTTCAGTGTTGTTGGAGCATTCACAACTTTTGGAGGCAAAATTGTGTTCCACTGATTAGTTGTTTGAATTGTCAGGACATTTCTCCCTCAGTCCTAGGTTGCTTCTATCCTTGTTTAGTTACAGCCTTTTATTTCTGCTAATGTGCGGGCTATTTTAGGAGTGAAGGAGCTCTTTCCATTACATTTTATAGGAAAGGAGAAAGGGCTGAAAGTAAATATTCTTCCGGAAAAACATTTTGGCAAGAATATATACCGCAGCAGAGGATATGTTAATCCTCAACGTACGATCAGAATTGAGCCCCAAATTTATGTTGCTAAGTGAAAAATTTGTTAAATGAATTTTGCCCCATTTTACGACTTTTCTTGCTACTGTTAAGTGAATAATTGCAGTTATTAAAACAGTAACACGGTTGTTAAGCCATGTTGTTAACCTGGGTTCCCCATTGACTTTGCTTGTCAGAAGGTCACAAAAGGGGATCATATGATCCCAGGACACTGCAATCGTCATAAATGTGAGTCAGCTGTCAAGCAACTGAATGTAAATCGTGTGACTGTGGGGATCTTGCAATGGTCATAAGTCACTTTTTTTCAGTGCTGTTGTAACTTCAAATAAATCACTAAATGAACTGTTGTAAGTGAAGGACTACCTGTACTCTCTCTCCATTATTATTCAAGCCATTTCTGAGGAAAATAACTTTTTATTGGCCCCCCGTAGTTACAGCTTTGGTAAGTATGCTATTGTATTAAATAACACAGAGGTTTTGTGTGTGTAATTCAACTCACAACTCAGCTCTAATGTGTAAACAATTTGCCTAAAGAGAACAAGCCTCACGATAAATTCTATTAAAAGTGTATATATACAGAAGGGGAGCAGGAAAAAATCAAGGAATAATCCACAATTCAGCTTCCTTCCTTTCTTTTTTTATTTATTTCAGGCCTGTTTATATGTAAATCTGTTAAACAACCATTCATTTAGCTTTCCTTCCCCACCCTATGGAACAAATCTGTCGGTGGCAGATTCCCTCTTGGTCTGCTCAAGTTCCACCAGTAAACTGATAAATATGGCAAATTAACTAAAATGATTTCACAGTTTTTTAGCTGGAGGCTGATTTCATAGTAAATTAAACATCCAAAGAACTGACTCAGAGCTTTAAAAAAAAAACCCTCAAAAAATTATACTTGGATCTGCTCGCTTGGTTTACAAAGGCAGCTGAAGGATCAATTGGAAACAGTTGGTAGTATTTGTGACTGCAAATACATCTTCTTGGGTCAATAAAAATGTTTCTTTTGTTTTCAGTGAAGGAAAACAACCAACCACTCCTTTTATCATGTCTTCAATTCTTCATATGTGAAGAGGGAGTCCCTGATTTTGTAGTTAGCATTCCTGGGTCTGCAGAACACAGCAGTTAATCTCAAGGCGTCATTTCTTTAACCCTCCCTATTAATCTGGTATTAAGAACCATGATTTCTAAGTCTTGGAGCATAAGTCTTATTGGCCAACCTGTTCCCATTGATCTGAATCCTAGTCAGACTTGCTGACTAAGACACACCTAAGTAATCAGGGAAACAAAATTGAACACCACCAAGCTTAGAATGTAATGGATAAGCCACGAGATCAATCCTCAAGCCTTTTTCTAAACCAACGTTGGAACATTTATGGAGATAAATTTGGTTCTGCGGATCTACTAATTGATTTGCCCAATGTGGTCTACTAATTAATATGCCAACTTGGTGGAAGACTCTTGCCAACCTTGGCTGAGCTTACAAATGTAAGCAAACACAAACAGCAAATGTAGGACAGATTGAGACATTGAACAAATATTCCAGAAAAGGTGATGATGATGAAACCTTTCCATCTTATTGCCAAGAAAGCTTCAGGTCTGTGAAGTTGCCACTTCAGTTTGGTTCGAGGGAGTCTTCACCATTACCCTTAATGAACTCTCAAAGTTTTGAAAATATTAATCCTGCAAATAAGATTGGAAGTTGCTTCTTAAGGTATCCATTTTTTTTCCTTTTTGTTACCCTTCACTGTTTCTTTTACCCTTTTACAAATTCTGTCTTTTTCTACCTCTTTATCTTTGTGTAGTTTTTTAAAAAAATCTTTGTAAAATCTTTTAACCCAAATTATTATTTAAAAAAAACAAACATTAAGCTGGAATTCAGCCTATACCTTGAACTGCTACATTCTTTTACACTTAAATCAATATATAGAGCACCACATTAGCATAATGTCAAGTTCAGAAACTTCAAGTGCCAGGCGATTTCCCCTTATTTTTTTTCTAAATTCTAAGTCCTCATAAACATTGTGATGGAGGACGCTGCAATTTGGAAATTTGGGGAAGAGTACAGGTGGTCCTTGACTTACGACCACAATTGAGTCAAATTTTCTGTTGATAAGTGAAACATTTGTGAAGTGAGTTTTGCCCCATTTTAAGGACCTTTTTTTGCCTCAGTTGTTAAGGAAATTGCTGCAGTTGATAAGTTAGTAACCTGGTTGTTAAGTGAATCTGGCTTCCCCATTGACTTTCCTTGTCAGAAGGTCACAAAAGGTGATCACATGTTCTTGGGACACAGCAGCGGTAAAAAATAAGAATCGGTTGCCAAGCAACTGAATTTTGATGACATGAACATGGGGTCATAACTGTGAAAAATGGTCATAAGTTACATTTTTCAGTGCCATTGTAATTTTGAATGCTCACTAAACAAACTGTTGTGAGTCAAAACTACCTGTATGTCCGTCTGGTCAGAACCTGCCTCCAAATTACTTGGGTGGAAATTAGCATCCTGTAGGGATTAAAGGGATTGGCAAAGAATCTATAAAAGAAGAGTAGACAGAGCTAGGGGGCAGAGTTAAACTAGTCACTAGCCTAGAATCGTTATGTTCCCATAAATGTTTAAGTCAAATCTCTCTTGAACTCCTTTGAACCTTATCCGGTGCCAATTTAGTATTGAACATTAGTTGACTAGTTTCTCATGTATACCAATAAATCTTTCCAACCTGCAACATATTGTCTGACTCCTTGTGCCTAAGAAAACCACCCATTTCTAATAACTGGCTATTTTGGGACTGGCAAAGCTCTTTTACGACTGATTTTATGAGAGCATCTGCAACACTTTGGTATCAAATAATAGCCACACTGTCTGGTCTCTTGTAAACAACTCAGAGAAAACTCATGACTCATAGAAAAAGGAAATGAAGAAATTGCCGGCATGGCAATTGGTCTCCAACTTTGCAGAAACTTGGAACAAAAGACTGGAAATTTTAAAAGGACAAAGTGCTGAGTTAGTAGTAGTAATTAAATGCCATAATGCATGCATTAATACAAGGCAGGGGAAGTTGTTAATTAATTCAGGCAACATTGCATCCAGGTAGACTATGACAGGTTGCAAAAGTGCAGAAAAGGGGCAGGAAGTGTCTATGTAAAATAGGATTAACGATTTCTTCCTTTCTCCTTCAATTTCTGTTGCTTTCTTTCTTTTGTCTGTGAAAAGTATATTTTAAAATAAACGCCTTCATATATGTGAAAACTCTTAACTCTTCCTTTTTTACATAACACATCCTTTAATTTTCAAATGGATTTAAATACCTAATTGCTTGAGCCCAGGGTCAAGCAAGTGCAGATAAATTAATTTTTGATTTCACTTGAATTGTATGTATCCTGCGCCAATCCCCCAGAGAAATCAGCAAAGAGAATCATCCAAATGTAATCAAGTTTTCAAAAGATGTGAACAATAAGGTGTTTAAACGGCCAGTGGATCCCTTGTAGAAATCATTGTGTAGAATTCTGCATAACCTATATCAAATTTGGATTGTTAAAATAACATATCATCCAATGGATGGATTTCCATTTCAATATTTTATATTTTCCTAGGGAATCAGTTGACCTGTTGATGGTTTGCAAAAAATGCAGGCTGAAAGATGAGAAGCCTGAGCTGGCATTTTGGAACAGAAGAAAACCTGATTTTTTTTTTCCTCTTCATCTGCACAAAACAAACAAGCGAAAAGGCCACTATGAAATGTTATTTAGCCCATAGGGAAAATTTACAAGTATTATTTACAGGGTTCCCCCTTAAAGTTTTCCTCGGTGGGCTAAGTAGCAATTGAGGCCAACATTTCTGTCACTAAGCAAGACTGTTGTTAGATGAGTTTTGCCCCATTTTATGACCTTTCTGCAATGGTCGTTAAGTGAACCACTGCAGCTAAAACAACATGGTTGTTCAGTGAATCGGGCTTCCCGCTGACTTTGCTCATCATAAGATCGAAAAGGGGATAACACAATATCACGAAACTGGAAGCCTTATAAACACGTGCCAGCTGGAAGCATCTAAATTTTGATCATGTGGGCAGTGGGAATACTTCAATGGTCCTAAGTGTGAAAAATGGCTTTTTTTAAAGGCCGTGGTAACTTCGAGCAGTTACTACACAAATGTTGAAAGTTGAGGACTATCTGTACAGGACTAGCTGACTTACAACAATTCATTTAGTGGCCATTTGAAGTTACAACGGCACTCAAAAATGTGACTTATGACCATTTTTTCCCAGTTACGAGCTCTGCAACCTCCCCATAATCATGTGATCAAAATTCAGGTGCTTGGCAGTTGGTTCATACTTAGGACCGTTGCTGTGTCCCAAGGTCATCTGATCTCCTTTTGCGACCTTCTCACGAGCAAAGCCACCGGAGAAGCCAGATTCACTCAACAACCAGGTTACCAACTTATCCACTGCAGTGATTCACTTTACAATGGTGGCAAGAAAGATCGTAAAAGGGCCAAAACAATAGAAATTTTGGGCTCAGTTGTGGTTGTAAGTCAGGACTACCTGTGTGGCATAACAAGATCTTGCAACCCAAATGGGGTGGTTGCAAGGGTTACTTCTTAAACCCCGTAAGATCTCTTCATCTTGCAAGATATGCATCTAGATCTAATGTGGCTTCCTCTCTTCAAGAATACCTCTGGTTTGACAAGGCCTTCTGTTGTGTGGAGGGGTGTCAATCATCGCTGGCATCCTGCCATCAACAGGAGGAGAGAGTGGGAAGAAGAACACCTGGGCAATAAAGCTGCATGATGGGAAACTGGGAGGTGAGATTGACAGCTGAGGACAAACAGAGCGTTTTGGAAGCCTGCGTCTTCAAGGCCACATACCCCCGAGAATGGAATTTCACCAGCCTGAACATCTTCAGGGGTTCTCAAAACATCTTGATGGTGCCAGATTGGCTACACATGGATAGACTATGGTGGGGGGAGGGGGCTGGAGGCAACCAAGGGGTTAGTTTTGTACTGATGCGCAGCAACTTCAGATTCCGCCCGACTCTACTGCAATCAGCATCTCTTAGTAAATGTACCTTTTCGCTCCCATCATATGTAGTCGAGGGTTTTACTTTCCTAGGAGATCAGACTGGGGCAGGTCTGACAGTTTTAGCCCAAACCTGCTCGGTTGTGATGTTTTCTGTGGTCATTTATGCACTGCTTTTAGAATGTAAGTGCATTTGTGTTCTTTTCAGAACTGTGCAGAATCCACGGAGAACCGAGACATCGGGATGCATAGTAATGATGACCTCAGCTCTCCAAAAGAGATTAAAAAAACAACAATAACCTCCGAACAGAAGAAGGGACGAAAATGAAACCTGCCCATCTCTTCAGAGAGAGAGAGAGAGAGAGAGAGACAGACAGACGGGGCCCTGCCACCATTTACATTTGCAGGTATTTAAATCTCCAGGTACGCGGCTTCTGCCCTGATTCATAATCAATGAGGAGCAAAGACACATCCTGGAAAAAAGCCACGTCGAGCAATTCTTCCATGCGGGAATAGGTACGTTCTCACGCTCGAAGGAACATGAGAAATTTCGTTTGACTTTCTCTCTTCTCCTTTCTCTTAGCAAAAATGTCAGACTCGAGGCCCCTTATACAGATATCCTCAACTTACAACTAGTGGTGGGATTTAATTTTTTTACTACCAGTTCTGTGGGCGTAGCTTGGTGGGTGTGGCAGGGGAAGGTTACTGCAAAATCCCACTCCCTCCGCACCCTACTAACCTGCTTTCCAGCTCCATTCTCCTGTGCATGGCAACCAAAGAAGACCCAGCCAATCAGCTGAGACTCGGGAGGCGGAGAATAGGTGGGGGCGCGGCCAGTCAGAGGTGGTATTGGGTGGTTCTCCAAACTACTCAAAATTTCTGCTACCGGTTCTCCAGAACCAGTCAGAACCTGCTGAATACCCACCTCTGCTTGTGGACTTCAACTCCCAGAATTCCTCAGCAAGCTTTGCTGAGTGAGACAATAGCTAAGTTGAGTTTTGCCTCACTTGATGATCGTTCTTGTCCCAATGTTAAGTGAATCACTGCAGTTGTTCAGTTACTAACACGGTTGTTAAGTGAATCGGACTCCCTCATTGACTTTGCTGGTCAGAAGGTCGCAAAAGTGGATCACGTGACCCCCGAGACAGGGCAATCATCATAAGTACAGGTACTCCTCTACTTACAACAGGTCATTTAGTGATGGTTCAAAGTTACGACAGAACTGAAAAAAGTTGACTTATGACCATTTCTGTCCTATTTTTCATACCTCCGGCCATTGCAGCATCCCCAGGGTCACGTGATCAAAATTCAGATGCTTGGCCACTGACTCATAGTTACAACCGTTGTACTGTCCCGGGGTCATGTGATCCCCTTTTGCGACCTTATTGACAAGCCAAGTCAATGGAGGAAGCCAGATTCACCTAACCACCGAGTTACTAATTTAACAACTGCAGTGGTTCGCTTAACAACCATGGCAAGAAAGGTCGTAAAATGGGGCAAAACTCACTTAACAGAAGCTTCACTTAGCAACACAAACGTTGGGCTCAGTTGTGGCCATAAGTCGAGGACTAGCTGTAGAAACCAGTTGCCAAGGGTCTGAATTTTAACCACATGACCACGGAGATGATGCAACGGTCATAAGTATGAAAAAAGGTCACTGTTTTCAGTGCCACTGTAATTTTGAACGGTCAGTAAACGATCGGGTATAAGTCAAGGATAATCTGTATTGGTCTTCTGGAAAACAGAGCCTTTTTCAGAGGCTTCTTAGGATCTGACACAATGTATTATTCTGGGGTGTTTTAATTTATCTGTAAGATTTTTGTTTGATTATTGCGCTTGGCTTATTATTGTGCTCCTTCTAAGTGTCTCCTAGGAGGGCAGAGGGGGTAAGGAAACGGATTAACGAATAAATATTTAGGTAAGAAATTCTTTCGCCACCTACCGTTGGACTTTTCACTATCTGCAGGCTTCATCTGAATGGGATGATGCATCTAGAAACAACAGACAACGAAGAGGGAAAGAGAAAGCAAAGCGGGTTGAAATCACCTCAAATCAAGCACATTTCAAGTTCTCCATCCAGCCACCCCTAAATGTTCTATAGGCACCTTTAGTTCCCATTTGGTGGAACGATACAGGAGAGTTTAAAAGTTGCAGCTGTGTTGCAGAAGATGGCCCTTGATCGAACTCAATGTTTCTCAACTTTGGCAAATTGAAGATGCGTGGACTTCAACTCCTTTTTTAATTTATTTATTAGGTTTGTCAATTGCTTGCAAGATAATAGGTATAAGTAAAAACATAGTTATGAATGCATGGATACATATAAGAAAAATAAAAGAAATAAAAGAAACAATAGGACAGGGACGGTAGGCACGTTGGTGCGCTTATGCATGCCCCCTACAGACCTCTTAGGAAAGGGGTAAGGTCAATAGTAGACAGTCTAAGGTTAAAGTTTTTGGGGTTTGGGGAAGAAACCACAGAGTCAGGTAGAGCATTCTCTGGGAGTCGAAGTCTCCACATCTTCACCTTGCCAAAGTTGAGAAACACGGATCTCACCCACCATTTCCTAAATATATCAACAGCAGACCCGTTCCAAACATTCCCTTTTAACCTGCCTTAAATCTTTTGCCTGTCATTATAAGGTAAAATGGCTTTGCGTGGACAGAGAGATCCGATTTATTTTACAGCGTTTGTAGCCAGCTCAAAGACAGCGAGCAGGTCATAATGTGGGGAAAGTAGAACAGCGACAAGAGGAGTGAATCAACATTACCGAAAACAATTGTTAATGTAGCCACATCCAGAAGTCAATGAAACTGAGCTAGGGTTAATGGCCCAATTAAAATACAGTTCTCTTGAAAGGTTTTCTGAAAATGGAGAGCACGTTAAGGACCTCGGAAGGCTCCTGACTGTAGGGGCCACTCCAGAGAAGGCCTGGCATCTTGTTCATGTCTCCATCATTTCAGATAAAAGTCCCTTAAACAGCCTTCCCAAGATAATCCCGCTGGACAAACAGATTCAACTCTGCCAAAACTCTCTTATTAAACAGATCAGCAATCTTAAGAAACAACATGTTCCACAGCTCTATTGTTTGCTTTTTTTTTTTTTAAAGGGGAAATGTCACTGTTTGATTTTATGGCTCATCTGCTTCTGAATCATGCACATGCACGCACATTTTTATTGCAAAATAAGAGAAGTGCCAAACAGCGAGAAAGAAATCAAAACGATAGCCAGAAGTGGGCGGTTTAAATCCCGTCCTCTTTTGGTATGTGTTACGTGTTTAAAAAACAAAAAGAAAAGAAGGTGGACATTCAATCATGCCATGTTGGCCCCCATGCTGACTTAAGGAGAAACTTCCTAACAGTGAGAACAATTCACCAGTGGAAGAGCCTCCAGGAATCATGGGCGCTCCATCTCTGGAGGTTTTGAAGAAGAGACTAGACAACCACTCATCTGAAATAGTATAGGTTCTCCTGCTTGAGCAGGGGGTTGGACTAGAAGACCTCCAAGTTCCCTTTCTATTCTATTCTATTCTATTCTATTCTATTCTATTCTATTCTATTCTATTCTATTCTATTCTATTCTATTCTATTCTATTCCATTCTATTCTATTCCATTCCATTCCATTCCATTCTCTATCCTATCCTATCCTATCCTACCCTACCCTACCCTACCCTACCCTACCCTACCCTACCCTACCCTACTCTATTCTATTCTATTCTATTCTATTCTATTCTATTCTATTCTACTCCACTCCACTCCACTCCACTCCATCCCACTCCACTCAATTCCATTCCATTCCATTTTTGACACACACATATCCAACAACTCTATTGCAACAATTGCATATTTGCAATCCTCACAGTTATTGTTACAAGTCAAGTCAATACTGGGCTTATTGCCCTAAAAAACCGGTTTATACTAGGTATGCACATTAATGCAGATTTCAGCTGGTTCCCCAATTATCTTGTACCTTATTTTTTTCAACACTTGCTGGGTGATCTATTGGGTACTTTGCTTCATATTTCTAGGCTAAGTTCTAAATAAGTCCCACACTTAAATGCATGAATCCATAAATTTAGTTTTATCATCGCTAGTCCATGTCATCAATTTTACCAAGGACTGTTCTCTATTTGAAAGATTGCCTGGTCCAGGTGTGGATTTATGATAAACCACCCTTGTTTTGTTCCTCTGATTTATTGGTAAACCACACAAATATTCTTGCAAAACTCCAACCATTAGTCAACTAGCAATAAGAATAGTTCTAGCTTTAGCCTGGGATGAAGCTCATATATGGCTTCATATATAGCTGCAGACTGATTAAAAAAAAAAGGTGCTCATAAAATATTTATCCTCTTGTAAAAATTTGAACTCTAGTACTGCAATGTCGGTACCTGTTCTGCATTTTATGATTTCCCCAATAACATTTTTCTGTATCTTTTTTGAATTGCAAATTGCATCTTAACAGGTGATCAAACTGTGCCATAACATAAGAGAAGGACTAGGCATGACATGATAGCATTCTTCCAATATTTGAGGGGCTGCCCCAAAGAAGAGGGAGTCAAGCTATTCTCCAAAGCACCTGAAAATGGCAAGGCAAGAAGCAATGGGTGGAAACTCCTCAAGGAGAGAAGCAACGTAGAACTAAGGAGGAATTTCCTGACGGTGAGAACAGTTAACCAGTGGAACTGCCTGACTCCAGATGTTGTGGGTGCTCCATCACTGGAGGTTTTTAAGAAGACACTGGGCAACCACTTGTCTGGAATGGTTTAGGGCATGGGTGTCAAACTTGACGTGTCATGTTGCCATCCTGTGACACATCGCAACATTTTTTTCCTCTTCATGGAGCTGGGGTGGGTGTGGCCTGAGTGTAATGTGTCCGGCCTGTGGGCCGCCAGTTTGAGGCGCCTGGATAGGGGCCTCCTGCCTAAGTAGAGGTTAGAATAGAAGACCTCCAAGGCCCCTTCCATCTCTGTTATTATGTATTCAGGAAACAAAACAGAACAACCTATAATTGCGTTCCTCTTATCTCCAGCTTGATGCCTTCCAGCTATAGGTCTGTGAACCCTGGGAGATGTAATTCCAATATATAAATGCAGTATCTGCTTGAGGGAAGCTGATGTATAGATTGGGTAATATGGATTGAGTACATCTGCACTGAAACGCGAATAGAACAAATTTCTCTCCCCATCCTTGCCTTCAAGTAGCTTAGGAAATATATTGTTTCATTTCTATCTCCATGCTCAAGCCCATTTTTAAAATTTATATTCAACACAGTCTTGGAAGCCCTACAGAACTGGAACCATTTTTCTTTTTTTTCTCTCCATTCCAGCTACTTCAGTCTCCCCGCTCCCGACCCCCAGATGAATTAAAGCACAACAATATTTTGAGGCAGAGTCATTTATCCATTAGCAAACATAAATATTTCTGAGCCCTCCAAATGACTGACCACATGCCAAGGCCACAGTGGGGAGATACATTTCATCCTTCAACTGGCAACCCTTCCCCATGCTTACCTTGGCATGATGTTTTGAAACTCTGTGGGGACAATTTGGAATTAAGTTTTATTCCTTTCGCTTAAAGAGTTTTGATCAGCTTCTCGACTTAAAAGCAATCCACAGCAGCTTAAAAAGTAACAACACAATCAAAACAGTCCGATAAAAATCATTCACTCAGAAAAAGTGCAAGATTTTGCACATAGAAAACGGCTTCCATTCTCTGCAGTCTTAAGGGTATTATTTGAATGAAGTTCTCTCCAGCCCGAAGATTTAATCCTATACTCAAAAGAGAAGGTGGGTGGAATCAGGACTCGGTCCCCGAAGGCACTGTTGTGTTTGCAAAATCTTCCCGTCCTCTTTGCCAAATTCTATCCAGTCCCTTAGTGATTGCTTCCAACATGAAATAAATGCTGGAATGTAAAATGCTGCCTCTGAATGGACCGGGATCTGGAAAATGGACTATTCAAAACACACCAAAATGGATGAATCACACAAGTAAGTTCCTCTAAAGAGGCAGCTTTCTTTTTCCCTTGCTTTCGGTGCAGTGTCATGTTTGAATATGACACACCATTTCTTTATATTAGAAAGATAATATAAAGGAGCTTGTACTACAGCCAGTATGGTTCAAGGCTGCATAAACGGAGGGATAGAATGAAGTTTACATCAAGTGTTAGTACTACTTGATGATGCCTTGGTAAGACCACTCTTGGAATATTGCATGCAGTTTTGCTTGCCACGATGTAAAAAAGATGTGGAGACTCTAGAAAGAGTGCAGAGAAGAGCAACCAAGAGGATGAGAGGACTGGAGGCTAAACATAGGAAGGACAGTGGCTGGAATTGGGTATGTCTAATTTAATGAAAAGAAGGACTAGGGGGTGACATGATAGCAGTGTTCCAATATCTTAGGGGCTTCCACAGAGAAGAGGGAGTCAAGCTATTCTCCAAAGCACCTGAAGGCAAGACAAGAAGTAAGGGATGGAAACTAACCAATGAGAGAAGCAACCTAGGATAAATTTCCTGACAGTTAGAACAATTAATCAGTGGAACAACTTGCTTCCAGAAGTTGTGAATGCTCTAACAATGGAAGTTTTTAAAAAGAGATTGCATAACCTGATTGCATAGTCTGAAATGGATTGCATAGCCTGAAATAGTATATGGTTTCCTGCCTGAGCAGGGGGTTGGACTAGAAGACCTCTAAAGTCCCTTTCAAGTTCAACTCTCCTATTTCTATTCTATTCTATTCTATTCTATTCTATTCTATTCTATTCTATTCTATTCTATTCCTACTCTACTCCACTCCACTCCACTCC
Organism: Pseudonaja textilis; assembly: GCF_049901715.1. Lineage (NCBI taxonomy): Eukaryota > Metazoa > Chordata > Lepidosauria > Squamata > Elapidae > Pseudonaja > Pseudonaja textilis. Next base: position 68,346,835 of record NC_141994.1, read on the forward strand.
ATTCCATACAAGTTTCTTTAACCCTTGCAATTAGCAGCTGAGAAATTAACAGTCTTTAACATGAGATTTACTGAGAACCCAGAGACGGTTTTACAAAACCAATGGTTTGCACCTTATTCAACTTACAAGTGACTGCGAAAGATTGCCATCGTGCCAGTACATATCCTAAGAGCTCTGTAGTAAAATATTTAAGAGTGCGAAATGGTCTGTGTCAAAGGGTGTCAAAAGACTCTAAGAAAAATGTCCAATGAATAAGAAAATTAACAGGGCTGAACAATGAGGAATCAAACCGAGCATTTTATATTTTTCCATCTAGGATAATATAATTTTCTTTTTTCTTATCCATCCAAAATGATTAGGGATGATATAAAACTGGCTTCAGACTCGATGCCATCAACCTGATATGTGTTGCTGAGATATTGTATCTTATCAAAGAAACAGCTATTGTAGCTCTACACCGTCAAGCACTTATCTCTCTGGCTAAGTGATTTTTCAATATGCAATGCTGTCATGCTAAAACTGGTCCCCTACCGACCCCTTGCCTGCTGGCTGTGTTGCAAAAAAACAAACAAAAAAACCCACAACAACAACAACCCTCCTTTGCTTGCTTTTAGAAGGATATTATGACACAGAATCCAAACATCTTCTACATCAGAGTATAGCTGTACATTTATAATCTCCTTTCAATTATATGTTCTCAGACAGAGCCGGATCAACATGCCATCAACTGAGGAGGTTCAAGATGAGACATGATTAAATCTGCTAACTGGGTAATATTTTTCTGGTTCAATCAACCCTATTATTTTCTCTTGGGCCCACAAATATCTACTCGCCTAAATGGAGAGTCTTAACAAGTCTTTGATACATGATGAAGAATGTTGGGTAAAGCTTTTTTAATGGTTTCCACCCCGCTCCCAAGAGGCAGATTTTGTTCTAGGAAAGCTGGATCACAGGTGTCCATCTTAGGTTATGACACATTCATTTTGTGTGCAAGCTACAGTACTTTCTCCATATTGTCCGTGTGATGATCTCATGATGTGCATGAAGACTCATGCCCCATTCCTTCAACCCTGTAGATCCTCATGATATGGACTTGCTGATTAATAGGTCTTTAGAAGGCTAAAGGACGTTCCAAAATATTCTGAAGATGAAACAATCCCAATTAAACAATGAAGTTGTACAATTAAGAGCAGTAGAGTATTTCTGGCATTCTGTTTATTGTTGTACAGAAGGGAGGGAGGGAGGGAGGGAGGAAAAATGTTGGAGAGCAACTGAGAAAAAATATTGCTTACTTAGATAAACAGTAACTGTTGATTGTCATATTGGGGTCTTTTTAGTCAAATTTTGCTAGAACCATTTATACATTATTTATACGATGATTTGCAATGGTTGTAATATTTGCAGTTGTGCAAGGATTGAAATGTTGAGGAACTCATTAAATCTGAAGGGCTCTGAGTCACTTAAGCGGTGTAGGAATGTGATAAAATAAATAAATAACTCAAATGGAAAAGAACCATCACAAAGCACGCTGCACTTCTAAAACCAGCAAGTAAGATGGCTCCAAATGGATGCCCTTATAGTATGATTCAAGCTCCCAGCAATTTCAGTCAGAATTTCCAAAGGCATTATTTAATCACCTCAAGAAGGTTGGGTAGGACTCAAAATTCCTATATATATATATATATATGTTTTCGTAGATTTTCATGGGTACAGGTATGTGTTCGGGTTGCCAAGATATTCTTAATCTTACAAGGGAAAAGACCTGAACACACACACACACACACACATTTTCTGAGGTTCTCGAAGGTATTGTATATGGATCGTTGGTTATTCGGGTTTTCTCCCATGTAAGATTGGAAGTATCTAGGCAACGTTTCGATGAAGTCTCATTCAGCATCTTCAGGCTTGTGTCTTCGGCTCTGTGCTTCTCAGAGTGATGAGAAGCACAGAGAAGCACTCACTCTGAGAAGCACAGAGCCGAAGACACAAGCCTGAAGATGATGAATGAGACTTCATCGAAACGTTGCCTAGATACTTCCAATCTTACGCGGGAGAAAACCCGAATAACCAAAGATCCATATATACATACATACATACGTGTGTGTGTGTGTGCGTGCGTGTGTGTGTGTGTGCGTGCATGCATGTATGTGTGTATATAGATAGACAGATTAGATAGGTAGATAGGTGGATGGATGGATGGATGGATGGACGGGCAGATAGATAGATGGTAGATAGATAAATGATAGATAGATGGACAGATAAGATAAATATTGATAGATAGATAGGAAGGATAGATATGAATAAGTAGATGATAGATAGATAGATAGATAGATAGATAGATAGATAGATAGATAGATAGATAGATATGGATAGAAATGATAGATAGATGGACAGATAGATAAGATAGATACAGATAGATAGATAGGAAGGATAGATATGAATAGATAGATGACAGACAGACAGACAGACAGACAGACAGACAGAGGATAACAAAACTCCTGGTTGGAGCTGGATGTAAAAGACATACCCTTACAAATAGTTTATCAGTTGTTTAAAATTCTTACAAGGTCGCTTTTCAAACAAAAGTTCTATTGCTCTTTCCAAAGCAATTTGCGATGGATAATTAGCTTTGTACACAGAGCAGAAACATTAAGCTTCTAGCTCCCTTGCCAGGTAATCCATGTGCAACACTTCCCATGTAGGCCACCACTGATTACCTTTTAGCCCTTCTGGCTAAACCAGACCAGAGACAGGATCAGATGAGCTAATTCTACTTAATTGTAGGACTACATTAACAGCATTTTACAAGTCAGAATGTACAAAACTCTCTCCGTCTCTTTTTACGGCCCTGGTCAATTTAGAGTGGTTTCTTCCTAATTTTCTTTTTTCTGACGGTGAAGCATCTGCAGGCTCCTTCCTCCTTCATCTGTTCATTCCTTAGGCAGCGTCTCTTCCTCTCGTCCCTCAAGGTCATTCCGTCATACCCTTACATCTATTCATCCACAGCGACTCTTTTCTATCATGTCCTTCCTCTTAAGCTATTCCTAGATTTTATATCTTTCTTCTCTGCGGGGTCTTTTTCTTTTCTTTTTTTTATGGCAGGATGTTGGGCTTGTTTTTTTTTTTTAATGAGGGGGAAAACTTTAGAATTTAGCTGCACTGGCAACGGTTTGGTCTAAGGCAGTGACGGAGAACCTTTACAGCACCGAGTGCCAAACTGGTGTGCATGCCAGAGCGCCAGTAAACCGAAGACCAGCTGGCTGGTGTGCATCCCTGTTTTGGTGCCGCTTTTGGCATTGTTTTCAGGCCATTTTCAGGCTGTTTTCTGGGCTATTTTGGTGTAAAACATGGCCCAAAACCAAGCCTGGAAATGGGCTGGAAAACGGTCTGGAAACACCCCCAAAATGGCCTGTTTTGGGGCCATTTTTCAGGCTGTTTCTGGGCCATTTTCAGGCTGGTTTTTTGTGCCCAAAATGGCCTGAAAAAGCCCCCCAAACAGCCCCAAAACCAGCCTAAAAGTGGCCTGGTTTTTGGTCATTTTTCAGGCCATTTTCCAGTGCTCTGGCACCCGTGAGGACCAGCTGGCTGGTGCCAGAAACCAGAAGAGTAGCTGGAGATGGCACCCATGCGCACTGAGACGGCTCTGCGTGCCACCTGTGGCACGTGTGCCATAGGTTTGCCATCATGGGTCTAGGGACATGTAATCTCATTCAGGGGAGGAGGGCTATAAGGACTACAGACCCACCTCCAGGAGCGAAAAAGAGCAAGGCCAGGATAAACACTAAAATCGAGCGAGTGACATCCAATTCATCAGGGCTTAAGATACCATCCCGTGCTTGTAACACTTTTCACGAAAATGACATTCTGATCGCAACCTTCTCATCTTTGCAAGTTTATCAGGCGTAGGTCTCCAGGAAGAAAGCTGTAGAGTCTACAAACATCCAAAAATCCGGAGGTGCCTGGTGGCAAGATTTTGAGTCAACGCAATTTAGAAAGAAGTTACGAAAAAGCATAGGCTTTCGTGAGCTGTGCGATGCAATGCAAATTAAATGAAAGCGGGTGACATTTAAGAGGCTCTGTTTACTGGAAGAAAAGCTACCAAACTTTTTTTTTTTTTTTTTGCAACCTTTGCAGATAGTTTACTTTTTATCAGATCACGAAAAAAATAAATAAATCTGGTTCTCCTCTTTGCAGAAGACGGGAGACTCCCAACTGCAACTCCCTGGAGGTGTAATTAGTAGTTTGGCATGAAAGCAGTCCAAGCTCAGGATTTGGACATCAATACCAGTATTAGAACTCTCAGTTCCCCAGCTTCTCTCTCTTGGCTATTCTCAGAAAACTGGAGACAGGAATCCTTGCCAATCTGTTGAAACTCATCCAGGGATCTAGTTTCTTAACGGAACAACCGAGTAGGCAAGCCTTGGCAGTCTTTAATTCAGCCCTCTTCCTAAACAAGAGACCCTACACCATTTCAGACCAATGGTTGTCAACTCTCTTCTTAAAAACCTCCACTGTGGAAGCATCCACAATTCCAGAGACAAGTCGTTCAAACTGACTAATTGTTCTCGCTGAAGTTTCTCCTGAGTTCTAGGTTGCTTCTGTCGTGGATTAGTGTCTGTGATGACCTGGGGCGTGGCACAAAGGCAACACAGTCAAATAAGCAAGAAGAGTCCCTTTATTATCTCCGACTTTGCCCCCCAATATCCAGGTGACCTTCGGCTGGAGAAAAACTCTCCCAGGAACAGCCTTTCAGTGGAGAAAATTCAGTCCAAAACAAGGTACATACAGACTGTAACCAAAAGTCCAAACAAACAAAGCTGCAGTAATTAACTTGACAGGGCAGGAGAAAGACTTTATGACTTGAAAGCATGGCAACACTCACACAGTTGGGAAGACGCCAGGAACACAGATAAGGCACGACGATGCCAGATAAATTCACGATTTGCTCTCAACAATTTACTGCATGCAACTTCCCTTTTTTAAACACTGTGTTCCCAGTTGCAGCTAATGAAGGAAATCAGGGCCCTTTCCTTCTCCATAAGCCACGCAACTCACGTTGCTCCCTTCTCCATTCCTCCCTGTGTGCCCTAGATGAAGAGGGGGTGGGCCTGGGTCTTCCTCTGAATTCCTTCTCCCTTGCTCTACTTCTCCCCTGCTCTGCTCAGCCAGACTGTGCCCTTCCTCAGTTTCTTCCACAGACAACAGAGCCACACTCCTACTCCCTGTCAGCTGTTTGGCTTCCCCCTCCGGATCAGATTCTGACAGGGGCATGACAGTTTCCATCCATTGCTTCTTGTCTTGGCTTCAGGTGGTTTGGAGGAGAGGTTGACCCCAACTTCTCTGTGGAAGCCCCTTAGATATTGGAACACTGCTATCGTGTCACCCCCTAATCCTTTTGGCCACCCTACTACCCAGAAAACCCTTATGTGGTTCTCTGTAACTCAAATGTTGACCTGTGGGAGAGTCCTCACATGATGGCAGCATAAATCAGTGTGGATTTGATGAAGGATCTCCATGGATTGGGTGTGATCAGAGGCTAAATGTTGCCAAACCCTGTTTTATCTTTGCAGCTGCAAGGCTCTGTGAAAAATCATGGGTGGTTCACACAATAAGTAAAAAGCAGGTACGTTTTAAGCACATGTAACACTCGCACTAGAATATCACCATAATGGATTATGTGTCTAATGCAGAATGTCTGTTATTGAGGTAAGTCCACTAAATCAGAAAACAGAGGGAGTAAATCACCAGGATTTATCTTTTGCTGGTGGCATCACCACACAAGGATAGATATTACATTAGTTTCATCAGTCTACCCAATTTATATGTTGGTGTTATTATACCAATGAGGTAAATTGCGGCAGACAAATTGCAGGCAAAGTCCACTGAACAAATTTCACTGTAGTGTCAGTACATTTATAAAAAAGCATTAAAAAAAACCCCAATCACAGATTCTATATTGTGAGTAAACAGGTGGGTTAGAAAAGTTGTTGCCAAGAGACTAGGGATTTAAACAAAATTTGCATTTCTCAGTTTCCTGTCTACAGAATTACAACATCTTTTGAAACGATTATTGTAACTAACCCAGCAGTATATTACGTTTCACCCCGATGGAGAAAACTGACTCTAGCTGCTGTTTGTGATTATTATTCAACCAGTTGTTCAATTGCAGTCTAAGTGCCTGCCTGTTCTTCTCCTGTACCTCTTTTGCTGGGTTTACAAGACAGAACCTGGCAAACTACTGTCTCTGCTAAGCTGGGAAGAATAATTTCCTGATAGATCAGAAGAAAGGCATCTCCTGGATGGGATACAGAGAATGGCCTGTACAACATCCAAGTGAGGTTTGATGTTTAGCGCTGGATTCAACAGCAATAACCTTAGTTCTGTATGATGCTCACTTAGAAAAACGATGTCTTCTTCGTAGGATAAAAACAAGGAGAGGTGAGAAGTCTATTTCAGTGTGCTTGGTGCTCTCTGAGCGTGGTTGTTTCCTTGCAGACATTTTATTACTCAAGCTAGATAACATCAACAGTGCTAGTCTGAAGATTTGGCTCATGATCAGAGATGCACGCCTCAGATTAAGCAAATACTAGCACACCATAGCAAACCACTAGCACTGATGATGTTACCTAGTAACATCAAGGAACTGCAAGAAAACCACCAAGCTCTTCCTCCTTGCACACCCCACTCCTTTCTATCATTGATGACGTTACCTAGTTGGGGCATGAAACATCTGTAAGAAAATGAGCAAGCTCAGAGAGCGCTAAAGACCTCACAGTCATCGTCCTCCTCCTCTTTCTCCCCCTCCTCCTTTCAAACCCCACTCCCTTCTAGCACAGATGATGTTACCTAGTTGGGTAAAGAAATGTCTGCGAGAAAACAACCAAGCTCAGAGAGCAGTAAGGATCCCTTCATTTTTGCACTCATTTTAGCCCTCTCATTCATAATGCACTTCCTCACACTTTCACTTCCTTCCACATAATCGTCATCATCTCCCTTCCACAAGATCAGGCCACCTTCATCTGGATTTCTGACCTAACCCTAACCTGTTAACCTCTTATTTCAACCCTGAGCCACAAATATTCTCCTTTATTGTATGCAAAAAGTATGAATGGATGCCCTGGGAGCGGCGGTGAATGCAAATAAAAGTAGAAAATGGCTATTAATCGTTACCGTTTGCACTCCTGTGAATGTTGATAATGGAAGATGCATTTAGGAAAAAAATGTGCAATGTTCTGGATACGGCTCAGGGAACATTATAAAAGGCTTGAATAAGCGGGTAGGTTATAACAGCGCAAAAATGTCTAGGGAGCAAGACACTGTTAAGATCAAAAAAGGTTGAGAAAATGCAGAACCATTTTGAAAGTAATAGAAATGTGTTTGGCAACTTGATGAAGGCGGCGAAATATGGCACTTTCCGGAGAGTGAACTGAATTAAAAATAAAAGTAATTATGGATCAAGCTGAAGCGGAGGAATGCGAGAAGGTGTATTGGAGGAGCTGACATAGAAATAACAGCGATACTTTGCAAAGTAACCAATGCTGCCGGATATTGGTGCCAAAGAAAAACGGATAAATATCCAAGGAGGGGAAAAAAAAAAAAAGAATGAAAAATTGCCTCCAGAAATCGTGGGGCTTCAACACTGGAGGTTTTTAAGAAGAGACTGGACAACCATTTGTCTGAAATGTTATAGGGCCATGATGGCGAACCTATGGCGTGCATGCCAGAAGTGGCACGCAGAGCCCTTTCTGCGGGAACACAAGCCATCACCCCAGCTTAGCTCTTGCTGTGTATGTACGCACCCCTCCCGCCTCCCAGCTGGTCTTTGGGTCTCGGCCGTGCATGGGAGGGGTGGAGCACATGAATAGGACACAAGCGTGCATGCGTAGGGAGGGGCGCATGCATGGGGATGTGCACACATTGCATTTTGGAGGTTTGCACGCACACTTTGGGCACTTTGGTGCCGAAAAGGTTAGCTACCACTGGCATAGGGTCTTCTGCTTGAGCAGGGTCTTCCCTTCCAAGTCAATTATTCCGCTTGGGAATGTTAAAAAATGTTATCGTGTAGTACAAGGTACAATTGATGTAATTGGAGAATGCTAAAATGTGGATGTAGCATCAGGGGTGGGATGCTACCAGTTCACACCTATTCACTAGAACCGGTTGTTAACATTCCAAGCGGTTTGGAGAACTGGTTGTTAGAAGAAATTACTGGCCTAATCCTGTAAGGAAGGCAGGAAGGAAACATTCTGGTGTTGCTTACAGAAACCGCCTCTCCGTTAACCCTTATTTTACATTCTTGGCAGGACTAGACTTCCTGTCTCAGGAACTTCTCTGGAGTTTGTTCCCCCTCCTTTGCTGGTACTTTGCTCGTGTGGAGTGACCATTGAAAGTTACAATGGCACTGAAAATAGTGACTTACGACCATTTTTCACACTTACGACTGTAGCAGCATCCCCACAGTCATGAGAGGCCAGGCGAGGAAATGCGTGCCTCGATATGAGTGATGTTGAGCTGGCCACGCCCAGCCAATAACATGACCACCAAGCCACGTCCACCCAGTCACATGATCACCAAGCCACACTCACCACCTAAGCCACACCCACAGAACCGGTTGTTAAAAATTTGAATCCCACCCTTTCTTAGTGTGTTTATGGAGTGGCTATTCAACACATTTTCTGTATTCCTGAAAGCCGTAGTTATGCCTGATGTTTGGGAAAAAAATGTGCTTCTTGTTTGCTTCCACAAAGGAAAAAATTGTTAAGAGCAAATGCAAAAATTGGGGATCGAGCTTGTTTAAGCCTACCTGGAAATGCATTTGGCAGCTTTCTGACTGAAAGGTATTTGAGATGATAATGAGCAAAATTTGGAACATACAATGTGCCTTTATGCTGGGCAATCTAGGTTTTGCTTTTAAGCAAGCCTCCGATGAACAGACGAAGGATGGATGAAAACATAACTGCGAGAATGTTCACGGTATATTCGCTGATCTAGAGGAAGTCAAATAAATATGCATTAGGGAAGGTTTTATTTGGACATGAACTCACAGCTGGCTGCTGAATGAGACAGGAATAGCAAATGCAGGAAGGAAAGCTTGAGTGAGAATGGTGCGCACAGTGAATGGGTCAACCATGAGCAAGGTCAGAAAGATTGTGTAATGTCCCATTAGTTGCTTAATGCGTTGATGGTTGAATGTGTAAGAGAGGTGTCTATGGTGATTCTCAGTCATCTAGGTCATGGTTGTTCCAAGGTGGGGTTTTCAAAAGGCAACTGGACTTTGTTTTTCCTTGAAGACGTTTCGCTCCTCATCCAAGAAGCTTCTTCAGTTCTGACTGAACAGTGGAGGATAGAAGGATTTATATTCCTTGCAGTCATTCCTTCCTTTCAGTAGTTCCAAGATGGTTCCACCCCATTTGCACTCTTCAGGTGACCCTGAAGGCACAAATAAACCTCCAAAATGGCCTCAACAACTCTCAAGAAGAGTGCTAATGACCAGGTGACTGCAAGGAATATAAATCCTCCCATTCTCCACCATTCAGTCATAAAACTATTTGTAAAAAATATCCATGGAGATTCTCAGTCATCCAGGTCATTGTTGTCCCACAGATGCTTTTTCAAGAGGTAATTGGACTTTCTGATTTTTCTTCGAAGATGTTTCGCTTCTCATCCAAGAAGCTTCTTCAGTTCTGACTGGATGGTGGGGAATGGGAGGATTTATACTTCTTGCAGACAGCTGGTCATTTACATTCCTCTTAGAGAGTCATTAAGGTTATCTGATGACCCAGATAAACCTCTAGGTGGCCTCAACAACCCCAAAAGAATGCAAACGACTAGCTGTCTGCCAAGAGTATAAATCCTTTCATTCTCCACCATTCAGTCAGAACTGAAGAAGCTTCTTGGATGAGAAGCGAAACGTCTTCTACGAAAAACAAGAAGGTCTAGTTGCCTCCCGAAAAAGCCTCCTTGTGACAACCATGGGAGCGCATGCAAGAGAGGGAGCTTATTTTTAACTTCCCCCTCATCTCTTCCTCACTTCTCTCTTCCCTTCCTGTTCCCCCTGCGTCCTACTATTTGTTTTGTATTTTATATACCATAAACAAATTAAAAAACCCACTGCTTTAAAAAATTTTTTATTCTGCCTATGCAATGCGTAGAGTTTTTCCGTTTCTCATGATTTCTTTTTTAAATTCAGAAATAAATTTAAACACTTTTTTCCTAATTCACAGTGTTTGTACAAGCTGCACATTCTCAGTTCTTGCAGAGGTTTGACTTCCTCCGTGCAAAGTTTAACTTTTAGGATCCTTCCTCCCAGACCGAGGACTTAAAAGGCTGCAGTTAGTTTTAGGATGTTAGTAAACATCAGCTTTTGTCTCACTGGTGGGCAGAATTAGTGATGAGTCGCTGCCGGTTCCGACTGGTTCTAGTAAACCAGTAGCTCCAACGATCAGCTGGCCCTGCCCAATCCTGCCCTATATTTCCGCGTTTTTCAGCTCAGCTGATTCACGCGGCGCACTCGATTTCTGCACCTCCGCTGTTTTACTTACTGGCACCGCCCAAGAAAGCAAGCTGTAGAACTTGAAATTGGTACATTTTGAATGCTGCGCATGCAAAGCACGCGCTCCCAGAACTGGTTGTTAAACCAATTGCAGCCCAGCACTGGGCAGAATTATTTTCCACCCAGAATAAATCGGCAGCCCAACTGAACCTGGGATGGCTTTTAGGAGATGGGGAAGGGGGAGATATGGAGAGAGAAAAACAACAGCAAAACAACCTCCACCACCTACCCTGCCAAAATGCAAAGCTTTTGGATACGTTCCAAATCTGACATTTGCTGCAGATTACATTCCTATCTGCTTCTGATTTGAATTAAACTGGGTATTAACTTGACTGGCTTAACAAAAGGAACAACCGGGCGTGCACACACAGTAGCACACATCAAGCTGAAATTTAGGATGAAGTGGCACTCACATTCAAATGCTTATTTTGCAGTAAACACCATCCTCTGCCCCTCATTTGCCAATGTTTATTTGCTAAAAAATAATAATAATGAAATCCCCACTGCCTCATTAGCCATCTCACAAAGCTTGAAGGGAACTTTGAAGAGGAGAGGGGAAGAACCCACAATTTCATATTTTTATTGTGCCTTGAGGGAAAAAAAAACACCCAGTATTGGTGCTAGGAGTGAACCATTGCTAATCAGAAAACATCTTTGGAAATCATAATTGCAAGAGTGCAATTAACCCAAGAACGGCCGTCTAATCATCGACTCAAACGTCTACAGGAAAGTAACTAACATCCTATCATCATTTCACACGACGTGTAGTTTACACCAGTTTTTCTTTTTAAAAACTTGCAACTTTAAGAGGGCTGGACTTCAGCTCCCTGAATTCTTCAGCCACAATGAAGTTGAAACCAGGGGTGGGATGCTACTGGTTCGGACTGGCTCGGGCAAAACGGATTTTTAAATTTGCATCGGGTTCACTGAACTGGCATTTGAACCGACCGGCTGGCCCTGTGCACCCTTCCTCTCCCAGGAGTCTCCACACGGCCCATTTTCGATGCAGGTAAGTGCAGGGCCCGCGTGGAGGCTCTGGGAAGAGGGAAAAACGGGCCTTCCAGAAGTTCTGTTTCTGGCTTCTGGAAGGTCTCCAGAGCTCATGGGAGGCCGTTTTTGCCTTCCCAGAGGCCCAAGGGAAGCCTCTGGACCCTTGGGAAGGTGAAAAACGCCCCATCCGGAAGTTCTAGAGGTTCAGAAATGGGTCTGTTTCCAGCTTCTGGGGCGGAGGGGCGGGGGCTCCGAAGCCTGGGGGAGGTTGTTTTCATCCTCCCAGAGACCTGAGGGAAGCTTCCAGACTGGGGAATGTGAAAAATGTCCCTCCCGGAAGTTCCAGAAGTCCAGAAACGGGCCCATTTCCTGCTTCTGGGGGGCCTCCGGAGCCTGGGGGAGACCGTTTTTGCCCTCCCAGAGGCCTGAGGAAAGCCTCTGGGCCCTTGGAAAGGTGAAAAATGGCCCTCCTGGACGTTCCACTAGGCCACGCCCACCCAGCAACTGGGCAGTGAACCGGTTGCTGGGATTTTTGATTGCCACCCCTGGTTGAAACCCTCACATCTTAATGATGCCGAAGTTGAGAAACTTTGGCTTAAACTAAACATTTTCGGATTTTCTGCAGTCACGGACCACTAAATAAAATGGAAAATGCTGGGGCTGCATTTCTCTATGCCTCTGCGTCCTCTTTGCTTTTAAAAGACCTCTTAAAAATAAACTGCCTAAAGTTGGCTGGACTATGGCGATAAGTAAATTTAACATGTTTCGTTCTTTGAGACATTTTTATGCCATAATACAACTCTGGTGCTGGTCCAGAGAATGTCTTTGGTAGAAATCTCTGAGTAATTTGAAGGGGCTTGGGGCAATGTGATCCCCAGTCCTTTTGCTTAATTATTTGGCATATTTCTGTATCTGCTTGTGTCACAATCAAACAAAGTTCTTGCTAACTTTGCTTGTTAGAAGGTCATAAAAAAGTGATCCCATAATCTGGGAAACTGCAATGGCCATAAATACGCGTATTTTGCAAGCACTCGTATTTTGTCCACGTGACCATGGGGATGCCACAACAGTTGTAAGTGTGAAAATTGGTCCTAAGTTTCAATTTTTTTCAGTGCCATTGTAACTTCGAACATTGTAACTTCACTATAGCACTTAGCAATAGCACTTAGACTTATATACCTCTTTATAGTGTTTTACAGCTCTCTCTAAGCAGTTTACAGAGTCAGCCTATTGTCCACAACAATCTGGCTTCTCATTTTACCCGACTCAGAAAGATAGAAGGCTGAGTCAACCTTGAGCCTGGTAAGATTCAAACTGCTAAATTGCAGGCAGCCGGCAGAAGGAACCTGCAGTACTGCACTCTAACCACTGTACCACCGAGGCTCACTAAACGAATACTTGGTTGTAAGCCATCTAGGGTCACCACTAGGGGAAATGGGTGGCATGTAAATTTAATAAATAAATGGGGTGTTTTGCAGCTGGCTGTACCTCCCAATGGAGCCACTTTGCCCAACAAATAGGAACCAGAGTCAATTATTTATGGTTATCATCCAAACCGAATTGCAAATGTACTCAAAATTATGGCTGGAAATCCTAGCCTGGATGCAAGCTAGTTTGATTGGAACAGGAAACACCAGACATCCATTAAGAATTCACACATATGGTTTGTTGAAAACATTATCATATTTTCTCTTTCTAGGATTTTTTTTTTTTTTTTGTGGGCGGGAGTTGGATATGAGAGAGCAAGAAATGGACTCATTTAAGAACGACTTTGCTTACCAACAGAAATTTTTGGCTCAATTGTAGTCGTAAGTCAAGCACTATTTCTAGCGCTTCCATGCTTTAAGAGGTCTGTCATTAAACCGGTTTCATTGCCCATGTTATCCTAAATCCCCAAACCCGTATCTGTCCTTCCCAGCTGGTCTTTCCATTGTCAAGCTCCTTTTAACTAGAAATGCCACAGATTAAACCTGCAACCTTTTACATGGAAAGCTTTACCTCTGCGCTCCAGCTGCTGTCTATCACAACGTTATAAAAAAATCTCTCTGGAGCTCCCGAGTCACCGATAGCAATATTGTGCAACTTCTGTTATCGTTCGGATCATATCATTGAACAGCAAAATATGGTCCAAAACTGAGGAAAGCCGGTAAAAGCTGTTTTTTCCTCTCGGCACCAGACTCCAGGAATTCAAAAGCTTGTCATTTTCCCATTTCTCCCCCATATTAGTTGACTTAAAGAAAGATGGAATTGCATTTGTAAGTAGAAATGCAGCATTCAGATATTCCTCTCCTCCCTTCTCTTTTTTTTAAGAAACTGTCTTGACTTTGAAAAATGACAGTCTCGTTTAATGATTTACACTGCTCTATTAAGCAAACATATTTGAGGCATTTAATCTTTTCTTTCTCTCCTGCCCAAACACTTTGGGCTCTAAGGCAGGTCAGGCGTGAGAGAGGTACCGAACCGGCTGATGGTATTAATGGTGAAATTCCCCACTTCACATTCGTGTGTAAACACCCCTGATTAACTATCACTTCTTCAAACAAATGAGCCTTTGCAAAATTCATTTTAATCCTAACATAGACATATATTCAGATGGCTTTCTACAATCTTGCTGGAAAGAATGTCTCCAGGCGATTCTATGTGCAAACCCATTAAAAAACAAGAGAGTTAAACACAGTATCACAGATATATATATTTTTCCCCAGCCACAGCAACAAGAACTTTTGATAATATCTACCAACAGTTCAGATGCTTCTGAGACTTAAGGTTATGTTGTGAACCAGAACCTGTGGATTATAAAGTATGGGTGGATTGTCTGGTCCCTCTATGTAATGGTACAGGGAATCCTCGACTTACGACCACAATTGAGCTCAAAATTTATGATACTAAGCGAGGCAGTGGCTAAATCATTTTACAATCTTTCTTGCCACAGTTGTTAAGTTAGTAACATGGTCGTTAAATAAAACTGGCTTCTCCATTGACTTTGCTTGTCAGAAGGTCCCAAAGGGTGATTCCACGAATCTGTGACACTGCCACCATCTTAAATATGAGTCAAGCACCCAAATTTTGATCATATGACTAAGGGGATGCTGCTACAGTCATAAGTGTGAAAACCGATCATACATAAGTTGCTTTTTCCGGTGTCGTTTTAATTTCAAACGGTCACTAAATGAATGGGTTGCAAGTTGAGGATTACCTGTATGTGAGAAAGACCCAGAGGGAAGGGCAAATAAATGCTTCTTAGGGAATCCCAAATGTGCTTCTTTTCAAAAGGCCTTTTGAAAAAAGCACCTTCGGGATATGACTTAAAATCTCCACAGACGTTCTGCTTAGGGAACGGTTAGATAAGGGAGGACATAGCCCACAGTTGCATAATGGGAGGAGAAAGAGGCTCAGAAACTACTCTCTAAAACAATGGTGGGATTCAAATTTTTTTTTTTTTTACTACTGGTTCTGTGAGCGCGGCTTAGTGGGCATAGCAGGGGAAGTTTACTGCAAAATCCCCATTCCCTCCCCACTCCACCAACCTGCTTTCCAGCTCCATTCTCCTGTGCAGGGCAACCAAAGGAGACCCAGCCTGGTCTACTTGGGAAGGCTGACACATCATCTTTTATTTTCCTATTTTCTTCTGCCTTTAGGGTCAGAATGTGAAAATTTTATTCATATTGTGGCATCATTGAGCAAACGAAGTCGTGGGCTATGAAAAATCTGATTGGGTTTATATTCCTTGAGAGCCAGGAGAGGGCAACAGACACATTAAAGGGTGCTGTTTTAATAATATATGAATGTCTGTCCTCTTTCATGCCAGCATCCTATGTCAACCTAGTACATTCTAAGCTGAACTGTTGTCGGAATCTTATGTAAATGAGAAACAGAACCATTTTCCGACAAGGATACGGGTCATAGTTAACGTGTTGAAATAAAAAGCTTGCTTCTAGCCTTGAAAACCTGCTGAGAAGGCAGCAGAGTTGTTAATTCCTAAAAAGGCAGATATCCCTTGTAGCATTGTGTCTTTGTGACCGTGGAAGCTCTCTGGTTTTGTATTGGAGAGGAGAATCAGAAAGAGGTCAAGTCTCAAAGGCTTATAGGTTCAGAAATGGATGCCTATCTCCATTCATTGGTCCCTCAAGAGGCTATATGTCCACCAGAGCGGGTCCTATTAGGAGGAAATTAAAAGAAAGTGCACCTCTTAGAGGCCAAGTGAATCTGGACATTAGAGCGGCCATCTTGATTTCTTTCAAGTCCTTCAAAATTAAGAGGCTTTCAGAAAGAAACAAAGATGGAAGAAAAGAGAAGAAGGATGAAACTCTGAGGTTGTGTTCACTCAGCATACATCCTGATTAATGGCTCAATACATTTTCTGGGTATGGGCAATACGCTGGACCTCAGGCTAATGGACTCAGCTACAAAAAGCTAAACCGAGATTAACATTAACCAAGTTGAACACACGGTGCAAATTCATCTGATAGGTTCCTTACTGGACTATTTCGGTGTGTAGTGTGGAGAGAATCAAAGAGTCTGCGTGGAGAGAGATCTCTCTAGCATGTTCTGCAAATGGGACTGAAGGAGACATCTTCAGCTGAAGAACCTCTTCAGGACCAAGTCCTCAGCATAGACAGGCCCTCAGGTTTGACCTCCTGAACCGTTTATTGGATGCTAGTTAGGGACAAACTGGCGACAGAGAGCATCTCCTTCACTGTCTCTAAACCCCCAACATTATCAGCTGCTCTCGAAACCTAACCTTCCATCTAGATAACCTTTGGTCTCCTTTTAACTCCGGAGACTTTTCTTTCAGCGAAATCAAAATGCGTGCTGAATTCTCCTCAGCCCAAATGAAAGCCAACAGCTTCTTTGGATGGCGAGGCGTGGCACCTTTTTCATTTCCTTCAGCGGTGAAACCTGCTTGACGTTTAAATCATTGATGCCTCCGCCAAGTACAGTCCAACCCAGTTCTTGTCCCTCCACAGGTGAGGAGGTAGCGCTACATAAATTCATCTCTCAGGGAAACGGCGATGACATTGGCGCCTTTTGCTGCTACGAAGTCCGAATTCTCCTCACCCCTCCCACACCGCTTGTCATTCTCCCTGCTTTTGATTTTAATAAATCTCGGGATTAAAAGCACGCGGCGCTCTGTAATATCCCAGCAACACCTTCAAAGAGAGGGATTGTCAGGATACGGCGACAAAGATATTGAGGAATGCTCTAGAGGTGCGCTGCTCATTTGACAGGCAGGAAAAGCAGCTGGCAGCTTCCCCTTTGTGGCTTGGATGGTTCGTGAAGATGAAGGGAAGGAAGGCCGGGTGGTGAGATTTGCTTTTTGCCATTGGAGGGAATGAAAATAAATCCATTTAATTAAAACGCAAAGTGCATTTCTCACACAGCACAGGCGTGATGTGGGCATACCGAAGCATGGCTATTACTTCCTGTGCCGCTACATCTTGACCAGAGGTCACCAAACTTTTGGACCTCAGGGACCACCAAGCTCATAATTTTAAATCCTGTGAACCAGAGACCCTGGGAAAATCCCCCCAAAAATTCTGCAGGAAAATTCCCCACCCCGTTTTCCTACCAATTGATCATTCTTTATTTGGGATTGCAGGATACTGTCTCCAGCTCCGTTCTCAGAGGGAGGGAGGAAGAGAGAGAGAGAGAGAGACTTTTGGCGTCATGCAAAAGCAGCAGAAGTCTTTCTTTCTCTCCCCCAAATTCCGCCCCAAATGAGTCTTTGTGAGACTTGTTGTGCCGCACAGCCTCTTGGAGCAGGATGCCTCGCAGGGTCCCAAAGGCTCATTTCTGACAGAGTTTGGGGGAGAAAAAGAATGACTTTTGTCGCTTTCCTTGCGTGCAGCCAAAAGCAGAAGAAGAAAGAAGCAGAAAGAAAGCAGCCCAGTGGCCAGGCGAGGTGTGGGGGGCGAGTGGGGCAAGTTTCCCCCTCCGCCCTTCCCCCCTGTCCCCTCACTACCTTGTGTTGTTTGAAATGCAAGCAACACATGCCTTGTGTTCCTATGGACCTCGTGTTCCCGCGCAGCCTGGATTAATTGCTTTGGAGGTGACATTTCTCTGCGGGACACCAAAATTTTTCGCGGACCACCAGTGCTCCTTGGCCTACTGGTTGGCAACCACTGTCCTAGACCAGTTGAAAATTCTGGGGTAGTCTTCTGGTAGCCCCATGTAGAGTACAATGCAACAGTCAAATCACGAATGGAACAGGATGTGGGTGACCATCTTGAATGCTCTTCCCTTATTTTTATCTACAGTATTTACTTACTTATTTATTTATTAGCATTCGGATTTTGCAAGTGAGGAGTTTAATAGTCTCTGCAGGAGAGAGGTGGCGAGTCTGTTGTTCGGAAGGTTCTTTTCTTTTTTAAATGGACCTGCTATATCTAATTCAGCCCTCTGTTTTTATCCAAAGTGTTTTCCTGGCATTTTACAAGGATCTTAATTGTTTCCACAGGCTTCTGTTGTCACTGAGAACAGAGAAATGATAGGGGCTGCTTTTTGTGTAATGTCTTGACAAATGGATTCTGCCATGCCTGCTTTCGTCTCTTGGAAAGAAGAATCACAATACACCACATAGTTCCTCTTTTCTTCCTGCTTTGCAGCTCATAATAGTCTGTCTCTGACTATTTTCCCAAAGGCAACTAAATTTCTTGGGTATTTTTCTCCGTTGAAAACATTTCATTTCTCATCCTGGAAGCTTCTGAAGAAATGAAGAAGCTTCCTGGATGAGAAGCAAAATGTTTTCAAAGGGGGGAAAAAAATCAAGAAAGTCCAGTTGCCTTTTGGAAAAAGTACTTTGGGGACAGCCATGACTTGGATGATTTGAGAATTTCCATGTACAGTTTGTTTCAATAGGAGGAGAAAGCAGTGGAAGGCCGGGGCCATTACTCATGATTAGGAAGATTGGCAAATTTAGCAACTTATTGGAATCTGACAAATTCGTCAAAATCTAATTGATTGCTTTATGGAATCAATCGGAATTAATTCATCAACTGTTTTACTTAGGGGAAAGACTGCTTAAAAAATTAAATCGTGAACGAACTGGTGCCTTGGGGTTGGAGTAGTGTCTATGCAAATATGCAAAGTAGATTTCTATCCATCTGGCTGAGATTTTTGGGACTTATAATTCCAAATATTCAGCTGACACTATGGTGAGAAGACTGGTTACAATCCCAAGCCATTTCCACTATTATAGTAATTCCCTCACAATCTTTATTTGCTGCCTCCCCATGCAAACTTCATGGACACAGTTAGTGCTCGACTTACAACAGTTCGTTTGGTGACCGTTTAAAGTTACAACGGAACGGGGGGGGGAAATGGACTTATGATCGTTTTTCACACTTTCAACTGTTGCAGCATTCACATGGCCATGTGATCAACATTCAGATTTTTGACAACTGACCCATATTTATGACGGTTGCAGCATCCCAGGGTCATGTGATGATCTTTGCAACCTTCTGACAAGCAAAGTCAATAGGGAAGCCAGATTCACTTAACAAGCATGTTACTAACTTAACAACTGTGGCAAGAAAGGTCATAAAATGGGGCAAAATTCACTTAACTGTCTCACTTAACAACATACATTTTGGACTCAATTGTACTTGTAAATTGAAGACTGAATAGTGACAAGCATGATATTATTAGAAATATATATAGCCCTGCAGCCAATATGAAGATTACATTAAACATAACGGCTGGCTTCACAGGCTGAGCTAAGCCATGGTTTCTTTTAAACATGATTTGGATAAGCAATAATGGCTCAAACACAGCAATATATCAGCAATTTATATAACAGGTTGTTTGGGTTCATGCAATTTATTAGCCAAGCCCCAATCCATTCATATTCTACTTTAGTGCCATAAAGTCATGCTCATGTTCATTGGCTAGATTTATAAGATTCCTTAGGTAATTTTTCCAGCTCACTTGTAAACTTTTATTTACTTGCCTCTTTGTTTCTCTGCCAATGTGCGAGAAGGAGGGTCAGAATCTGGGGGTGGAGTTAAAAGAGAGATCAGCCTAGAATCCCTGCATAGCCACAAGCAGACTAACCTCCCTTGATGTCAGAGGTGGGTATTCAGCAGGTTCTGACCAGTTCTGGAGAACCGGAAGCGGAAATTTTGAGTAGTTCAGAGAACCAGCAAATCCCACCTCTGACTGGCTCCGCCCCCATCTCTTCTCTGTCCCAGCTGATCAGCTGGGTCTTCTTTGGTTGCCCTGCACAGGAGAAAGGAGCTGGAAAGTAGGTTAGTGGGGTAGGGAGGGTTAGGATTTTGCAGGTCCATGTGTGAAGGTCCAATTAAACTGATTTATTGCTAAAAAAATATGCACAAGAAACTTCTCCTGCCACGCTCAGAAAGCCAGGCCATGTCCACCAAGCCATGCCCACAGAACTGGTAGTAAAAAAAAAATGAATACCACCATTGCTTGAAATCCATTGCTTCTTATCTAATTCCAAGCAGGTGCTTTAATTGAGCAGTTCTCTTTAATTGAGAAGTTTCTTGTGCATATTTTTTTAGCAATAAATCAGTTTAATTGGACCTTCACATGTGGACGTGGGTTTTCACACCTGACAGCCACCTAGCTGTCCAGCAGTTTTTCAAACTCTTTCTGAGAATATAAAAAGCTACATTTTATTTTCTTTTTAAAAAAATATTGATTGTCTGGTTGTAGCAAGAACAGAACCAGCTAAATAGCCGTGCTCTGGAATTTACCTGCCATAGCGAGCTAACAGTGATTCATTTGCTACAATCAGAGATGTCATCAATTTTGTGCTGGGAGCCCAGACACATATCTTAGGGACATTGGTGAGCGAAAGGAAGCAGAATTTAATTACCCCAAATAGAAGTGAAAACAGGAAGCTGGGATTAAACACCTCTGCCCTTTCAAAAGCACTAGGGGACCTTAAACAACCACTAACAAATGAACACAGCCAAAACTCTATTTCTCCTCCGGCACTGAGCATCTCCGGTGGCACAGCATAGCTGAACACCATGCTGAGGCACTGCCGATGCACATGGAAATGTGCCAGATGCCTAGAGAAGAATCACTCAGCACAGAAGAGCAGAGCAACAGAGGATGGGCTTAGGGTTAGGGGTGGGAATCAGAATAGAGCTGGAAGGGACCTTAAAAGGTCTTCTAGCCCACCCCCCCGCTCAAGCAGGAGACCCTATAGAATTTGAGATAAACGACTGTCCAGTCTCTTCTTAAAAACCTCCAGTGATGAAGCACCCACAACTTCTGGAGGCAAGCTATTCCACTGGTTAATTTTTCTCACTTTTAGGAAGTTTCTCCTTAGTGCTAGGTTGCTTCTCTCCTTGATTAGTTTCCATCCATTTGTTTCTTGTCCTGCTTACAATTACTTTGTCAATAAGTTGACTCCCTCTTCTTTGTGGCAATCTCTCAAATACTGGAATACTGCTATTATGTCACACACACACCCTTTTTTTCTCTAGATTAGCCATACCCAGTACTTGCAACCGTTCTTCGTATGTTTTAGTCTCGGGGCCTTTAATCATCTTAGTTGCTTCTTCTCTGCACTTCTTTTTTTCAAAATCTCAACGTCTTTTTTTTTTTTTGTAATGTGGTGTTTAAAACTGGATGTAGTGTCCCAGGTGTGGTCTCACTAAGGCTTTATAAAGTGGTACTAATACTTTACGTGAGTTTGATTCTATGCCTCTGTTTATACAAACAAGGATTGTATTAGCTGTTTTGGCTTTTGCCATACAGTGCTGGCTCACGTTTAAGTGATCGTCCACTTAGGACTCCAAGATGCCTCTCACAGTTTTGGAGCCAGGTTTTTAAAATCTGTATTTGTACCTTCGGTTCTTCCTGCCTAAGTGAAACCTTGCTTTTCTCCACATGGAATTTCATTGCTTTCTAGGTTTTTAAAAAGCAGATAGGCATGATAAAGAATTGGCAATACTGTAGAAAACGGAAGAGGAATAAATGAATTTCCTTTGCATTTTAATATGGATATATTTGCTTATTCTGTGCCAACATCTCTCTGAGGTCATCTGGATGGCTTTAGACTCCAGTTCCAATAGTTCCACCACTCACCTATCTCTTATGATTAAAAGTTTCAGAAGGCATCATTTCAGTTCAATACTTCCTTTCATCTGGAGACCACCTTCTGGTTCCATGCCAGCTGGAATGCAGTTACCTTGTTCATATTAATTATTGACTTTTTCCTCTAAATTTTCTTTTGCTGCTCCTGATGCTTGTGACAATGTTTACTGTTAACCTTCCTAATCTCCCTGAATCAGAGGGAACATCAAAGATGGCTACCTCACCTTCTGTTCATAGGCAGAGCAGATCTGATTCAGTGGTGGGATGCTGCCGGTTCGCACCGGTTCTAGCGAACCGGTAGCGTCGCTGAGCACTTGGCCACGTCCACCTGCCCCCGCCCCTTCCTGTCCTTTATTTCCTTGACTTTGATCTCAGTTGAATCACGCAGCAGAGTGGATTGCCACACCTCAGCTGTTTGAAACTCAAAATCGGTGGTTTTTTTACTGTTGCATATGCGTGCGAAGCACACTCTTATAAGAACCGGTAGTAAAAAAGGTTGCATCCCACCACTGATTTGATACCATCTTCCATGGAATTCATTTGGAGACAAAATTCCCTAATTTCAGCGACAAATGAATAGAGCAGAACAGAGCAGAGCAGAATAGAATAGAATAGGAACTGGAAGCAGGAGAGCTTACAACATTTCAGACAAGTGACCACCCAGTCTCTTCTTAAATACTTCCAATGACCCACAACTTCTGAAGGCAACTTCTGTTCCACCGGTTAATTGTCCTCACTGTTAGGAAGTTTCTCCTTAATTCCAGGTTGCTTCTAGATTGGAGAAGATTCCCCTTTCGGACTTTTATTATCCTTCTTCTACCCTTAAGAGTTATGCCCAAAATAATGGTCAAACTTATTATTTCCACCTTTCTATAACCTTGATTTTCCAATACAAGTAGTCTTCGATGAAAGACCACAATTGAGCCCAACATTTCCTGTTACTAAGCGAGACAGTTGCTGAATTTTGCCTCATTTTGTGACTTTTCTCGCCCAAATTTTGTTAAGTGAATTACTGCTGTTGTTATGTTAAGTGAATCTGGCTTCCCCATTGTCAGGAAGTCACAAATGACCCCGGGATGCTGCAGCCGTCATAAATATGAATCGGTTGCCAAGCATCTGAATTTTGACTGTGTGACCGTGGGGATGATAGGCTAGAAGGAAAACAGTCAGTAGGAAATGAAGCAGCTTATTTATGAAGACAAGGAAGGATACAAACTAAAAATATTGACCACATCCTAGCCAATAAAAGAACATAATGAAGGAACCGATCAACTGGAAATTTACTACATCATAAAAACCAGCCACGGGTCACTTAAATCAATCTTTGCTTCAACTTAGACTACGGCTCACTTTTCAACCTCTAATCTACTGATAGTTCCTTCAGTCAACATTTTGGCAACTTACAAAGATGATAAATTCTTTTAATATCTCTTCATGAATCAGCGGCTCCAAACAGAGTTATTTCAGTTGCTCTCTTCTAAACTCACTTCTCGCTTTCTGTAATTTCCCCTCCACTGAGCAATATGATTCTGGAGGGTAGATCCACTAATGTCTCATTACTGAAGGGTTGTAAAAATGATGTAAGAGAATATCTTTTATAGCGCAGGCAAGCTTATCCCATCGATGCCATGAAGAGAATGGATATGATGATACAGAAGTGATAAAAAAAAATTGCCGGCTGAAGAAAACCAAGAAGGTTGTATAGGGTTTAAAAGAAAAGGAGGAAGTTTAGGAGTTCCTGGCGTATGAACATGAGTTGACATAGAGTAAGAGAGTTGGAAGGGACCTTGGAGGTCTTCTAGTCCAGCCCACTGCTCAAGCAGGAGACCCTCTACCACTTCGGACAAGTGTCTGTCCAGTCTCTCCTTAAAAGCCTCCAGTGATGGAGCACGCACCACTTCTGAAGTCAAGTCGTTCCACTGGTTAATGGTTGTCACAGTTAGGAAATTTCTCCTTAATTCTAGGTGGCTTCTCTCCTTGATTAGCTTCCATCTATTGTTGCTTGTCCTGCCCTTCTGGTGCTTTGGAAAATAAATTGGGCCTCCTCCCCTTTGTGGCAGCCTCTCAAATACAAGAATATTGGAATATTGAGAAAAAAGTCAGGCACTCTATGAACCCAAAATACATTTCTTTTGAGCATCCTGAATTAAACAGAAATGCCACCCAATGCCTGCAGCAGCCAAGAACTCTGCAGACTGAATATTATACATTTTTAGAATTCCACTGTTCAGAAGGAGGAGGAGGAGGAGGAGGAGGAGGAGGAGAAGGAGGAGGAGGAGGAGGAGGAGGAGGAGGGAAAAACGGCTATACGGGAAATGCATGAAAATTAGAGCTAAGGCAATACAAGATAAACTGGAGGAGAGGAACGATAAGGATGAAGTGATTGATTCATACACACTCGCTGCCTTTTTAAACACTTAAAAGGAATGTTAAGAATACATTTACTAGCACTTGTAATTTATGCCACATAGGCAGAAGGAAATATGCTTGACTGCTGCTATGGGAATAGCATGAATGAACAGGGAAAAGAATATTTCCTGTCTAGCAGGCTGAACTATCCTTGCAGGCAGTGGTGGGTTTCCAAATTTTTTCCTACTTCATGCATGCACCCAAGGCTTAAAGACTGCCCTCTGTGTCAACATTGGTAAGCTGTGCTGTTTTTTAGCTCAGTTGAGGCGTGGCATTTTGCCCTGCCGCGCAAATCAGCTGAGCTAAAAAAACCAAGGGAATATGGGAGAGCAGTGGTGGGATTCAAATTTCTTAACAACCGGTTCGGTGGGCATGGCCTAATTTGTGGGTGTGGCTTGGTGGTCATGTGACTGGGTGGGCGTGGCTTGAATGTAAATACTATAAATATTTATGTAAATATTGAGCAACTTTTACCTAAAATCAGGTAAAGCAGGCAGGCAGAATGAGTTGCTCACAGAATCACAGATTCACTCAGAGACCTATCTTTCTGCAATCTGCTACCTGAATCTGCACTGAAAAATAGAGGCTTCAGTCCTAAGGAAGGTTTAGTTCTGCTTTTAGATTAGCTAGAAAGCCAGAAATCCAACAATTTCCTGCTTTCTAGCTAATCTAAATCTCCCGGCACAGCTGATAGTTGGAACAGCTGATGGTCGGGGAAAAAAAAAAAGGAAAAATAGCAACTTACCAAAAATTAGGAGAAGCCACAAGGCAGGCAAGTTGGATGGTGCATATGCCAGGGAAGGAGTGAATGGGCGAGGCAGGGTGGGTCAGCCAATGGCGCAATTTGCCGGTTTTCCGGATTGCGCAGAATTGTAACAACCAGTTCTATAGAACCGGTCCAACCAGGTAGAATACCAACCCTGTAGGAGAGGTAGGCAGGGGTGGGTGGGTGGGACCAGCCAGAGGTGGTATTTGCTGATTCTCCAAAGTGCTCAAAATTTTTGCTACCGGTATGCCAGAACCAGTCCGAACCAGCTGAATACCACCTCTGCTCGCTGACCTGTGTTTGAAGGCAACCAGTTCTCATCCACGATGCTAAAAAATGTAAGAAATGCTCCCATCTGCTACTATGCAACTGAAGTAACTTTTCTTTGAGTCAAGCTCAGCTCTGGTAATTAGTACAGACAGTCCGCGACTTACAACAGTTCACTTAGTGACCATTCTTATGCCCATTTTTCACAGTTATGACTTTTGAAGCATTCCCCCATGATCATGGGATCAAAATTCAGGCGCTTGGCAACTGGTTCATACTTATGACCGTTGCTGTGTCCCAAGGTCCCCTTTTGTGGCCTTCTGACAAGCATAGTCTATGGGGAAGCCAGATTCGCTTAACAACCAGGTTACTGATTTATTAACTGCAAAAATTCACTTAATAACTGAGCCAAGAAAGGTCATAAAATAGGGACAAAACTCATTTAACAAATGTCTTGCTTAGCAACAGAAATGGTGGGCTCAATTGTAGTCATAAGTCAAGGACTACCTGTAGACACATCCATTAAATATCCAGCGTAGGATTCTGCTTAGCTTTTAGAGATCTGCCAACATTGCAAGTTTTCATCACTGCTAGAGGGACTGTGTCATAATTTGGTGGGTTTGTTTGGAAATGGCTCCCCTTTGGATGAAGCCTGTCATTATAGCTTGTAAATCAGGTCTAATGTATTGCAAAATCCAGCCAATTCTGGCTTATTGAAACAAAATTGGCTTAGTATTCTGGGAAAACTCAGTCAGGAAATCAGTTCAGCCTTCCATCCTTCTGAGGTCGGTAAAATGAGGACCCAGATTGTTGGGGGCAATAGGCTGACTCTGTAAACCACTTGGAGATGGCTATACAGCACTCCGAAGCGGTATATAAATCTAAGTACTAGTGCTAAAGCAATATTTCATAGGCAACTTCAAGATGGTGGCTGGGGAGTGAGCTAGCTGAGGAATTCTGGGAGTTGAAGTCCACACATTTGAACATTGTTAAGGTTGAGAACCCACGCCTAAAGTAAGTGTCTCCAAACTTGGCAACTAAGACTTAGTTGGACTTTAACTCCCAGAATTCCTCAGCCAGGTATTCTGGGAGATAAAGTCCAAAAGTCTTAAAGTTTCCAATTTTGGAGACCCCTGACCTAAAGCAACAGTTACATTGAAAAGGCTGTCATGATATTTCTACTGTCTCATGAAAATAGCTTAGTCATTTTAGTATGCTGTTCTCTGTGTTGGTACAGGTTTTCTATTTTACTTCCAGTCCAGTGAGCTCATGCTAACTACTAGATATCAAATTCCTTGATGATGTGTAACTACTATTGCCATGCTTAACAGGCTGTGTAATTCAACTATCTTCATTCAGATGATGATAGATGTTCATGGAAAATCCTGCTTCCCTCTTAAATTTAAAATGGAATATTCTTAACACAGGTTCCCTTGGAAAGCCACTGCTTCCCCAGGCTAGTGTAGCACTTATTGAATAAAACCCACAATGATTTTTTTAAATTAATAAAACTGGAATGTGTGTATTAAGTGGAAGTGGACAAGTGGAAGGAAGAATGAAAAAAAAGTAAGCTGTTAGAGGATGTGAAAGAGGCTATTAATATTTTACAAGGATCCTTCCTCTTCCTTTTTTTGCAGATGCAGTTTTAAACAGCGTTCTGAACACAATATTTCTCAGTTATTATACCCTTAATGAAATTCACATAGGAAAGTCTTCACTGAGAATAGTACCGGAGACACAAATCTTGAATCAAATAGTCAGCAAACCCCCAAATTGCAGCCATAAATGAGAATTTATCTGTAAGAGGATACCCAAATCTAAAGTGAAACAGACTTCAAGAGAGAATTAAACTTGG
This sequence comes from Pseudonaja textilis, assembly GCF_049901715.1. Lineage (NCBI taxonomy): Eukaryota > Metazoa > Chordata > Lepidosauria > Squamata > Elapidae > Pseudonaja > Pseudonaja textilis. Next base: position 68,373,742 of record NC_141994.1, read on the forward strand.
TTTTTGGTTGTGTAAGCTCATAAAAGTGAAGTATTACTATCCATTTTATGGTAACTCAGTGTAGCTTTTTTTAAATAAGAGTTGGTCCAACATAAACAAAAATGTCTATTTAATTTAATTTATTTAATTTTAATTTAATTAGTACATTGACATTCATCTTCCTTCGTTCCTTCTTTCTCTTGCAAACTCAAAAGGAAGGAAGGAAGGAAGGAAGGAAGGAAGGAAGGAAGGAAGGAAATCTCAGTGTACTAATTTAATGATTCTGATCCGATTGGTATCTGAATGGAAGACCATTGGATCTGAACTTCCTAGACCTAGAGGAAGTTCCTAAAAACTGTAATAAAGATGAGGATAATTATGGTAATAACAGCAGTCATCTAATTAAATTCATTTTGGCTGATTAATCATGTGTTTTAGTTAATTAATCAATCAGTTGATTAAATTTGTCCAGATTTGCATAGAAGAAAAAAAAATAGTTCTAAATAAAAAGGGACATAAATGGCTTTTAGTTTCAGATCATACTTGCAGTTAAATAACGCATAATTTTATCACTCCCTTCTTTCAGGGACAGGATTGACATCACGGTTTTAAAGGCAGGTGACAGGTTAGATCAGGGGCCCTCAAACTTGACAGCTTTAAGACTTGTGGACTTCAACTCCCAGAATTCCCTCCTCCAGTCATGTAAGCTCAGGAATTCTGGGAGTTGAAGTCCACAAGTCTTAAACTTGCCAAGTTTGAAGACCCTCGGGTTAGATGGTAGTTACCATGAATCACCAGAGAAGCAGAAGAATCCACTTTGGAGACTGAGGTAGAACCAGAGTTTTGCCAGAGAGGAGAACCAAAAATAAACTATTGGCTGGATACATTCTAACCTACCACGACTCTTGATGAGAATTGTTGAGTAGGCAAATTTCATCCAGTCAAAATTGCCAGCATTTGATCATCACCCCTTTCATGGATTTGACTTATCTGGCCAGGTTGTTGGCCATATGTGTGAAATGGCCAAGCTCTATTAAAGGAGTGTTTTGTTTTTTAAAAAAAAATAGTGTTATCCAATGAGACTACCTCCCGGATGTGTTGAATTCAATCCCTAGAGTGACCAGGAAAGGCAGTGGGGGATTCTGGTACTTGAAGTCCATGTCTAGAAGATATCCAACAATAGAAGATGTTTTGGGTCTTGTACTATTCAGTGCTATTGGATGAACTAAATCTCCAGCATAAAGTGAGAGGCAGGAAGATGTTTGGCTCCTACATTGCTATTTCTATCTCTTTTTTTTTTTTCCTCCTAAACTAAAAAGCTTAAGCGATTGGATCTGTAACTCTTGGAAGAACTATACCTGGTTATTCAATCATTTTGATATCATTACTGTAATTTTTCCAGCTCTGCAATTTCCTTTTTGAGGAGCAACACTCAGGATGAAATTCATTTTCCAAAGGTAACTGCAACATGTATTCACAAAGCTCTTCTTCCAATGACTTTATGAAACATCTATATCTTTTTTCCTGGCTACGGTACGTAAGAAATTTGTCATTGTCTTATTTCAACATGTTTATTTTTTTCTTTTTTAAAAAGTCTCAACCTAGCCTATAATTCTGAGCCACTTTCTGGTCTTTCATCCAAGCATCCAAGCATTACACTGCTTTAACTTGCATGGCCTTTTCAAGATCAACATTGGCCAACGTTGGTCAAGTCTAACAGAATGAAAGGGAAGGTACACTGGTGCTTTGCCTGCAGTTGAACTGCAGTGTCCTGGTGACATCACAGTCACCTCACTATTATTTTCTTTGCAATAATATGCTTACTGCTTCCCATTTCCTTCTCCTGGGGAAGCAGTGTTATCATCTAATTACCTTTTCTAATGGAATGGAATGGCATCTGTGTCTTTTACAACAGCTGTAGTTTAAACCAATCTATATATATATAAAAGGGAAATACCACTCGTGCATCATCATAAAATCTCTAGAACCGTAACTTTGAAATCTATGTTCCTCTTGGCTTCTAGGTGTTCACAAAGAAAGGATTTTTTGAAATGACTATCACAGCATTAGTATGTCATATATTATTATTAACGTGCTCTCATGCTCAGGAGTTCTATCCCTTCTCCCCACCTGAAAAGAAATCTGTCCGAATGCAAAACACAAGCAGAGGAGAGGAGTTTCAGTTTCACAGCAGCAACCAGCTTTAGTACAGAACAGTTGAGCTAAGTCACGCCCAAACTCCTTGCTTTCTCCTTGCTCACACAGCAAATACTGTTTCAGTTTCCAAACAGCCCTCAACTCTCTCACACACTGACAGGATGCTAGCCAGATGAATACGGATGGATGCTGGTAGGCAGAGGTACATTTTCTTTCACTTATTTTCCTCCCCAAAAACTAAGCCTGACCACATAGTTTTGTAGCGAAGCACGAGTATTGAGCTAGTTGTTTCATAAAGTTTAGCCTGGGGACCTTTTCCTGATCAGTAATCACTAATTTTAGTAGGGGGTCTCCATAGGTAGAATGTCTAAGAAGCCCTATCATCTTTAAATATGTGTTGCATGTGTTAATGGAACTTTAAATTTGCAAGATTTTTTGACCAAGGAGAGGGAACTGAGGATTTTTGACAAAGGGGAAGGGAAGGATGGAAAGAAGGAAAGAAAGAAGGAAGGAAGACTTAGAATAACTTTATTGTCACTTTGAATGTGTACTAATTGGCATAGATTAAAATGAAATTTCATTGAATACAGCTCTCAAAGGCTCTCCACCTCCAATATACACTACAAAAACAAGAAGGAAGGAAGGAAGGAAGGAAGGAAGGAAGGAAGGAAGAAAGAAAGAAAGAAAGAAAGAAAGAAAGAAAGAAAGAAAGAAAGAAAGAAAGAAAGAAAGAAAGAAAGAAAGAAAGAAAGAAAGAAAGAAAGTAAGTAAGTAAGTAAGTCAGGGCATTAACCATATGGGTGTAGCCACCATTTTTTACTTTTCAAATTCCCAATGGATGTACGATGGTATACCCATTGTTTCCCATCAACTTCTGATTTTATTCTTACTTGTTATTGTTTTGTTATGTAGCGATGCATAACTCCCCAAAGTCCTAAATCTCAGAGCCACTGTTTTCTTTTTGTTGAAAAGTTATTTATTATAAAATAATAATTCTCAAAAATTTCATTTTTGCCTTGCTCTAATCCCTAACCTGTTTGGAATTCAGCTTCCACATGCTGCCAATAGCCGAGGCCTATCTTCAGTCAGGAAAAAAAGTTTATGTCCTTTTTTCCCCTTTCTTTTAACCTCAAACAAAATCCATTTCCAACTGGGTCTTGGTGGGGTTTTATGCTTTTATGCCTATGTTAAGAGTCTAATTATTTTTCGAGGGTGTTTGGAAGTTTTGAGAACCAAAAAAGCAAAGATGCATCATTAACTTCTTATTAATTTTACCACACAAACACACACACAACACTCACAAAACAATTTTCTTACAAGGGTGGTGCTGCAACTTTAAATTACAGAACCTGCTTTGTGGTTAATGGTGAGATTTATCACAGCGGGGCTTCTGTTAAATTAAGTTGTGCCTTCACAACACAGTGGGGACACAGGTGTATATTGGTTTAGAATTATGGAAATGTTGACTAATTCCAAGGCTCATAATCAAACAGCAAGGCATCCAAACAATATTTCCTCCTGCCATTAATCATTCATGCCTGGCAACCTTGAATCTACGGCTACTAAAAAGAGTCCCATTCAAAAGAAGCAGAGAAAGTGCCAGTGATTTCTTTGCATTGGAATAAAAGCTGCTGGTGGTTGTTGTTTTTCTGTTGGAAAGCGGGCATTAAAAAAGAAAAGGCAGAGCTGTGGAAAGCTTCTGAAATTGAGAGCAGAGGGAATATAACAGAGGCAAAAACTGGCGATCAAGGCTATCACAATCCCTTCTGGATTGTGACTTTAAAACAAGCCGCATATGTGAGTTTGAAACAAGGGGGGTCAGTATGTGCTATTGTCTAAACCTAGAATTAGGCCCTTCACTGGAGGATGAAAGGTTTGTGTGTGTGTGTGTGAGAGAGAGGGGGGGGCTTTGTGTGTGTGTGTGTGTGTGTGTGTATGTGAGAGAGAGAGAGAGAGAGAGAGAGAGAGAACATCTATTCTCCAAAGCACCAGAAGGGTAGGACAAGAAACAATAGATGGAAGCTAATCAAGGAGAGAAGCCACCTAGAATTAAGGAGAAATTTCCTAACTGTGACAACCATTAACCAGTGGAACGACTTGACTTCAGAAGTGGTGCGTGCTCCATCACTGGAGGCTTTTAAGGAGAGACTGGACAGACGCTTGTCCGAAGTGGTAGAGGGTCTCCTGCTTGAGCAGTGGGCTGGACTAGAAGACCTCCAGGTCCCTTCTAACTCTGCTATTCTGTAGTCTCCAAATGCAAAGCAAAGTGATCCGTGCAATCCTGCCTGGTTGCTGCTGAGACCCAACGTCACAAGCGCTGATGCTCCATCTGTGTTTGTCATGAATACTGGCAAAGCCTCAAACCCACTGGTCACCATGGTAAAGGCTGGGGGAGATGTTTTGGGGTGAGTCAAGTGCATCCCGTCATGGTACATTACTGTCTGGTTTGAAAGCATTACTGCTTCGAACAGGAAGGTGGTGCAGAGACAGAGGTGGGTATTCAGCAGGTTCTGACCGGTTCTGGAAAACCGGTAGTGGAAACGTTGAGTAGTTCAGAGAATTATAGGCAAATATACCTTTGACTGGCCCCACCCCTATCTATTCTCTGCCTCCCAACTCCCAACTGATCGGCTGGGTCTTCTTTGGTTGCCTTGCACAGGAGAATGGAGCTGGAAAGCAGGTTAGTGGGGTGGGGAGGGAATGGGGATTTTGCAGTAACCTTCCCCTGCCATGCCCACCAAGCCACACCCAAAGAACCGGTAATAAATTTTTTTGGAATCCCACTACAGTTCAGAGAGTGGTGAGGACGGCAGGAAAGATTCCTTCTATCCAGGACATGGCACATAAGCGATGCTTGAGCAAGGTTCACAGGATTGTCTGGGATGCTACACATCCTCTTCACAATCTGTTTCCCTTGTTACCTTCTGGGAGGGGGCTTCGTGGTATCGGAACCAGAACATCCCGATTCAGCCAGAATTTTGTTCTACATAGCATCAGCTCTGTTTCCTCTCTCCACCACATACTCAAAATGGACAATGATGTATATCATTGTCCATTTGTGTGTGGGTGGGTAGGTAGGTGCAGGTATATATGTACATAGCATGTGTCTATGTGTGTTATGTATGTGTGTGGGTAGATATGCACTTTCTCTTGAAGAGCAGGCAACAGAATTTCATTTTTGAAATGGAAAGCAGCCCTTGGAAAACAGCCCCCACCTTCTTCCTTAATAGCCCACAGCAGATGTCAGCACTTAAAGAGATAAAGAAATACTCATAGGCAAAAATTCCCCCTGGCTGAGTTGTATTTGCTTGGAAACATTCTTTATCTGAGGTTTGCCATCCGAGATTGGAACATTCCTGCAATTACAACTCTACCCACCTAGCAAGATCCAAACAAAGGTAACATTTTCCTTCAGACGCAACGGGGATTGCCCAATGCCCCTTCCTTGCATCAGCAGTTCAAACTTCAACCAAACTTAGCTCAGACATGACCCCTACATGGCCCCATGGGAGTCTGACAACAGCCAATAGAACACATGTTATTGCACAGGAACAGGAAGCTCAAGTGCAAAGCCAAAGGGAAGATATAAATACCCATCACTCTCAATTCCATCTGGTCAGCTGCATCAGAACCACAAACATGTGGTTCTGCTACATGTGGTTCTGCTCTGTCATTAAACCATCTTTCCAATCAGCCTCCGTTTCGTTCCCAGTGCCTTTCTCCCAGATTGGAACTGAACCAGACGGATATTTCTTCCAACACTGTTGTGATCTGGAGACCAAGACTTTTACCTACTTCTCAAAGTATCAGGGATTGAAATGGTGACATCGAAATCAGGAAATGTAATTAATGCTGGTTGCAGCCATCTCTCTCTCCCTCTCTCCCTTTCTATCTTCCCAACTCTCTCTCTCTCTCTCTCTGTACAGCAACTGATCCTACTAAAAGCAAGGAATGAAATGTGTTCCTTTATGTTTATTTAGATTTATACCAAGCCTTACCCCTGCTAACTTCTGCATTAAAGGGGGTTATTGGACAATTTCTCCTGTACTGCTATTCACAGTTCAAAATATAGCTCAGCGCCTGAAAATGTGTGAAATTACAAGCTGTGTCACGTTTTTTTTTTCTCCCAGCTTACATTTAAACCTACGTGTGCTAAATTCAGGAAGCTTTAATCTTTTCCAAAACAGCCTTCCCTCCATCGACCTGATGCCCAGAAGGATATTAAACCACATGCCAAATGTTTCCAGATAGCACAAAGAAGGATCATTTGGGCTGTGGATGATGGGAGTTGCAGTTAAATAGGCTCCGGGAAGTCCTGAAGTGAAAGAAGACTGTTCTAGCAATCCAAAGAAGAAAAGGAGCAGAACGTGGAGCTATTGGCAACATGCCGGAACAAAATAGAGCTGGTCCTCAACTTACGACCGAAATTTACGTTGCTCAATTTGTTAAGTGAGTTTTGCCTTACTTTAAAACTTTTCTCAGCGCATCCGTTAAGTGAATCACTGACGTTCTTAAATTAGAAACAAGGTTGTTAAGCGAACCTGGTTTTCCCATTGACTTTGCTTGTCAGAAGGTCTCAAAAAGAGATCACTTGACTCCAGGGCATCGCAACCGTCATAAACCTGAGTCCGTTGTCAACCATCCGAATATAAATCACGTGACCGTAGAGATGCCTCAATGGTCATAAATGTGAAAAAACGGTCATAAGTCACTTTTGTCAGTACCATTGTAATTTCAAATGATCACTAAGTTGTAAGTTCAGTTGTAAGTCGAGGATTACCTGTATTGTTACAGGTAGTCTTCCATCTATGACTGGTTGCTTAGCAACCGTTCAAAGATCTGACAAACCTAGGTGGGGGGACCTTAGGACCCAGATTCAAAGTCCCAACAGTTGGGCCCTCCTGAGTTCATGTGACTACAACCAAGCCACATCCCACAGCCGTGTAACTGTGATTTAATGATGGTTTTGTGAAAAAACTAGCATTTATCTCTGGTTTTCAGCAAAAACTGGTCCCAGAGGGAACCACTGAACAACCACTTAATCAGTGGTGGAATTCTACCGGTTCGGCCGAACTGGTAGTAAAAAATGTTACCATTCGGCTGAACCAGTAGTAAAAAAAAAACAGCTACCAGTTCGGCCGAACCAGTATTTCTTTCTTTCTTTTCCTCCTAACGATCAGCGAGGATCCCCCTCGCTGTCTTACTGCTTCACCCAGGAATCTTCCCTGAGGCCCAGGAGGCAAAAAAGAAAAGGATCGCGGGGGAGAGGGTGCTGCAAAAAAAGAAGCCACGCCCACCCAGTCACATGGCCACGCCTACCTAGCCACGCCCACCTAGCCACACTCACAGAACCGGTAGTAAAAATATTTGCATCCCGCCCCTGCACTTAAGGACGTATTTAATTAACCACTTAATGACCGCAGCCTTTGCTTAATGACCCTGGCAGTCACTTTATGACTGTGGTACTCACTTAATGACCACAAAAAAAGATCATGAAATCGGATTGGTTTCCAGGACCGGCCTGCTTTACGATGGTCATGAGGGTAATGGGAGATCTCCATTACCATAGTTAACACCAGGTCTACATGGACAGACAGTTAAGAAGAATTAAGTTCTTTAAGGAATTCAGCTGCCAGAAGCATTTAAAACCCAGGATTATATAAAGAGGGATAGCACCATTTTGATTCTGCTGAACTTAATTCCAAAGGCAGAGCCTACATTTTCATTCCAGAAGACCCCCAAACCAGCAGAATTATTCCTGGCTCCTTGGAGTTCTTGACTGATTCCTTGGAGAGGCAAGGAATAATCACTGAAAAATTCCTATTCACCTAAGTCTGGCCAACTCAAGTTTCTTTGACAAAGAATAAATAAAGCTCTTCTGTTTGGTTCAGCCAATTTTTGGATTTGATTTTGAGCTTCTTCCTGGACTGCTCAGAGGCACCAAATAACCGATACCAGCCACAGGTGTTTACCACAAGACATGATGACACTGTACAAATGACACATCACTATTTAGATCAGAGGTCTCCAAACTTGGCCACCTTAAGACTTGTGGACTTCAACTCCCAGAATTCCTCAGCCTGCTGGCTGAGCAATTCTGGGAGTTGAAGTCCACAAGTCTTAAGGTGGCCAAGTTTCAGGACCCCTGATTTAGATGATGGATGATGTCATGATCTGTGTAACATTGGGGGTTGTTTATTTTTACCTGGTTTTTATTGTTTTTATCGATAATTCATGGCAATGAACATGTTTAATATTTCCTCCAATTTTCTCCACAACAACAAAACTGAGGTGAATTGGGCTGAGAGAGAGAGAGAGAGAGAGACTGGCCCAAAGTCACTCAGCTAGCTGTCAGGGCTAAGGCAGGACTAGAACTCACAGTCACCTGATCATTGGCCCAAAGTCACCCAGCTGGCTTGGCTTTTAGGCTTAAAGTAGAACTAGAATGCACAGTCTCCTGGTTTCCAGCCTGTTGCCTTAACCACTAGAGCAGGGGTCGCCAACCTTTTGGACCTCAGGGACCACCAAACTCATAATTTTAAATCCCAGGGACCACTAACCGGTTCTTTGGGCAAGGCCTAATTTGTGGGTGTGGCTTGATGGTCATGTGAGTGGCGGGCATGGCTTGTATGTAAATATTATAAATATTTATATAAATATTGAATTTTTTATTTAAAAAAAAGAGCAACTTTTACCAAAATCAGGCAAAGCAGGCAGGCAGATTGAGTTGCTCACAGAATCACAGATTCATTCAGAAATCTATCTGCCATTGGCTAGTTCAGTCTGTCACATAAAATTTGCTTGCAAGCAAACTCATAAAATTTGCTAGCAGGCAGATTCACAAAATTAACTTACAACACACCATGTATGTAAATATTGAATTTTTTATTTTAAAAAAAGAGCAACTTTTACCCAAAATCAGGCAAAGCAGGCAGGCAGATTGAATTGCTCACAGAATCATTCAGTGATCTATCTATCTGCCATTGGCTAGCTCAGTCTGTCACATGAAATTTGCTTGCCGTGAGTCTGCACTGAATAATAGAACCTTCAGTCCTAAGGGAGGTTCGGCTGTACTTAAAAGCAGAGCCGAAGATCTAAAGACTAGCTAGAAAGCAAGAAACCCAACATTTCCTGCTTCCTAGCTAATCTAAATCTCCTGGCACAGCAGAACAGATGATGGTCAGAAAAAAGGAAAAATAGCAATTTAGCAGGCAAGTTTGCTGGGTATGGAGTGAGTGGGGAGGGTTCCCGCAGGCCATGTGGACGGTGCAGCCTTGTGTTTCTGCGCAGCCTGGATTAATTGCTTTGGGGGTGGGGTGCTCTGGGGGTGAGATTTCTCTGCGGCCTACCAACATTTTCTCATGTCCCACTATTTGTCGTTGATAGGAAATCTATGAAATCAAAATCAGCATGGCACAACCGATGTGTCATGATCAGGATTCTCATTATGATGTGACTTGTCCTGCTTGCTCACCTGTGGATGGCATAGTAGCGTCACTGTCATTACTTTCTGCAGTTTCTATATTACCAGCTGCCTCCATGGCTCCATCTGCTACTGCTGAAAATCATTAATTGCACCAAAACTGTTTTGAGCCTGTGCGCTCAAAAGCACATATTTTTTTGCTTGGAAAGAGCAAAAAGAAAAAAGAAAAGAAAAGAAAAGAAAAGAAAAGAAAAGAAAAGAAAAAAGAAAGATGGCTCCTAATGGCATTTTCCAGCCCAAGTGGCTGAAAATTAATTCTGTTAGAATTTATACATTAGATTTCAATCCTCTTTGCCCTTAAAGAAGACCCTAATGGATTCCTGGTCTCACTGAGAATCCCAACTGACTTCTTCAGGATTAAAATTTTTTTAAAATTTCCAACCCTTACACCACAAAGAAGTTGCGATCTAGGGATTAGCTGCACAAAATAAGGACCTGGGACTCTGCAGAAAAACTTTACTCCTCCACCCTGAAACCTTCGTGCTCAGTGGAGAATTTCAGGCAGGAATATTTTGTGCTTATCTTGGTTTTGGTGAAAAGATAACATTCATTTACCGGGAGCTTCCCAGAAGCATTTCAGAGATGAAAATAAATTTACTCATCTGCTCATATAACTGATATTTAGATAAACATTCCTTATTGGCCTCAAGTGTGCTTTTTCACAGCGTGCAAAGACGTCAGTGAGGGTAAACAAAAAAATGTGCTTTTGTCTTCAGTCAATCAACTGGGAAGCCCGTAAGCTGGCAACAGGGGTGCACATAGAATGGGACAAGGGGCGGGCCAGCCACTTGAATATTATTGTTCAAGGTCCTTCTCTCTGCGATGTTACATGCATGTCCCGAAGAGATAAGGTACAGGGAAGGAGCCTCCAAACTTGGCAACTTTAGATCTGTGGGTTAGTTCCCACCAAACTGAAATGGGGAACAACCTAGCACAGGGGTGTCAAACTTAAATCTGGCCTTTGGGGTCGGCCTGGAAATATCAAAGGACCGGCCTGCGGTGCCTCTGCCAGCCAAAACGGGCCTCAGGGTGTGGTGGTGCATGCATTCCCTGCACTGTCCATTTCCAGCCCCCCCTGGCCTCCAGCAACACTCTGCTGGCCCAAAAAAGGCTGGGCAGAGGCATTATGGGGCTTCCGTGTGGCCGGTTTTTGATCGGCAGAGTGCTTCTGGAGGCCGGGGAGACTGAAAACGGGCCACGTGTGGGCCTCGTGGGGCCTCTGAGTGGGCCGTTTTTGGCCGGCAGAGTGCTTCCGGAGGCCGAGGAGACCTAATATGGGCCACGCGTGGGCCTCGTGGGGCCTCTGAGTGGGCCCTTTTTGGCCGGCAGAGTGCTTCCGGAGGCTGGGGAGTACTTTGGAAAGACAGAAGAGAAGGGGAAAAGCACATCTTGAGCCTGTGTCCAACGTACACCATGCCCATGCCCACCCCAGCCACGTCCACCATGACCACGCCCACTCCTGGCCACACCCCCACCCTCCAAGGTGAAACATAACCCTGATGCGGCCCTCAATGTAATCGAGTTTCACATCCCTGACCTTGCTAAGGCAAAAATAACCACTACGCAATCAGCTGTACACTTACCCAATGCATTCTAGGGTTGTGTGCCAACCCTAAAGTAGCTTGTCAAGAAAAGATCCTTTTCCTGACCCCTTTTAGGAATCAAACCTCCAAGAAGAATTAATGTTCCATCACAATAAAATCAGCACCCCCCCCCAAAAAAAAATCCTGATGTGTTTCTCTGGAACGGACCTTGTAGGTCTCCAACAGTTGTTCAACTACAGTTCCCAGCATCCCTTGCCCTGGTGCTACGCAGGCCAGTCTAGTACAGATAATGATTTACGGAACCATGGAGGACTGTGACTCTCAATTTGTTAGGAATTGGGAAGGCACTTAAAACCACAACCGACTTATAATGATCTATTGCTCTGGCTTATATCTGGAAATGCAGGCTCAAAGATCACCATTAGGTGCCAGATGGGAAAGATCACCTACCTTAGCCACAAGGTCATTAACCTCTGCTCAGAGACAGAAGCCATCTGGGGCACTTCGAGCTAAGAAGCAGCATTTTCATGCAAAAAGCAACCATTCCTTTCCTCTCCTCTCCCTGACCCCACCCCCCGGCTCCCCTCCTTCCCTCTATCCCCCTCATGAAATAAAATAAGTGTATATACTCACCCCAGGTAAAGTTTTAATATTGTGCAGCGCATTCTGAGCTTCTAGTGCCGCTTTTCTGGTATAAAATGTTATGAAACAACAACCTACGGAGAGAAATTGAAAAACAAAAAAGGTTTCAGAAATTGCTGGGTTTTCTCAGATGCAGAAAGAATGAAAGAGGTCAGGGAGGAGGTAGAAAGAAGGAGGGAGGAGATGGAGGTGGAGAGATTACGAGGAAATGAAGAAAAGAGGAAAAGAAGGAGAAAGGGAAGAGAGTGAGACTACAATGAACATAAGAAGAGGAGGAGAGACTGTGAGGAAGAAAAACTGAAGAAGAGAGGAGACAAGGAAGAGTAGGATAATGAACAGGAAGGAGGAGGAGAGATTACGAGGAAGAGGAACTGAAGAAAACAGGTAGAAGAGAAGGCGAAAGAGAAAAAAGAGAAGGGGAAGAGGATGAGACTACGATGAACATAAGAAGAGGATGAGAGATTATGAGGAAGAAAAACTGAAGAAAAGAGGAGAGTAGAAGGAAGAAAAGGGGAAGAGTGAACATGAGGAGGAGGAGGAAATGGAAGAGGAGGAGGAAGAAGAAAAGAAAGAGGAAGAGAAGGAGGTGGTGGTGGTGGAAATAACATGATTTAGGAGCATCACTACAGGAGGATAGGAATGGTGGAATTCTAATAAGCCTCCATTAAGAGCGGAGAAGTAATTTTATAGTTTTACAGTTGAAGTCGAGAAGGGAAGAGCAGAAGAGGAAGGTGAGCTTCTATCACATCTGAGGAGGACCCCTACTGTTTCAGCAAAGTGCTACGACTCCGGAATTAAGTTAACCAGAAACCCGACTGTCACTGTGGTGTAAGTGATGGGGATACCCTTTTGTTCACCTCCCAAAGGGAGCTATTCCCTGGCATTGCTAGCAGAGAATGAACAGAACAGAAACTGATGGAAGAAAACCATTCCCACCCACCACCCAAATACAACAGAGGACCAAGCATGGAAAGCACAACAAGAGATTCCAGACAAATTCCCCATTTGACTCTTCCCTCTGGCTTGGCTAATCTCTCTGTGACATAAAGTAGATTTTGCATCCGCACAATTAATATTTAGAAAGTTGTTGAAAACTTGGTTACTCATCCAAGGGCTGGGGAATTAGAGATGCCATAATTAGATATGTAGGAAGACCTACGGTGCTATTCCTGTATGTATTGTGATTTGATGAAATTAACTGGAATGTTTACAACTTTATAGATTACATCGCTACATATTTTGTCAGTATGTTGTTATGTGTTTGATTGTGCCTGGAAGCCATTTAGATTTGTCTAAATCGATGTGGCATAAAAATACACGTTAGCAAATGAACTCCTTTCCATTTCTTTAGCCTCTTTTCTGTCAACTGGCAAGCTAAGTGCCCCTTCTCACTAATAATGGCGGTTGCAAAGCAGAGTAAGGCGCAAAACCTGACAGTTTTGTCAAAACGATGAAATAAGCCTAGCCCCATCACAACACAAATTCTGCCGCTTGTGTACACCTGTAAGCGTGATTTCAGGTTGTGACCGATCACAGGTTGTGACAGGGCTAGTAGGCTCATTTCTAGCGTTTTCCCATCCTGTCTCTTGCTTAGACTTCGGGTTGCACAAAGCTATTTGTCTCCCAGATCTTCATCAATCAGTGAAGCAACTGATACAGAGGTTCTTTATTTAACCATGTCAGCTTTCAGTCCATGAGGTTTCTGAGATTTAAGGGGGGAAAAAAATGATCTGAACCATTGCAATGTTGCACACTAATCGTTTAGCAGCTGTCATTTGGAGTCCTTCCTCTTGCGCACCGGCTGGAAAGAAGAAGTGGATTATTCTAGGATCTGCTGTTTTGGGAACAGATCTTGGGAACAGAAGAGCCCCTGGCTTTAAAAATTTGAGAAAACGAGAAAGGGAGCACAAGATCATATCTGTTGAAGTTTTCAAATGCTACTGAACATAGTCAAAAGAAAATCAAATAGAACCCATCTTCCATTTCTAAACTTGATAAAATCAAATGCTGGAAAAAAAAAATACTCCTCACCAATTCAAGGGCCTCTGAACAAGGTTGTTTTCTTGCAGACATTTCATTACCAATCTAGTTAACATCATCTGGGTTAGTAAAGAATGGAGTTTGCTCTCAATTTATATTCTAGTGGCTTGCCCTGCCTGGGTTGGTGGGAGCAGTTTTGGAAGTTCTTTGATTGGCCTGTTTGCGGTTGGCTTGCTTGATAGTTGGTGGTTAACACCAAGATTAACATCAGTCCAACAATCAAGAAGTAAACAATATCCGCAGCAGCAAGAATTGTATTTGCACAACATTGGAAAAATGAGGAAACTCCTGCAGAGGAAAATATCATTAGAAAAATAGTAGACTCTGCGGAAATGGTTAGGCTAACATTAAAGATAAAGGACAAAGAAGACACAGAATAATTCTTAATGTGGGATTTCTTTTACCAACGGTTAGATAATAAAATTAGAAATTGGAAATTGGAAGAATATCATTATATATAAGTAAAGAATTCTATTATTGTTATTACCATATATTTGTAAATTGACTCAGACAATACATTGCTTATTAAGTACTCATATATGTTAAAGAAAAATGTACAAATAAAAAACTAAAAAAAGAAGTAAGCAATATCCCATCCAAAGAACTGCCAAACAAGCTAAAATAAACAACCATCCAAGGTCATTCCCACCAACCCTTGACAGGGCAAGCCACTAGAATATCAACTGAGAGCAAACCCCATTCCTTACTAGCCCTGATGATGTTACCTAGTTTGGTAATGAAGCATCTGCAAGAAAACTACCAGGCTCAGAGAGCACCAAGGACTCCCTCATTTCAACCCTGAGCCACAAATATTCTCCTTTATCTCCAACTATTCTCCCACTTTATTCTTTTAGCAAAAGAGCAGGGTCCTTGTGAAGAAGTTCAGCTCTAGATAATTCTCATTTACAACGTTGTCTGTGTGCGAAATGAAAATTATTTTAAAAGCTGCCTCGGAATTTCAAGGACTGGCAGATCAAAGCACTGAAGGCTAGAAAGAGTAAATTGGTGATGTTCTCCTTAGAAACCCCTTCCTCTCTCTTCCCCCTTTCACTTTATTTCAATAAATGAAACGCCTTCCTTTTATAACCACATTTGCAAGCACAGCAGGTGCCCGTTTACAACCACAACTCAGCCCCAAATCTCCATTGCTAAGCAACCACGTTTTCACAACTGTTTTTTTTTTTTTGCCACAGCACTTTTAGTAAAACACTGCAGTTGTTAAATGAATCATGCAATGAATGGTTCACTAAATCTGCCTTCCCCCATTGGGTTTGCTGGCTGGAAAACGACTGGGAAGGTTACAAAGGATTATCGCATGACTCCGAGGTATGCTATGATGTTCGTTAAGTGTGAAAACCGGTCGTAAGTCACCCTTTTCGGTGCCGCTGTAACAGTCACTAAATGAATAGAGATAAGTAGAGGACTAGCATCCTGTTTGTCCATCTACCTGGAGTTCAGTTCTTCCGCCAGTACCGGGCCTGGTTTTTCTTGAAGGCCTCTTGAATAAGTTCCTGGAGGCCATCTTGAGAGAGGCAAGAAGTGCAGTGGCTCGTAAGATTAAGACGCTGGGTTGATGATTGACAGGTTCACATTCGAGACCCTGTTGTTGCAGTGGGATGGGGCAAGCTCCCGTCCAGCTCCTGATGTCCTAGCAGTTCTAAAGCCACCATGAACAGATAAATGGATGCCACTTGGGTGGGCAACTTAATGGGGACATGAAAGGAGCCCCCAACTGGGCATCCTCAGAGCCATGGGGATGTCACTGTTCGATCCTTTCAACCTGGAAGCACTTGGGTGCTCTCAACATGAATGTAATAATCTTACTAGAGGCAACCGGATCCTCTTGACTAATAAAGATTTTTGTTGGGTGCAGAATTTGGAAAATTTTTAGAGGCGGCATCGTCCAGAAATCCTTTTTTAAGTGGTGCAGTGGCCTAGAGGTGGAGCTCTCAACTCACAGTCAGGAAGCTGTGAGTTCGATCCTAGGTAGAGGCAGGTATTTCTCTCTGGGCACACTGAGAATGCATCTGCTGAATAAAACTCTGCATTGGCGACAGGAAGGACATCTGGCCAGCAAACACTCAGCTCCATTCACTTGCCTAGACTCCACCCGGAAAGGGATTATAGGGTCATTAAAAGATTACGATGATCATCCAGAAATCCCTTTGCCTATAGCCTTGCCCCTCAGGAACCTGCTAATACTTCAAATAAGCCCCCCAAATGACATTTTATGTTGGCAAACATACAACCACGTGATCCTGCTCCTCCTCTTCCTTTGTAAGACAGAGTTATGTCTTTACAGCTCAGCATGGATAATTAATGGGAACTAATCACTGGAATATGGATTGTTTATAGCTGAAGATCCTTTAATTACTTCAAAGGTCAGATCCCATCAGATTTTCAAGAAGAATGAATAGATATATATATATATATATATATATATATATATATATATATATGTGTGTGTGTGTGTGTGTGTGTGTGTGTGTGTGTGTGTGTGTGTGTGTGTTTTCTGAAGTTCTTGCGGGTATTTGTATGTGGATCTTTGGTTATTTGGGTTTTCTCCCACGTAAGACTGGAAGTATCTAGGCAACGTTTCGATGAAGTCTCATTCATCATCTTCAGGCTTCTGTCTCCGGCTCTGTGCTTCTCAAATCCCACAGCAACTAAGACTAACCTGAGCACAACCAAGCCCCCACCTGAACAGAACACACCTCCAGCCAATCAGAACACGGCCAATCCCCCAACCAATCAGAACACAGCCAAACCCCCAACCAATGAGAACACACCCCCACCCAATCAGAACACAGCCAAGCCCCCGCCCAATCAAGTCACACCCCCACTAGCAGTTAAAAGGAAGAAGCAGCTGCAAGCTCACATTACTCTGAGAAGCACAGAGCTGAAGACACAAGCCTAAAGATGATGAATGAGACTTCATCGAAACGTTGCCTAGATACTTCCAATCTTACGCGGGAGAAAACCCGAATAACCAAAGATCCATATATGTGTATGTGTATATGTACACACACACACACACACACACACAGAGAGAGAGAGAGAGAGAGAGAGAGAGAGAGAGAGAGAGAAAAGAAGAGAAGGGTATGGAGAAAAAAAAGCAACACCCCAACCAGTTCTCATCATAAGCCAGTCCAATCATTGGGAAAAGCATCATTTCTCCATTAGTTAGATGCTCCTGAAGGTTTGTATAAGATGACATTTTGAATGGAGGTTTTGTGCCAACCTGCTACTCCTTCAATGCAAAGCAGGGGGATCCTCTACTGCCAATATTAAGTAAGATTCATTTCTAATCTCACTGGCCTTTGAATATTGGAGAAAATAAACAGCATTATTTTGTCTAGGGGACTATGGGCTAAAACATATTTGAAAGATGGTTGCAGGAATTGGATGCGTGTCATTTAATGAAAAGAAGGAGGAAGGGTGGCATGACAGCAGTCTTCCAATATCTCAGGGGCTTCCACAAAGGAGAAGTCAACCACTTCTCCAAAGCATCTGAAGGTAGAATAACAAGCAATGTGAATTCTCCAACACTGGAAGTTTTTAAGAAGAGATTAGACAACCATTTGTCTGAAATGGTGTAGGCTTTCCTGCTTGAGCCAGGAGGTTGGACTAGAAGATCTCCAAGTTCCCTTCCAACACTGTCATTCTGTCCTTTGCCGAAAGACATAATATGGATCACCTGTGCAAGGAAGGGCAATGCGCCTGAATGTCTACCCCATATTCACCGGCTTTCTGCTCCTTTTTTTCATTTGCAACTTCCAGGCCGAACCATTTCATCCGAGGGAGGGATGATGTGTGTAAAATCAGAGGATGCAAGGTTGCTAATTGGGCCAAATCTCCCCAGGCCTCCCCTGACCGTCAGCAATAAATATGAATGACTGTGCGGTTCAGTGAATCCCAGAAAGGAACAACTTTAATTATGCAAGCAAGGTTATGATGCTGGAGTCTCGGTGTGGCGTTGGAGAAGGCGTTGGAGACGGAATTCCAGGAAAAAGCAGTTTGAAAGACTGGATGGGGACAAAGCAACACTAGAAAAAGGAAGGTGAAGAAAAATAACGGATTGTCAGATTGTTCTTGGTGGTGCTGAAGGACCATATATATATTTGTAGGTCAGTGGTGGGATTCAACTTTTTTTTACTACCGGTTCTGCTGGCGTGGCTTGGTGGGCATGTTGTGGCTTGGTGGGTGTGGCTGTCAAGCCCAAAATTGACCTATGTGTAGCCATTTTAGTTAGGCTTAGTATATATTCTTTTTCTTACTTTCTCTTTGGCAGTTATGGGGGAAGGGTTTCAGGCTTGCCACATTCCTAAGCGGGGAGGAGTGGAGATAGAGAGAGTTGTTTAGGCTAGGTGGTTCTTCTTCCTGTGGGAATACGAGCTGTCCATGCTTAGGCCCCTTGAGGTGGAGGTTTATGACATCAAGCAATGTTGAATTACTTCTTTTTGGAGAATGTGACTTTTGGGGGGTGTTTCTAACTTCTAATATTGTGGGGTAATTCCGGGTTGTGTCAGATCCAGAATTACCACAGACTTTGCCAATTTGATGCTTTCCTAAATAAAAGAAATTGTCTTGGAAGATGGACTTTGCTCTTTGTTTTTTAAATGGATTTCATCCCTTGGAAACCTGGCAGTGGCTCGGGGGGCGTGACAGGGGAAGGATACTGTTAAATCCCATTTCCTCCCCACCCCACTAACCTGCTTTCCAGCTCTGTTCTCCTGTGCAGGGCAACAAAAGAAGACCCAGCCAATCAGCTGGGACTCAATGGGAGGCAGAGAATAGATGGGGGGTGGGGCCAGTCAGAGGTGGTATTTGCCGGTTCTCTGAACTACTCAAAATTTCCGCTACTGGTTCTCCAGAACCGGTCAGAACCTGCTGGATACCACCACTGTTGTAGGTGGTTTGTGTGCATTTTCTGCTTGCATCATTTATGCGCCACTAGCCTCATGCACGGAGCATGGGTAAACTATGAAACCCCCAAGAGATACTACGGACATCCTCCTCCCTTCTGTGTACTGAGGGCATAAATGTCACAAGTTGTTCTAAGGTCACTGAAATCTGGCAAGATTCCAGGTAAGAATGGGAATGAGGGGATCCTTGGTGCTCTCTGAGCTTGGATGTTTTCCTGCAGATTAGGTAGCATCATCAGTGCTAGCTAGTTTGGGCAATAAAATATCTGCAAGAAAGCAACCACTAGCACTGATGATGTTACCTAGTTGGGTCATGAAATGTCTGCAAAACAACCAAGCTCAGAGAGCACCCAGGACCCTCCATTTCAACCCCTTAGCTACAAATATTCTCATTTATTGAGAATAAAAAATGCTGAGGTTGGACACTCTCCTTTAAAACTTTGCATGATTTTGGTGATTATATCAAGATCATGCCAAGAGAGGAAACTGATTGACTGCCTTCAGTTGTGAATTACAACGGATAAGAAGGCAAAAGGATCAAGGAGTGTTTATCCTAATGAACTTAAGAGATCAATTGGATGCTAAAGTACATCTATCCAATTGTCAAGATTTCTGTAATTAAATCCCATTTCTGTTTCAATTTGTCTTCTTCAGGAAGAATGTCTACGAAGAGTCTCAATCATCCAGGTCATGGTTGTCCCAAAGGTGTTTTGCCAAAAGGCAATTGGACTTTTCTTGATCCCCGCCCCCTTAAAAACATTTTGCTTCTCATCCATGAATCCATGTCCTGAAGAAGCACCTTGGATGAGAAACGAAACATTTTCAAGAAGAAAAACAAATCAAGAAAGTTGATTCCTTTCGGAAAAGCACCTTTGGTTAAGGAAGACTTGGTGAGAATCTTTGGGGATGCTGATTTTTAAAACTGTTATGATGTTTTCAGAGATCTGAGCTATCCAGATTTACAGTGTATAAGGTGGGTGGCCATGAAAGTTTTCTAAAATAAATACATGAACTCATGAAATCAGTGAAATACGCCTTGCCCTTTGGATGGAAGCAGCGGCTAACGGCATGTCATATGCCATATTTCACTGATCGTGGCAATAAAGCTTCGTGAGAGAGACCAAAGACAGGCTTTTAAGCGGGCTGGCTTGTTTTAGAAACAAAGAAATACGTTTTTTCTGTTTCACACAGAGGGAACAGTCGGTAATTGTTCTACAATGACATTAAAAACAACAAGGTTTCCTGGGACACTTTAAAAACTAACCATCTGATGACGGGATAAACTTGGGTCTCGGCCCAGCCAATTCAGAGAAACTATAGCACCAATACTCCTGAACAGAAGTGGCTTGGCCATCACCACCAACACTGAGAGTCAGTTTGGTCTAGTGGTTGAGGCAGCAGGCTGGAAAGCGGGAGATGGAGAGTTCTAGTCCCACTTTAGGCATGAAAGACAGCTGGGTGACATTGGGCCAATCACCAGGAGACTGAGAGTTCTAGTCTCACCTCAGGCATGAAAGACAACTGGATGACTTTGGGCCAATCACCAGGAGACTGAGAGTTCTAGTCCCACCTCAGACATGAAAGACAACTAGGTGACTTTGGGCCAATCACCAGGAGACTGAGAGTTCTAGTCCCACCTCAGGCATGAAAGACAACTGGATGACTTTGGGCCAATCACCAGGAGACTGAGAGTTCTAGTCCCACCTCAGGCATGAAAGACAACTGGATGACTTTGGGCCAATCACCAGGAGACTGAGAGTTCTAGTCCCACCTCAGGCATGAAAGACAACTGGATGACTTTGGGCCAATCACCAGGAGACTGAGAGTTCTAGTCCCACCTCAGGCATGAAAGACAACTGGATGACTTTGGGCCAACCACCAGGAGACTGAGAATTCTAGTCCTACCTCAGGCATGAAAGACAGCTGGGTGACTTTGGGCCAATCAACAGGAGACTGAGAGTTCTAGTCCCATCTTAGGCGTGAAAGACAGCTAGGTGACTTTGGGTCAGTCATTCTCTTTCAATCCAACCAACCTCACATGGTTGTTGGTGAAAATACAACAAGGAGGGAATATTAGATATGTCTTGAGTTATTTATAAAAGTAATAAAAGTGGGATATAAATAAAATAAATATTTTTTTTAAAAAATAGCTACTGCTCCTTCTCTCTTCTCACAGTCCCTCACATGGAAAACAACCTCCTCCATATAAACCATGAAAAATCAGTAGGTCTAAATGGGCCCTGAGAAAATAACCATGTTTTGTTTATTATTGAAGAGATGGTCTCCTTCATTCTTGTGTTCTTCTTGGATGAGAACTTCCAAAGAACTATGGTGTCTTATCCCAAAGTCTTTGTGAAGACAAGCCATCTCCATCAAGCCATCCATCTCATTCTTGAGGTTGTTCTTTTCTACCCAACCCTCTTTTGACCTAGATTAAATCTTCCGCATTCCCAAATCTCAGTGGTGTTGGGAACAGTCAAATATGAACCTTCCTCAGTTCTTCATTGCAACGCCCTGTCGTCCGTTATTATGTAAATTTTGACGAAAGGACTAGCGACGAGAGTAGAAAAGCATCAATGGCGACATGACTAGGACCTGCTTCTTGTTTTCCTCTGGCTCTTACTAAAAGCACGGCACATATTCAACAGCTTCAGGGGCCTAGCAGCTCATCTACAGAGGACAGAGAGGGTCTCGAGAATTTTAATATACATTTCTTTTCTTACGGAGGACAATTGTGGCTTTCAGTGGGTTCGTGCACAGCTGAAGATTCATGTGCAATGAATGGGAGGCTTATAGCAGATCGACTTGTATGGCAAAGAAGTCTGGGTTCTTACAGGCCGGCAACAAAAGGCAAATTCAAATCCCTTCTGCCTGGCTGACATTTATCACAGGCGGAGGAAACCCCTGTGAAGTTGGAGGAACAGAGAGGCGATTCAGAGGCCAGCAAAGAATTGGCTCCTTTTCTCCTTCTTGCATCTTCTCAACCCACACCCTGGTTGGGGCTTCGTTGTTTTTCAAAAGGCACCGTGGATCATGGAAATGGAACTCTTCCCCATGCCCGAATGGTTGCTAGGAACAAGCTCAGGCAAAGAGCCAAACATTCGTAGCTTACTTGGGAGCTCCAAAGAAGCCACCTCAAGGGTTGGCTGGTTTGCATTCTTGTCATCGCTTGGCACTTCCATAAATGCCAAGATGAACTCTTTGGAAAGCTTGCAATCACCTGGCCAGGATTTGAGGCTCCTTCTGCAGTGAACTCAAGTCCGCAGCTTCCTTTTGTAAAGAAAGGAAGTGCTGCTCGCTTCCAAATGATTGAACTCTGTAATCTTCGGAATTAGCAGCCAGATTACAGGGGTTTTTATTTCAACACCTTGGAGAGCATCGGTTCAGGGAAATTGGGGGTGAGGAAAGAAAAACATTTGGCCAGAGGTCTGAGAATTCCCAGCTAGATTGAAGTTTGCACATTCTTCATTTCTGAAAATGACTGATTATATTGCTAAATTAAAAACTGCCAACAGAATCAAAGCAACTCCGAAATTAATCTCTGGGTAAGGACAGCTATATTGCCGTGATTAAAATCAGGCTCCGCGGACTTCAGGATCTTCTCTTTTTAATTTGGAGTTCCTAAATCCTACTATGTTGTCGTGCAAATGTTGGTTTTGTGAAAACGTATTTATTTTTCTGTACTTATTCACATCAATTTGCCTACCACCAATTCTCAGGTTTCTTGCTGAGGCAAACATCATGAAACAAAGAGACAATACTTCTGAAACCAAATAATCACTATTCATAAAACTATAAAAATGTCTATGGAGATTCTCAGTTATCCAGGTCATGGTTATCCCAAAGGTGCTTTTTCAAGAGGCAATTCGACTTTCTACTTTTTCTTTGAAGTTTCACTTCTCATTCAAGAATTTTTTTCAACTGGTCATTTGCATTCTTTAGTGAGTCATTAAGGTTATCTGAGAGCACAGATAAACCTCCAACTAGCCTCAATGGCCCTCTAAAAGGATGCAAAGGACCAGCTGTCTGCAAGAAGTACAAATCCTTCCATTCCCCACCACCCAGTCGGAGCTGAAGAAGCTTCTTAGATGAGAAGCGAAACGTCTTCAAAGAAAAACCAGAAAGTCCAGTTGCCTCATGAAATAGCACCTTTGAGATGCTTATAAAAATCATTTCTACAATTAAGGGATCTGTAAGATGTTGCAGTCCCTTGGGATTTCTAAACCACATTCTCCAAAGGAGAACAAGAAGCAATGGATGGGAAGTAATTAAGGAGAGAAGCAACCTAGAAGTAAGGAAGAATTTCCTGACGGTGAGAGGAATTAACCAACTGAACAACTTGCCTCCAGAAGTTGTATATGCTCCAACACTGGAAGTTTTCAAGAAGAGATTAAACAACCATTTGTCTTTAATGGTATTGGGTCTCCTGCTTGATCAGGGGGTGAGACTAGAAGACCTCCAACGTCCTTTCCAACTTTGTTATTCCGTTAAACCAGGTGGTACAGGTTGTTCAACAAACTATGATTGAAAGAACCTTAGCTTAATGCAGACGCAGCCATGTGGCATATGATTCTTGATTTTTCTGGTTGAACCTTTCTGATACAGTTTTCCAAAGTGACTCTAATGCGAACCCATCATTCTCCCATCTGGACTGTGCCCTTTGTACATTGTTATCAAAGAATTCCATAAAAATATAACAAGAGCGAGAACAAAGGCTTAATTAGATCAGAATGTTATCAGAATCTAAAGTCTATAACTTCTTCATCATCAGTATCTATTAAGGGCTATTGATTATCTCCTGTTGTGTACATAACTAAACTTGAAGCAGTGGATTTTGTTTTCTCTTCTATTCATTAATCAAACAATCTATTCACTAAACACAATTAATCAACTCATTTATTATTGTATTAATATATTGACAAATGTATTAACAAATTATGAAGACCATACTTATGGGAGCCCACTCACACAGATTGACCCCTTCCCTTTAGGTCTTGGCTACCAATTGTCACAATGACTTGAATCCTAAATGTTCAAGGTTCCTACATTTTTTTTTAAAAAAAATATTGGGTTCTTATAAATCTCCACACCTCTTTTAAACCGCGATGGGACTTTCCCTTGTTCTGAATGGCAGGATACGAGCAATTGCAAGCAGACAAAGACATTGTGATTGATTGTTTTCTGTAATTCTTTTGAAAAGGTTATTAGAAGCTTTAAATGGTTTAAAGTAACGTTTGTAATACATTAATGAATATTTGATAAATATGCCCAGATGGATTGGGAAAGGCTCACTGTTCTCGGAGATCTCATCAGGAAAAGGTTTTATTTATTTGCGGCGGTTTAATTTCATCCCTAAGCAGCTCCGAAGAGAAATGCAGATTTATTTTTCTCGCGGTGCCATTTAATTAGTCTTTTGGACAGGGGTGGGCTTCAAAAAATTTAGCAACGGGTTCTCTGCCCGGTTGTTGGGTGTGCGTGGCCATCTTGGGCGGGTCTAGCTGGCCTGCACCACCGGGGGGTGGGGCGTTTTTGCCCTCCCCATACTCCGGAGGCTTTCCTCGAGCCTCCAGGAGGGCAAAAACTGCCTCCCTGGGCTCCGGAGGCTCTCTGGAAGGCAGAAATGGGCCCATTTCCAAACTTCCAGGGGGGGCGTTTTTTGCCCTCCGTGAGCCTCCACGCATGCCCTGCACTTCACCTGAATCCAAAATGGGCCCCTTGGGTACTCCTGGGAGGGGAGGGGAGGGGCATGGGGGCGGGGCCAGCCAGGAGTGAGATTTGGGGGGTTCTCCAAACTGCACAGAATCTTAGCTAGGGGCTCTCCTGAACCCCTGCAAACCCCCAGCAGCCCATTCCTGCTTTTCCATCTTTTCAAAGAGCAGCCCGAGGTTTCCAGTTTTGATCCAGCGTTTTAAGCTTTCAGTCTTGTCTGCAGGGTTGCTATGAGGACAAAATAGGAAAGGTAAGGAAAAGAATCGTGATTTAGGGGCCGGGTGGGGGAGAAGATACGAGGCAGGAATAAAGGGCTGTTAATTTGAAACATTGACTGCACCAGGTTAGGGCTCAGACATCATGGGCAAATTTATCTATATGGTCACCAGGAGCTGAAAATGACTTCATGGCACATAATCAATAAAATTACTAAATTCGTTGCGTGGGAGACTCTCAGCAATTGCTTTGAAGACATTTGAAATTCTAATCGAATTGGAAAAGATGCTGTATCTCGTTCACAGAAGGCTGTTAGGTAGCCTTTGATCTAAGCTGTTTCATCCCTTCCCTTCAGTAATGGCAACATATCATTTAAATGTTTTAATTTCTTTCTTTTTTAATGGGAGCATTAAATCTTCCTTCCTTCCTTCCTTCCTTCCTTCCTTCCTTCCTTCCTTCCTTCCTTCCTTCCTGCCTGCCTGCCTGCCTTCCTTCCTTCCTTCCTTCCTTCCTTCCTTCCTGCCTGCCTTCCTTTCTTCCTGCCTTCCTCTATCCATCCCATTTCATTTCCTTCTTTCCTTCATCCCTTCCTCCATCCATCCATCCATCCACTCCATTTTCCTTCCATCCTTCCTCCCTCCCATTCCTCCCTTCCCTTCCTCCCTTCCTTCCTGCCTTCCTTCCTCTATCCATCCCATTTCATTTCCTTCTTTCCTTCATCCCTTCCTCCATCCATCCATCCACTCCATTTTCCTTCCATCCATCCTTCCTCCCTCCCATCCCTTCCTTCCTTCCTTCCTTCCTTCCTTCCTTCCTTCCTTCCTTCCTTCCTCTATCCATCCCATTTCATTTCCTTCTTTCCTTCATCCCTTCCTCCATCCATCCATCCATCCATCCATCCACTCCATTTTCCTTCCATCCTCCCTCCCTCCATCCCTTCCCTTCCTTCCTTCCTTCCTTCCTTCCTTCCTTCCTTCCTTCCTTCCTTCCTTCCTTCCTTCCTTCCTCCCTCCCTCCCTCCCTCTATTCATCCATCCATCTCATTTTCTTTCCTTCCTTCATCCCTTCTTCCATCCATCCATCCATCCATCCATCCATCCATCCATCCATCCCATCTTCCTTCTTCCCTTTCTTCCAGATGTCAACACCAATTATGAGCATTGAAACTACTCATAAGTTATAGCAACAGAATCTTGCAGTTCTGAGTAGGCCTCCTCCTTCCCTGCTTTGACTGTTAAGAGAACTAAAAAGGATGAGTTGTTGCGATATTCTCCTGAAGTATTCATCTAGTAACTCTAGGGATGTAAGTGACAACAGTTCAACAGTTCATTTGAAGTTACAACGGCACAGAAAAAAGTGGCTTATGATCATTTTTCACGCTTACCACAATTGGCCGTGGGATCAAAATTCAGATGTCTGGCAACTGGTTCATATATATGATGGTTATATTGTCCAGTGGTCCTGTGATCATCATTTGTGACCTTCTAACAGGCAAAGTCAAAGGGGAAACCAGGTTCACTTAACAACCGCATTACTAAATGAACAACTGCAGTGATTCACTTAACAACTGTGGCAAGAAAGAGGCAAAATTCAGTTAACCGCTGTCTCGCTTAACAATAGAAATTGTGGCCTCAATGGTGGTTGTAAGTTGAGGACCACCTGCCACTGAATCCCGAAACTCTGATTTTGTCTGCCTCCTCCCTCCCTGCTTTTATCCTAAAAATAATGAAAGTGGTCACATCTGCTTAATCTGCCCCCATTCCTGCTTGGGAGTCTCAGATATCTCTTCTTTGACTGCTAACTTGGCTCCTTCCTTCTGTTCCTCAAGGCTCTTCTCACAGCCCATTACATCAACAGCAACAGATTTAAGTTCTTTCTTTGCACACCTACAGCTGCTACTTATATTTTAAAAATGTCCCTGTTAATTGCATTCACACAATGCTCACCACATCTCATTTACTCCTAAGAACCAATTTAACAGGATATCATTCTCATTTCCGCACAACTTTAAAAGGCCCTCCCTGATTTTTTTATTTAAAAAACAAAACAAAACAAAACAAAAAGGTTTCAAAGAGACAAACAACAATTTGTCATTTTGGGTGACAGACTTTGGTTCCGATACATTTAGCATCCTATTTATTCAAAACATGCCAGCGGTTAAAATGCTTTAATGCAGAGAAAAAATAAAGAGCAAATACATATTTATCCCATAAAATCTACCCGGTATTACTACAACTGCTCAAACCTCTCATAGCCATACTCAGAAAAATGAGGAAGGAAGGAAGGAAGGAAGGAAGGAAGGAAGGAAGGAAGGAAGGAAGGAAGGAAGGAAGGAAGGAAGGAAGGAAGGAAGGAAGGAAGGAAGGAAGGAAACATGAAAATAAATTTGCCCAGAAAAAACAAGGACTCTAAATTCTGAATCATTTTTCTCCTTCCTTCCTTCCTTCCTTCCTTCCTTCTCCTCTACGTAGAGAAAATGACTGGCCCAGCTATCTTTGTTCCTAAGACAGAACTAGAACTCAACAGTCTCCCAGTTTGTAGCTTAGTGCCTTTAATACTCCACCATACTGTCTTACTTCTCATTTTTGTAACAGGCTCCAAATCTTGTTCTGCACTACGGGTAAAATTCTCAGAATAAATCATAATTATGAGATCACTCTGCATTGAGATTTCTGATTAGGTCCATCTTTGATTTCCCGATGATGCAATTCATAGTGACAAGTCAAGAGTTTCCTACTTTAATCTCTCTTTATTTTCCAAGAAATCATCCTAAATTTGGGGTCTTCTTTCTTTTGGCATATAGATAATAAATGATTTCTCCGATTTCTCAGACAGCTGACATTTCTATTCACATCACTTGTTTTTGCCTTGGAAAAATTACTTGAGGACTATAAGTGCCTATTGAATATAACGATTTTTCATCCAATTTCCTCCTATGTCCTTTAAATACTTGGCATCCTGTTTCTTTCTGTCTTCAGGCCTAGAACAGTTGGTAAAAGTAACTCAAAGCTTCTGACCATATTTTTCATTTTAGAAAAATTGAAGAGACAAATCATGTCGGATCTACAGCGGATCTTTTTTTTTCTTTTTTTTAAATTATTTTTCTTCCAAACTTTGTAATGAAAAGCTTTTCAGATATTGGATTCCTAAGCCCCAATGCAGCAAGTTTATGCAAATGAGAGCACCTCATTATTTTTCTGATTTCGTCAGTCTTAACAGAAAATAAGCTTTTCATGCACCATAGAGGACCCCAGCTTAGTCCTGATGCGTTTGCTGTCATGGAACTAAATATCTATTGAGCCTGGCAGAAACTCACAAACCACTTATGAATGTCAACAACAATCTGATATCACAGGAGTCATCACGTGATGGTTTATATAATGTGGTCGATGTTCAAAGCACTTTTCCGGGCTTTTTAATCTGGCTATATACAGTATATATTTTTAGAAACCCATTCTGACGTGGGGCCTCTGCTTTTTCATTGCCTTAAGGACGTGTTGCCTACCCGGTTTCCCGGAAAATATGACCTACCCTGAAAGTAAGTCCTAGCTTGATTTTTACGCATGCACCCAATATAAGCCCTATCCCCAAAATAAGCCCTAATTAAGATCCCACCCACTCCAGAGTGCACGGGTAAAAATTAAACTAGGGTGGGAATGGAGGATGGAGATGCCCTACTACTTACCTTTGGACAGTTGTAGCCAGGACTCGCACATCCCAACACCTGCCTTGACAGCCCATTTCTTCTGCAGCCAGCAAGGCTGGCAAGGCTTTCCTGAAGGCCTCTGTAGCTGAGAACAAAGCTCTGGATCGATCCAGAGCTCCGTTATGGGATGCAGAGGCCTTCGGGAAAGCCTTGCTGGTTGCAGAAGAAGTAGTTCCTGAAGGCCTCTGACAGAGAAAAGGAAGCCAGGGGGTGACGCACGCAAGTGAGGTGAGTCAGTGGATGATTTCCCCCCAAAATAAGACCTGGTACCATTTTTTTGGTGGCAAAAAAGTATAAGACAGGGTCTTATTTTCAGGAAAACACAGCATTTATACATCTGTGGGGATGAAATTCCACTGTGGTCCCTTTTATTAAATCCGCACAGACAGGAACAAGGTGTGTAAGCCCATGAATTCAAAACCAAATTCCAAGGAGTCCTCTACTTACAACCACAATTGAGCCCCAAATTTCCACTGCTAAGTGAGATGGCTATTCAGTGAGTTTTGTCCCATTTTATGACTTTGGCTGGCACAGTTGTTCAGGGAATCACCGCAGTGGTTAAGTCAGTAACGGGGTCGTTAAGTGAATCTGGCTTCCCCATTGACTTTGCTCATCAGGAGGTCGCAAAACGGGATCACATGACCGCAGGACACTGCAACGGTCATAAATGTGAGCCAGTTGCCAAGCGTCTGGATTTTGTTCACGTGCGCGAAGGGATGCTGTAACGTAATATTGCTGCAAGTGTAAAAAACGATCGTCACTTTTTTCAGTGCCATTTTAACTTCGAACGGTCACTAAATGAACTGTTGTAAGTCGAGGACTACCTGTAATAGGTTATAGTAACAGAATCTTGCAACTCTTGAGTATGCCTCCCTGCTCCCTGTTTTATCCCAAAGAGAACCGATCAAGTACTGGGGTTTCCTCCAATACGTCCAGTAACCATGAAAGAAGGAGACTAAATTAGTCCGGATAATGAAATATGGTCAAAAGTCACTTTTTTCAGTGCCATTGTAACTTCGAATGGTCATTAAACTACCTGTACTTAATTCTCATCTAATTAAACGTCCCTAATCCTGAAAACAAAACAAAACTTTAGAACTAATGGCCACCAAGACTATAACTGTGGGGGTGAATGGAGGTCATAGGTGACTTCCATGCTTTGGGTTTAAGTTGCCACCAAGCAAGCTATGTCTTGGTATCTTCAAGGACAGAGTAACAGAATAACAAGAGTTGGAAGGGGCCTTGGAGGTCCCTCTAGTCCAACCCCCTGCCCGAGCAGGAGACCTTATAGCATTTCAGACCAATGGTTATCCAATCCAGAGGTGGGTATTCAGCAGGTTCTGACCAGTTCTGGAGAACGGGTAGCGGAAATTTTGAGTAGTTTGGAGAACTGGCCAATCCCACCTCTGACTGGCCCTGTCAAACCCATCTCTTCTCTGCCTCCCATTGAGTCCCAGCTGATCGGCTGGGTCTTCTTTGGTTGCCCTGCACAGGAGAAGGGAGCTGGAAAGCAGGTTAGTGGGGTGGGAAGGGAATGGGGATTTTGCGGTATCCTTCCCTTGGAGTGGGGTGGAAATGGGGATTTTGCAGTATCCTTCCCCTGCCATGCCCACCAAGCAACGCCCACCAAGCCATGCCCACCAGGCAACGCCCACAGAACCAGTAGTACATTTTGTTTGAATCCTACCACTGGTCCTATCTGTACTTCAAACGTTCCAATAATCACCTGCAACTTCTGAAGGCAAGTTTACTGGTTTATTGTTCTCACTGTCAAGGAAATTTCTCCTTAGTTCTGGGTTGCTTCTCTCCTTGCTTAGTTTCCACCCATGGCTTCTTGTCCTGCCCTCAAGTGCTTTGGAGAATAGCTTGACTCCCTCTTCTTTGGGGCAGCCCCTTAGATAGTAAAGACTGCCATCACATCACCCCTCACCCTTCTTTTCATTAAACTAGACATATCCAATTCCAGCAACCGTTCTTTATATGTTTTAGACTCCAGTCCCCTAATCCTCTTAGTTGCTCTTCTCTGCACTCTTTCGAGAGTCTCAACATCTTTTTTACATCGTGGCAACCAAAACTGGATGCGGTACTCCAAGTGTGGCCTTAACAAGGCCTTATGAAGCGGTATTAACACTTCACGTGTTCACATCATGAACAGAAATCACACTTCACAGCGTGAAAGAGAATGAGACAAGAGGGACTCTGACTTTTGTTAAGTCTTCCAAGTTCTGTATTGGATATGAAAAAACGAAGGCCCGCCAATGCATAAAAATGTCAAACTAGGGCTCTGAATATCTATTTTCTCAGTTTTGGAGAAATCCATGGTACCAGCTGAATCGCTAGCAGCCACGTTTTTGAGCTTGCCAGAAAATTCCAGTTGCCGCATCAACAGCAAAGCCTCTAAAATTCCTGGAGGATATTAGACTTTCTTGGCGTTCAGCTGATCCAGGGCTAGGCTTGGCTGTCCCTTAAGGGGAATCTCGTATGAAGAACAGCTTCACATGATTAGCCAGAAATTGGCTCCCCAGTTATTTGTTTCTTTTCTGTTCCTGGAACCGGAATGTCAACATCAGAGGTGCCTGCTGTAATGGTTTGCATTTGTGGAAAGAGACTCAGAACGTAGAATAATAAGAGTTGGACGGGATCACGGAGGACTTCGAGTCCAACCCTTTACCAGGGGTGTCAAACTCAAGTCCCGCGGGGTGCTTAGATCTGGCCCGCAGGCGGCCCACCCTGGGAATAATGAAGGACCAGCCCATGGTGTCTTTGACAGTAAAAACGGAGCTCAGGGGGGCCACACACGGTCCACTTGGGCTCTGTTTTTGGCCACAAGAGGCTCCTGCGTGCCTCTGACAGCAAAAATAGAGCCCAGGTGAGCCACGTGTGGAGCTCAGGGAGGAAGGGTTGTAAGAGGAGGGACCATAGGTCGAGGATTATCAGTGTAAGATCGGTATCCTTGAAGGACACATTGGAGCATCTGCGGCTCAAACAACTGGATGAATTTAATTGTTCTCTACGAAAGCTGGATCAAACGGCTTGGGAAAAGTGCCTCCGAAGACCTCAGAGACTAACTAGTGATGTTGATTGTTTGTAAGAAATTAATCTTACCAGCATTCAGATGGCTCCATAAGCTCCTGGTTCATTTCCAGACCACTTTTGAAAGCTCTTCATGGTTTGGGACTGAAGTGCCTGAGACTTTCTGGCTCCCAATAAGGTTTCCTATCTACTAAAACAGCCTGAGGTTAAACAAGAATTCAGATCGCCAACACTATTTAAGCAGAATTTAACCAGAGTGGAGCTGGAAGGGACCTTAAAAGGTCTTCTAGTTCAGCCCCCTGCTCAAGCAGGAGATCCTATACCATTTCAGACAAGTGACTGTCCAGTCTCTTCTTAAAAACCTCCAGTGATGGAGCACCCACTACGTCCGAAGGCAAGCTGTCCCATTGGTTAATTGCCATTACTGTTACCAAGTTTCTCCTTAATTCCAAGTTGCTTCTCTCCTTGATTAGTTTCCATCCATTGTTTCTTCTCCTGTCTTCTAGTGCTTTGGAGAATAAGATGACCCCCTTCTTCTTTCTAGTAGCCCCTCAAATACTGGAATATTGCTGTCATGTCCCTCCCGGTCCTTCTTTTCTTTAGACGAGCCAAATCCAAATTCTGCAACCATTCTTTATGTTTTAGTCTCCAGGAACCAGGATATAATTTGGCCTGTCTAGATCAGGGGTGTCCAACCTTGGCAACTTTAAAACTTGTGGACTTCAGCTCCCAGAATTCCTTGGCCAGCATTCAAGAGGGGTTGGACTTATGTTGCTTAAAGGGTAAAGGTTCCCCTCGCACATATGTGCTTGTCATTTCCAACTCTAGGGGGCGGTGCTCATCTCCGTTACAAAGCCAAAGAGCCAGCGCTGTCCGAAGACGTCTCCGTGGTCATGTGGCCGGCATGACTAAACACCGAAGGCGCACGGAACGCTGTTACCTTCCCACCAAAGTGGCACCTACTTTTTTACTTGCATTTTTTACATGCTTTCGATGGCAGAAGCTGGGACACGTAACGGGAGCTCACTCCGTTATGCAGTGCTAGGGATTCGAACCGCCGAACTGCCGACCTTTCTGATCAACAAACTCAGTGACTTAGCCACTGAGCCACCGCATCCCCAACTGTTGCTTGTGGGAATGTAATAACTCCAGGCTGATTACTTGCTTGACTCTGCCCACAGGCACTGCCTGTCCTTCTACACCAAGAGACATATGTCCATGTTCTCTTCAACAAGCATTCTGGAATCCATACACCCAAAAGGCTTAATACACTGATTTTATGCAAGACAAAGGGTTATACATAATATATGATATATATTATATACGATATGGTATTATAATTTCCAAAGACTATGGACATCTTACAGGAGATGGCATTTAAAGTACAGAATAAGACCCAGAATAGTGTCCCATCAAAAGGAAAATTCTCTTCAGCAGGGATCTACAGGTAATCCTCGACTTACGACCTCAGTGAAGCCCAACATTTCTGTTGGTAAGTGAAACAATGAGGCTGTTAAGCCAATCACTACAGTTGTTCAGTTAGTAACACGGTCATTAAGCGAACCTGACTTCCCCAATACTGCTGACTTTGCTTCTCAAAAGGTCACAAAAGGGGATCGCATGACCGTCATAAAATTGAGTCAGTTGAGAAGTGTCTGAATTTGGATCACATGACCCTGGGGATGCTGCAAAGGTCGTAAGTGTGAAAAATGATCGTAAGTCACTTTTTTTCCGTCGACGCAACTTTGTATGGTCACTAAATGAACTGTTGCAACCACCCTGTATTTCGAGTAAACATGGTGGACAATTGAATTTTTCTTCTTCTGGAATAAAGACAGACAGACAGAAAGAAAGATGTCTTTGACATCCATAAAAGTATTTAGCCTGACTGCATCTGTGAATGAAGACATAAAAAGCCCATTATGTTTTCAACTTCAGTTAATAATAAGACTATTTTTCCACCCACTTGTGAGGCCAGCTGTAATGTT
Source organism: Pseudonaja textilis (assembly GCF_049901715.1). Lineage (NCBI taxonomy): Eukaryota > Metazoa > Chordata > Lepidosauria > Squamata > Elapidae > Pseudonaja > Pseudonaja textilis. The sequence goes on from NC_141994.1 coordinate 68,407,164, forward strand.
TTTTGGCCTTGAGTGGGAGGCAATGTGGAACGAGGATTAGGAAGATAAATGATATACAACATACAGTGCCAGTTCACATAAAATATTAGCAGATTGGAAACGACTGTTTACTGTCTTGCTGGCTACACGAAGGGGATCGTGGCTCTCAAAGACTGTACCGAGTGCTAACTTTGGGTCTGCCAATAAAACACATGGCTAGGGTAACAGCAAATTAATTTTTGACTTCTGTCAAGAGGGATGCCAGCGTACCTGTCAGCCAAAGTTTCTGGTGGATCCTCCTCTATCGAAATTATTTTAAAACGATGCCAGGACAGACTATGAACTTTAATGGAAATATTTTTTTGATTTCTTTTTCTTTTTTTTTGGACAGTAGCTCAATAATAATGAGTTATTAAGGAAATTGGAGGTCTACATTTTGGCACTTAAAACATTCCTGGAAGAGCTTTGGAAGAACCTGTAAGTAGGGTCACCTTTTTCCAAGAAATTTTGGAACTACGGTGCCAAAACATCGGGAGTGCACTATTCAGAAAAGTGTAGCACTGTGGTGGAATGTAGTCTGGATTCCCAGGAGGGAGGGGCTACATTCCAGAGGAAATAAGAGACAGTGAAGTATAAATAGTTTGGTTGGGAGGAAGCAGGTCAAACCAGCTCCCTAGACGTTCTTCGAGTATATCTTTAATGATGCAAGTAGTTTCTTTTATTGTTTTTATTTCTATCAATAGGTGAGGAACCCTAAGGGAAATTGTTTAGAAGTAGCTCAGTGTGTTTTTCTTGGCTTTCAGAACTGGACAGCGGTGTCTAAAGATTATAGTGGCCTTCTTTCATATCAGAAACTGGACACCATTGGGACAACCCTGAAATTATCAAACCATGAAGTAGATTAACATGGATTATCTTTTAAAGTTTGGAAACTATTCTAGGACGGACTTCCACACTGTTCTCAGAGCACAACAGAACTGCAGGCAAGTAGGCCGAGATGATTGTTTGCATAAAATCTTCCTGGAACTGGAGGATAAGATGATCCCATAGCACCAATCCTATGCTGTTTCCCAAAGCAAGATAACCCTGATCGGCTTCCTTCCTTCATTTTGGGAAAATTCTCCTTGGAGGTGATCCACCAAGCCACCTTCTTCTGTGTGGCTATTCAGTCACCAAGAATCTTGACAAAGCCATTATCAGCACTATAGCCAAGGCAAGCAATATGCTATATTTGCTCAGACTGCTTTATATTAGAAAGCTGGCTTGCAGAATTTGAGAGAAACCAAGACTCCACCTCTCTCTCTTTCTCTCTTTCTTTCTTTCTTTCTCCCTTTCTCTCTCTCTCTCCCTTCCTTCCCTTCTTTCTTTTTTCAGAGGAAATCTAAAAAAAACCTAATGGAAATATATTGCTCGTTCCTTCCTTCCTTCCTTCCTTCCTTCCTTCCTTCCTTCCTTCCTTCCTTCCTTCCTTCCTTCCTTTCCTTTCCTTTCCTTTCCTTTCCTTTCCTCCCTCCCATATTGATTTGTACAGAAGGTCTGTAGAATCGCAGAATGTAATTCTGCCCGATCAGATCAAAATTTTCAGAGACATGTCCACTCACTGGTGGTCTTTTCACAGCGCTTCGTCTTCACATGGGCTGAATCTTATAGCATACTCAACCTGGCCGGACTTTTGAAATATGGCAAATATTCTACGGTCTTCAGAAATATCAAATATTTTAGAACAGGGGCTTTGAAATAACTGGGCATCACCGCTACCCACTGGAACGCGATGCTCTTCTATCCTAAATTTGTAAGAAAGCCTACTGCAGATCAAAAGAGGAAAAGTTTATTTCTTGGAAAAGAATTCGCAACCTTCTGTTTATACCATCCACAGCCACAACACGTTTTTTAACTTTTGCAAAGTGTCACGTACATTTGCATTTAAATAAGATAGCACCCATTTCTATTTAAATAAGACTTCGCGCTGAACTCTAATTCAAGTTAATCTATATTATGTATCAAGATTTCAATGCATCGTCTCAAGTTATTTCAATATTAGCTAAGCTGAAACGTGTGGGTAGCATCTATGTGTGACACATAATGTAACAATCCCGCGTATTCTGCCTCAGGAATTTTTGCCAGAATGCCTTTCGAATAAATAAGAATTTTAGAAAGTAGGGGTGGAGGAAATTTGGGAGTGAAACAAAGATGATTAATGTATTAGGAGTTTAGATGGAAGCAGCTTATAAAATACTATTAGGCTGTATTGTGAATAGAGGCAATTCACTCCCTTTAGAACTTCAAGGAAAACACAATCACTAATAATAAAGAACGCTCCCTCTTTATATTGTGAGGGCTTTTTCTCTCATCCATAAATACAGCATTTAATTTCTTTAAGTGACGGTGGGAAAAAGAAAAACAATACAGATTTATTTACTGATCTAGTAGTATCCTTTTGGAATTTACCACTTGCAAACCAATGCAGAAGAAAACATCTCATGCCAATTCCATATTTTTTAAAAAGAGCCAATTATCTCTTCTGGAGGATTAGAATTTTCTTTTAAAAAATGGGATGAGAAATTAAAGAAAACAGCAGCAAAATGTTTTTTTTCCCCCTCAGGCTCTTGTCATCCATTCCACAATACCGCTGTACTTTATTTTATTTTATTTGTGTAGTTTATTATTTTATATTATCATCTTATCTTATTTTCTTAACTTTATTATTTTAATTTTAAATCCCCTTCCATTCTATTGTCATTTTTCAAAAACATTTTAAAAACCTAACAAGACATGAAGGGCTTGGGAAAAAAAGGACTTCTGAACTGGTAAAGAATTTAAAGGAGACTATCTGCAGCTCAAGGTTGAAATGAGGGGTCCTCGATGCTCTCTGTTTTCTTGCAGATATTTCAATACGCAAATTAGGTAACATCACCGGTGCTGGTCAAGAAAAAAAATAAAGAATTTTTGATAAAGGATTTTTCCAACTGTCCGTTTTCTAGGATTTAAATAACTGGATCTCTCAAAATCTTATTGAGTAACAGATGAATTCTCTTGCAGGTCTCTCCTGTCTGCATGCTTGAAAATCCCAGCCTATACTATAAAGGTGCAATCTGCAAACTTTGCAAATGTTCGGATTTTAGTAGGCCTTTTTTTTAGTATGCATAGCCAGCTCTGAACATTCTCCCAAGATGACGGTTGAAACTGATGGGTGATATAAATGCATGTGGAAGAGGACTATCATACATGCATGTGAAGATGAGCAGCGAAAGGACGGATGTAGGAGACGATCACGCTGAGTGGGAGGGAGGGGGTCAAACGAGTCATCAGTCTCGAAAGTGGTGGGATTCAAATAATTTAACAACCAGGGTCAGGTTGGATGTCATGGGAGGTGTGGCCCATCCCCATCCTGACCCTGGGTGAACCAGTTGTTAAATTACCCTCCCCCCTTATTATAGTGGATCCTGGGGGCTTCACTACAATGGAAAAACAGGAAACAGAGCAGCCACGCAAGGGAAGGAGAAGGAACAGGGAGAAGAAAGAGGGAACGTGGCCTTCTCCTTCCCTCATGCCGGCCGCTCCGTTGCCTGTTTGTCCATTGCAGGAAGGGGGGCAATTTAACAACCAGTTTTCCCAAACTGCTGCAAACCAGCTGACTCCCACCAGTGACTCTTGAGTCCCTTCCTGCCTATACAAGATACCTAAGTCCAGCCCACTTGGAATTCCCTTGACTCTTGTCTACCACCTATTTTCTTTGACCTTTAGTAGTTCAGATTCTTGTAGAGAGCTTAAGCCTGCAATAAATCTTTATACCTATTTGAGCTGCCTGGCTCTTCTGATTTCTCTGGTGTTTGACAGTGGGGGATGTATTGCTACTGAGCATGTCAAAGCTTCAGAATATCCCCCTCTCCCTTCTGAGGTTTCACGGGGGCTTTACGAGGCCTTTGTAAGACTCAAAACAATGGAGCGATCACAATTTTGAGCTCTGGAACAAGGAGCTTAATCAGCGTCTCCTTGAATAAAAGATTTGCTTTGTTTCTTCGGAGGGAAGTGAGCACAATAGCACTTTGTGTGTGTTTGTGTGTGTGTGTGAGCCAGGCAATCTGCAGACAACAAGGGGGAAGTCGGAGGTAACAAAGTGTGCAATGTGTAAGAAAGTCAGTGATGGGGGGAAAAAAGCACCGCTGGCACTCGCTTGCTAGACAGGACCGAAAAATTCCAGGAGGGATAGAAATTTATGAGCTCTCTCTGACCATCTCTTTTGAAAAAAAAAGATAAGGATAAACTGAAAAAGAGGCAAATCTGGAAAAGAATCAGGAGGATAAAAAGAAGTATTTACGTTTACAACTTTGTTTTACAAATGAAAATTCAAAAGCCAAGCTAAGATAAACTTTACAAAAAGACATATTTTGTTAGGTTAAACACTATATGTAAGTTTATTTTTTAAAAAAACCAATTTCCCCATTTTTTTTTCACTTTTGTGATTGCAAAAGGCTGTGCATTCAGAGGTACCATTAGTGTGTTAAAGTTAAATGACCAAAAATAAAAGAGCAAAGGGAATTTCTGACGAATGGAGGGCAACATCCCGAAATAAAGATCTGTTCTTTGTAATTTATAAGAATTTATATAATAATAATTTTTATTATACCAAGAATTGTATAAATAATAAGTTCTTCAGCTCTGAGCTGATGAAGCTTCTTGAATGAGAAGCAACATGTCTTCAAAGAAAAGTCAGAATGTCCAATTTCCTCTCGAAATAAGCACCTTTGAGACAACCATGACCCGGAGGACTGAAAATCTCCAGACAAATGGTCAAACGTTTTCAGATTTTTATTGAATTTATAGAATTTTATTGCTTCCATGGAGATGATTTGCATTTCAAAGGAGTTGCCGATTCCAAAACTAAATGCATTAAACCCCATCACTATTCTAAAATCTACTGTACCAACCTGGCCCTTTGCTAAATGTGACCATTGCTAGTCCAGTGTTGTTCAAACTTGGCAACTTTAAGATGTCTGGACTTCAACTCCCAGAATTCCCCAGGCAGCATTCTGGGAGTCGAACTCTACCTGTTTTAAAATGGTCATGTTTGAGATCCTGCTTCATTCTTTTTATTTATTATAATTCTCAAAACTGCCAGGGGTGGGCTGCTATGGGTTCGCCCGGGTCTGGGAGAACCCCGTAGCTAACGTTATGGCCAGTTTGGAGGATTGCCAAATGACACCCTTGGTGGGTCCCTCCCACTCGTCCTCTCCCACTCCTCCCCTCTCAGGAGTCACCACGTGGCCCGTTTTGCATGCGAGGTAAGTGCAGGACCTGCATGGAGGCTCGGGGAGGGCGAAAAACAGGGCCGTTATTGGCCTCCGGAACTTGGGGGAGGCCATTTTCTTCCTCCCAGAGGCTCAAGGAAAGCCTCCGGAGCCTGGGGAAGGTGAAAATGCCCCTCCCACTGTGGAGCAGGAGGACAACTAGCCATGGGCTCCATGGCCACACCCACCCAGCAACTGGGTAGAGAACCTGTTGCTAAAATTTTTGAAGCTCACCCGTGAGAACTGCCCAATTGCTGAAATTCTCTGGATGCTTTACAACAAAACTGTTCTGACCCAAGCTCTTTTCTAACAGATCAAACACCATCCAAAAGGAACAGAAACCTTTTAAGGCTTCTGCAAAATAATTAGCTGTGATAAGCACAAGCCTTGCCAAACTGTGCGAGACTGCCAAAAGATAACAGACAAGAAATAATTTGCAATACAAGAATCTTTAAATACAAACTCAGGATACTGGAATGTCCATGAGGCTGGAGTTCCAAAATGTCTTTGCCTTCTGCAAAGAACATTCATTTCACAGCTGGCTTTTATCTTCTTGAAGGAGGGGCCATTATCTTGCAGCCCTACTCCTGAGTCGCCCCTGCTGCTGTAACTGCTCTTTCCTGAGACCAATCCTGCCCACATGCGCACTTGGCACAGGCTCCCCGGGAACCTCCTCATCGCTGCTGCCAGCCCCCACAGTCTCTGAAGGCAGCAGTCCACTCCCTAATGATCCTGGCCCCTCATCTGAGTCCTTGCTCTCCTCAGCTGTCCGCACCTTCTGCCTGCTAACCATAACAAAAAAAGGCCACAACATATAGTCCGAATATGCAGTAAAATGCAAAATAAAAAGACCCACATCTATTTAAATTGCATCAGGAGACTAAAAAAATCTACCAGTACATACATCTACATCAATGCACGCATTGTTTATAAATAAATCACCAGAAGAATAAAGATGGCAGTATTTTTTTCCACACAGCATTTCCCACAGATTCGGGCAGACTGAATTAAACCTGACACCAAGAGAGAAAGAGAAGGGGATTTCTAATCGAAGTAGAGAAATACATAATACTTCGCTATAGAAACAGAAGGCCCCGGTGGAGTCACTCAGGGTTAAAGCTGTCCAACTTAAATCAGCCATAACTTTGTATCTCATGATCTGCAAACACAAAGAGAAATTCTCTTCTTCAACTGTCTTGGACATTAAATGGAGAGGAAATGGCAAGGAACAGGATAATAGGAAAATAGAATTTGAGCCTAGCTGAAGGAGAAAACTCTTATGGCGGGGGTGGCTGAAGAAGATTGCGAAACATGAAGATTGTGTTTTGGGACTCAGAAATTTTGGCTGTTAGTTAGTGTTTGCTACACAGCTTTGGTATGGAGGGGGCCGACATAAATTTTCATCGCCAAGAAGTGGCCTTTTACTAGTGATATTATATTAATCTCCTCAATAAAAGGCCTTTTCTTGTAGAATAGAATACATGATTAGTCCTGTTAATTGTTGCCCAGAGGTTTTGTCAGGATTGGGCAGGTCACAAAAAGAATGAATGAATGAGTGAGTGAATGAATGAATAAACGAATGTTTTGCTCTGTCTTTTAATTACTTTCATTTTAGGTCCTTGACCTCAACTCACTCAGGACTACCCACGGTTGTGAAAGCAATACAGGAGGTGCAGAATGTTTCACATGAAAACCTCTTCAAATCTGAAGCAAGCTGTTCTGGAAATGTTCTGAGGTTGCAACAATGCTTTTTCAAAAATGCTCCCAGGGTAGGCAGAAACAGCTCATTTCAAACACAAAGCAATGGTTGGCATTTCCAGATCAAAAACAACATTTTACATATGCCTAAGGCCATGCTTTGTTTGATCTCGGTGAGGTCTGATCACTTGAAAGCTGGATTTACAAATTACACCAAGTTGTAAATGAGGCAGGCTGTATTCTGAGACTGAGGGTTGTAAACCAGGTTTTATCTAACGGTTTAGTGGAGAATCTGGAATTCTTATTCCAGGCGACCCTCTGCATAATTTCACATTCATTCTGCAAAAGATCACTTCAGACTGAACAGTTTTTGTCCAGTTTTGTCCAATGGTGCCCACTTTTTTTTTTTTTTTAGAGAGAAAGAAGATCTGAGGACAAAAAGACTCATGTCCTGGTTGCAGAGGTGGCATTCAGCAGGTTCTGACCAGTTCTGGAGAACCGGTAGCAGAAATTTTGAGTAGTTCGGAGAACCGGCAAATCCTACCTCTGACTGGCCCCGCCAACCCCATCTATTCTCCACCTCCCAAGTCCCAGCTGATCGGCTGGGTCTTCTTTGCTTCTTAGGACTAGATGACCTACAAGGTCCCTTCCAACTCTGATTAGCTGTATCTGTATCTGGTTGCCCTGCACAGGAGAACGGAGCTGGAAAGCAGGTTAGCGGGTAGAGAGGGAATGGGGATTTTGCAATATCCTTCTGCCACGCCCACCAAGCCACACCCACCAAGGCACAGTATGCTCACTAAGCCACGCCTACAAAACCAGCAGTAAATTTTTTTGAATCCCACCACTGAACGGAGGAAAAACACCAAGCAAAGATCTTGCTTAGCAAGAGAAATGTTGGACTCCATTGTTGTCTTAAGTCGAGGACTTCCTGTACAGTTCTTCACACAGATCCTAACGATTCATTGAGAGCCAACGGAAGGACATGGTTATATACTCTGAAGATTTTGCCTCTGTTCTTCCATCCTCAACCGATGTTTGCTTTAAATTACTGTGTACAACTGTTTGTTTTACAGTTTAAACATAATTAAAAATTTAATCATGGGTCTATAGTATCTGCCCTAAAGATCGCTAATTGGGTAGATTCATTAAAAGAAACAAGAGTGAAACATGCCAGACAAACAATTTACAGTTCATTTATTGCTCCAAGTATAAATCACGCAGTGTTAATTCTTTAAAGGCAGCCCTGATTATATAAATCCCTTTCTCTTGGTGCTTAATTTTATTCTTGGACAAGACATGGTGACCCCCTCAGAAAGCTGTGTGGTGTGGGCTTGCGGAATCCATGGCTCTTCCCTGCTTTCCAGAAATCGTGCATTTATGCACTATCAAGTTTAATCTGTGATGTCAAAGACCAACATGTGCCAATTAAAACCATAGATACTGGGCTACAAGGGGAATAAGGTCCAGGGGAAATATAAAAACAACCAAAGGGAAATGTACTGCTCCCTCCCTCCCTTCCATCCATCCTGCCTGCCTGCCTTCCCTTCCTCTCTCCCTCAACTTCCTTCCCTCCTTCCTTCCTTCCCTCCCTCTCCCTCCCTCCTCCTTCCTTCCTTCCTTCCCTGCCTCCTTTTCCTTTCCTCCTCCCCTCCCTCAACTTCTTCCTTCCTTCCTTCCTTCCTTCCCTTCCTTCCTTCCTGCCTTCCCTGCCTCCTTTTCCTTTCCTTCCCCACTCCCTCAACTTCTCCTTCCTTCCTTCCTTCCTTTCTTTTCCTTCCTTCCTTCCTTCCCTGCCTCCTTTTCCTTTCCTCCTCCCCTTCCTCAACTTCTTCCTTCCTTCCCTGCCTCCTTTTCTTTTCCTTCTCCCCTCCCTCAACTTCTCCTTCCTTCCTTCCTTCCTTCCTTCCTTCCTTCCTTCCCTGCCTCCTTTTCCTTTCCTCCCCCCCCTCCCTCAACTTCTCCTTCCTTCTTTCCTGCCTGCCTGCCTGCCTGCTTTCATGCCTGAGGCAGGACTAGAACTCATAGTCTCCTAGTAATTGGCCCAAAGTTACCCAGCCGGCTTTTTGGGCTAAGGCGGGACTAGAGCTTTCAGTCTCCCAGTGATTGGCCCAAAATCACTCCCTGGCTTTCTTGGCTAAGGCAGGATTTATTTATGCTTGCTTTCCTGTGGATATGTTATCCATATTAACTTGTCTTCTTTTTTGCCTTATTCTGAATATATTTCAGCTTCCATGAGCTATTTTTCCACAGTTTTTTTTCCCCCAAGGCCTCGCTTTTCTTTTCTCCATGACATCTGTGGCTCTCCTAATCCAAAGAACCCCTTTTCAAAGCATCCTTCGCCTTGAAATGTCTTCTTTTTTCCTCTTTTTAAAAACTCTCCTTCAAGGATAATTTCTATCCAGCATTAAGATGAACTCCTTTTCAACATTTCAAGGATGTTTTTTTTTTTTTCATTTCTCTCCCTCCTGACAAACCCATCTTAGTACTGATATTTTCTTTCTTTCTGTTTTTAAGAAGCCATTTGCTCAGAGAGTGAAACGCTATTGATCTCCATTGTCAGATAAGATGTGCTTCTAATAGTCAGCCAATACTCTTAACTACTTTACTTGGCCAGCAGTTCTATATCTTTCTGGTTCAAACCTCATCGGTCAAGAGCGAAGAGCTGGAAAGTAGGATACTCCTTGGATTGGGGGCACTGAAAAATAATCTAGCAGGTTTTATGCAATAGAGCAGGGGTCTCCAACCGTGGCAACTTTAAGCCTGGAGGACTTCAACTTCCAGAATTCCCCAGCCAGCCAAGCTAGGCTGGGGAATTCTGGGAGTTGAAGTCTACCAAGCTTAAAGTTGCCACAGTTGGAGACCCCTGAAATAAAGCAGTGTTTCTCAACAGGTTTGAGTATCCCAGCTGGGGAATTCTGGGCGTTGAAGTCCACACATCTTCTTCAAGAGGCCATGTTTGAGAAACACGGCTGTAAAGTAAAAACTAGGGCGAGGGCAATGAATTTGAATGGCAATAAACTGTACCTAGTAAAAAAAAAAAAAAAACTCAAAAATTCCAGCTCTTCTATTCCATTTTTGGCTTTCTTTAACAACCAGATAAATAGATAGGACTAATTGGCCCTAAATGAAGGACAAGGACATTGATGGTGGAGAAAGACTTCAATAGATCAGCTTCGGTTTGTGTTGCACAGCTCGTTCGTTACAAAAAATGTGCATGTGGTTTTAATAAGCCCGCAATCAATATTGTGCTCTGTCAATTATGAAACAAGCTGCAGCTGGGACGCAGAGTCTGAAAAATCCCTGCTCTGTTCAAAGAGCGAGATGTCCAAGTATTTAACTCCAAAATTGCTGGGATGTCTTGGGAGAAGAGAAGCAGAATTTTGTTCAGGACAATGACCTACTCCTTGGGGGGGTGGGGAATTGTGTTGCTGCCTTGAGATTGCTTGGCCATCTGCACAGATATTGTATTTGCTGCAAATGTGAAACTAAAGAAGATTAAAAGAATGTGGAAGACCTGTTCATTTCTCATAGAGCCCAGGGCTGGGCTGCTGGGGGGTTCGCAAGGGTTTGGGAGAGCTCCCAGCTAAGATTCTGTGCAGTTCAGAGAAACCCTCCCCCAAAATTCCGCTCCTGGATGGCCCGTCTACCCCGCCCCACCCCTCCCAGGAATCCCAAGGTGGCCCGTTTTGGATGCAGGTAAGTGCAGGTTGCACACCGAGGCTGGGGAGGCTGAAAAACGGGCCTCCCGGAAGTTTAGGAGAAGTCAGGAAAGAGTCAGCAGTGGTGCAGAAAGTCAAGAAGCGAAGGAAGGCATCGGTAATTTGAGAAAAGAGAAGGTGACAAGCCAGGAGGACCAACAGAAAAGCAAGGAACAGCTGGTAGTTTTAAAGTTTTTAGACGGAAAGCTCTGAGATCCCTTAGAAGCCGTTTGATTCTCCAAGATACCGATAGAGGGAAAAATAATTGAAAAACATATCTGAATGTGCAGAAAGGAATAGATTAACATTGGAAATTAAAGAAAAAGAAGAATCTGAATATTACATGGTATTTACCAAGGGTTAGAAAATAAAACAAATTAAAATGGATTAGATGAGTATATAATAGCAATAAGAGAAGATTGTAAAAATAGACCCATTGGATATTACTTATATGAAAATGTGATTATTGTTATGTTGTTATAGTGATAAATGATAAACTGTAAGCACATGAAATGTGTACCTAATCAACACATGGTTGAAACAGGATGGATTTATTGTATATAAAAAAATTTTAAAAAAATATTATAACAAAAAAGAAGCCAGTTTGATGCTGAAAGATATTCTCTTTTTCCTCCCTCCTGGCTGTAGCTAAGCATAGCTAGAGGAAATTGAGTATAACCCAAGGCGAGTAATCAAAACGTCCTGAAATAGAGACGGGCACGAAATTCAAGATGTTTGCATGCGGAGGGCCAAATTAGGAATGCACAGCTTTGACAATTGTGGACCCTTGTTCAAATCCTCTCTGTGGTGAAATCTACCTCACAGACGTTCCGTTGCAAACCTCATTTTAAAGAAGCGGACTTCTGGCACGGCGTCACAAATTTCGACTCGAGAAGGCTTAGATCACCATGGGTTTGCAAGCCAGGATTTAGAACCATGTCTGATCAGATGTGAACAAACCCAGATATGCTATTTAGAAAAATCGCACTGGTCTTTGAACCGACTGCATCCTCCGTTTCCATCTGCTGAACTTGCTAAGCTTGTAGAAGGAAAAGTGTAACGTGAACTAAACTGTTTGGAGAAGTTGATGGGGTAGAATGACCAATGACCTGGATGGCGGAGGAGAAAGCCACAAGTAAGCAAGCTGGAAGACAAGGAAGTCACGTATGAAACCAGGCAAAGGTTGGAGGGACAGCCACCAGAGATAAAAAGAGAAGAGAATATTTGTAGCTCAGGGTCCAACTGTGGGGTCCTTGGTGCTCTCTGAGCTTTGATCTTTTCTTGCAGACTGAATTTCATTACTCAATTGGCTAACATCATCAGGGGTAGAAAGGAGTGGGTTGGCTCTCTGCTATATACAGAGGGCTTGCCCTGTCAGCATTGGAGGGAATATCCTTGGTGATTCCTTGATTAGCTTGTTGATCAGAAAGGTCAGCAGTTCGGCGGTTCGAATCCTTAGCACCGCGTAATGGAGGGAGCTCCTGTTACTTGTCCCAGCTTCTGGCAACCTAGCAGTTTAAAAGCATGTCACAGTTGGCCAATAAAGTATTCTGTTCTGTTCTATTCTATTCTTTGATCTCTGCTTATCTGAGTGTTGATTGTTAGAAAGAACATGTTCTGTTCTTTTTGTTTCCTTTTGGGCTTTTTATTGTGTCTTTTGAAAAGTGTGTAGATGTAGTTTATCTCTATGTGACTGTTGATGGCGGATTTTGTCTGAGTGGCAGTCTTACAGGAATTCTCCAGTGTCCACAAAAACTGTCAGGGCAAGATACTTGAAAATAAACTGAGCGCAAACCCCACTTCCTTCAAGCACAGATGATGTTACCTAATTGGTCAATGAAACACATGCAAGAAAATAACTAAACAATCCCCATTCCCTTCTAGCATTCATGTTACCCAGTTGGTAATGTTTTACCAAATAACAAATATTAGTGGCTTTCTGTATCAATTTTAGCAGATGGTTGGATATAGGAACAAGTTTCCAAATCCTGAGAGGCACTGAGAAAACTTACAACTAATCACAGAAGAAGCCCATCTACTCAATAAGAACCCCTCTATAGTCCAGGGCATAGGTCTCCAAACTTGGCAACTTTTAGACTTGTGGACTTCAACTCCCAGAATTCCTCAGCCAGCTAATTCTGGGAGTCCACAAGTCTTAAAGTGGCCAAGTTTGGAGACCTCTGGTCCAGGGTGTCAACATGCCCTTACCTTTACTTTGGGGTGGGTTCTGACTCCGATCTCGGAGAACGTTGATCTGGTAAACAGCTCCGTAAGGCTCAAAAAGTTCTTTCAATTCTTTTTCCGACCATGAGCGGGGGATCTGTCCAACAAACATCTTGATGGCATCAGGGTCTGGTTGGTCTGAATGATCCAGAGCGCCATTCATTTTGTTAGCTGTGCCGTTGCTGGAAAACACAAGAGAGAAAGAAGGGGGTTACAGAAAGGGCATTTTTGGGAGGCGTCTGCATTGAATCGACTAGAATAAGCAATGTTCCCTTCACAAATTTAATGGGTCTACAGCAGGATGACCCACACCTTTACCTACAGTAAGAATCCTACCACGCCTTACAATATTAGGCAACGTGGTATCAACCATAGAGACCTTCAGGTTTCTGGGTTCAATAATCCCCTAGGACATCAAATGGACCCCCAACCTTAAAACCTTCATTAAAAAGGCACAACAAACTCAGTTCTTCCTGCATCAACTCACAAAGCTCAGATTGCCCAAGGATCTGCTAATGCAGTTCTACAGAGGAATTATAGAGTCTGACATCTGTACCTCTGTGGCTGTCTGATTTGGCACAGCAACCAAACAGAACAAGTAGAGACTTCAACGGATAAGTTAGGACTGCAGAAAAAAACATTGCAACCAGCTTGCCTTCCATCAAGGACCCATGTATACTGCATGGGTCACAAGGAGGACTGAGAAAATACCTATAGACCCTTCACATCCTGGACACAAACTGTTTCAACTCCTCCCCTGCTATAGGGCATTGCACGACAAAACAACTAGACACAAAGACAGTTTTTACCCCTGTGCCATCACTCTGCTAAATACACATTTCCCTCAGCACTGTTTTATGCCTAAGGACAGTTACCCATGTTGTAAGGTTGTATTGCTGTTATCCTCATCTCCCCATCTGACAATAGAATAGAATAACAGAGTTGGAAGGGACCTTGGAGGTCTTCTAGTCCAACCCCCTGCCTAGGCAGGAAACCCTACACCACTTCAGACAACTGGTTATCCAACATTTTTAACAAACTTCCAGTGTTGGAGCATTCATGACTTCTGGAGGCAAGTTGTTCCACTGTTTTTTTTTCTTTATCACGTGACCATGAGGGGCAATGCAACGGTGCTAAGTGTGAAAAACGGTCATCAGTCACTTTTTCAGTGCCGCTGTAACTTTGAGCAATCACCAAACAAATATTTGTAAGTGGAGGATGACCCATGCGTGAAAATAAGCCTGTGTCCTTTCATTAAAAAAAACCACAAAAACTGCCAGGGATATGGAAGGGAATTCTTATGGCTTTAACGGGTGAATTCACATGGAAGCAGACATGGAAAGGGAGCAGAAGGCTCACTCAATTGTGTCCTCGTTTTCACTGCTGGCTCTATTTGAAAGCTCCAGAAATGGGACGAAATGGCGAGTATCAAAAGAAGCAAAACAACACGACGACTTGTGAGATGAAAGGGGGAAGAGAGTTAAAAGCAGGCAAAAGGATGGACGCATCCAGCTCCAGTTAAAAGTAGGGACAATGCTCTCATTTTGGTAATGATTCCAGAAATGACTGTAGCACTGAGTTGATGGCGAGTTTCCAAAGATGCGATACAAGGAGAAATGGGGAACCGACGTGGGATTACAGAAAGCAAGAAAATGCAGCTATTCCACGTGGGGTGGCGGTCGTAGTAATGCATCAACATGGGTTGCTAATCCCAGTTTAAGCAGATATTTTTTTAAAAAAAAAAAATAAAAACCTTAAATTTAATTTTCCTTTGGTCAAATGCAGCAGAGATGTGATTGCCAGAACTTCCAAGACCTTATACTAATGCAAGAGATCTCCAAACTCGATGTCTATGGAGATTCTCAGCCCTCCAGGTCATAGCTGCCCCAAAAGTGCTTTTCAAAAAGGCAACTGGAATTTTCTTTGCTTTTTTTTCCCCTTGGAGACATTTTGCTTCTCATCCAAGAAGGTTGAGAACGGAAGAAGCTTCTTGGATGAGAAGCAAAATGTCTTCAAGGTAAAAAAAAAGAAAAGTCCAAAAACAAATGAACATCCCACCTTTGGGTCTCCAAACTTGACAACTTTAATAGTTGGGTGGAGGAGGGTTGGACTAAATGACTTACAAAATTCCTTCTAACTCTGATTATCTGTTATTAGTTGTTTGGGAAATTCTGGGAGTGAGGTAAGAAAGGAAGTGCTGATCCTTGCTGATTGACGAAAGGCTATTAATAAAAATCTACACCTTAAGGGGGGAGGATAAATTGGGTTCTAAAATGAAAAATAATCTGGTTGCTGAGATTCTGGAAAGATTCATTCATTCCTGGTTTTTCCGCTTGAGGAAGATTTCTGGGAAAATCTGGCTTTTGACGAAATGTTTTAAATCTACCTTTTGATAGAGAAAGGAGATAAGAATAAAATAGGCGACTAGGTCAAGATTGTCCACTACCCGTGTTTCTCAACCTTGGCGTCTTTAATATATGTAGACTTCAACCCAAGAATCCCCCAGCCAGCCTTCTTTCAGGCCTAAGAAGAGATTAGAACTTGGAGCCTCCTGTTGATTGGCTCATAGTTGGCTTTCATGCCTATGGCAGGACTAGAACCCACAGTCTCCTGTTGATTTGTCCAAAGTCAACCAGCTGGCTCTTTTGGCTAAGGAGGAACTAGAACTTCCAGTCTCCTGTTGAGTGCTTCAAAGTCACCCAGCTGGCTTTCATGCCTAACGCAGGACTAGAACTTACAGCCTTCTGGTGATTGGCCCAAAGTCAGTCACCTGACTTTCATACCTAAGGCGGGACTAGAACCTACAGCTTCCTGATAATTGGTCCAAAATCACCCAGCTGGCTTTCATGCCTAAGGCGGGGCTAGAACCCACAGTCTCCTGTTGATTGGCTCAAAGTCAGTCAGCTGGCTTTCATGCCCTAAGGTGGAACTAGAACTCACCATCTCCTAGTTTCCCGGCCAGCGCCTTAAACCACTACACCAAACTGGTCCTTAGCTATGCTGCCTTATGTTTCTGAACGGCAGGTTGAAATATAAAGACAATAAATACAAATTAAATGCTAAAAGATTAGTTCTTTCCTTTTCCCCATTAGAACCTTACATGCTACTGTATGCAATGGTGGGGCGTAAGCCCAGCGAGGGTTCACACAATGTTGAAAAGCTAGAATGGCTCGCTTAGAGTGGGTCAGCACTGGTGCGGACTCGGTGCTCGGTTCAGCCGTGGCACAGCCTAGCATGTTGCATGCTGCATGAATCAGAGTACCGTAGTGCAATTAATAAACTGCAGTTTACAAACCTCTTTCTGAAAATAATACAGTTCTTTTCAGAGGTGGAGGGAACAAAAATGGATTGCGATTTCAGGTCATGTGCTTAAGGTTGACAATGTGCCTTTCACTTTATTTCAGTTTAAATGCCCTAATTTTAGAGCACGCTGTCAATTTCAACCCTCATTTCTTTTGCACGACTCTTGTCAATGAAATTAGATTACGGCTGTCCAATTCTCCGTTTTTAAGGTTACTAATGTTATGTCTCTTGAAGTCTCTTTCCCATTTCTTCTCTATTAGAACCTCTGATTTTTTTTTTAAAAAAAGAAACACATTCGTAAAAAGCAAATTACTGCCATTTCAAGAGTCAGCCTGCATCATCACCCTTTCCATCACTTAAAAAAATACCCTTAGTTCTTTTAAAAGGGAGAAAGAAAGGAAAACAGAGAAAACATCTGGCACAGAGAATACAGATGATCATTTGTTTATATCTTTCTTTCTTTGTCTAACTGCCTTTTCCAAACATAACCAGATGGAGCCTTTCAAAATCAAATTAATTTCAGATTAATTCACTCTGGACTAACGCCAGTTTCTTGAGTTGGAGCTTTCAGGCACTATTAAATTGATTTACAGTGATGAACTTAAAAGAACTAAAGTCCTTAGGGATTTTTTTTTTTATTTCTTATTTTTAAATTTTGGGTGGTGGTGGGGTATGAAATCATACAAAAAGGAGTCTGCAATTATTGACTTGTTTTTAACTAAATTCTCACCATTATATCACTTATTCATCCTTTGCAGATGTATCCTGTTCTCAAAAATACAGAGATTCCATCCCAACCCATAATTTTATAAATTTCATTCTAGGATGTGCTTTTATTGTAAGAAATGCTACAACTTTGGAATAAAAATAGCAGCCCGAGTCTAATTGGTTTGGGGATACCTTTCCAATAAGTGCTTAGAATACAGATCGGCTTCAGCTTCTCAATTACGCCCATAATTTCTATTGATAAGTGAAACAATTGTTGTGAGTCTTGTCCCATTTTATGACCTTCCTTGCTAGAGTTGTAAAATGAATCACTGCAGTTGGTAAGTGAGAAACACGGTTGCTAAGTGAATCTGGCTTTCCCCAATGAGTTTGCTTGTCAGAGGGTCACAAAAGGAGATCACATGACCCCCAGGACAATGCAACCACCATCAATACCTGCCAGTAGCCAAGCATTCAAATTCTGATTACCTGACCAGGTGGGGTGCTGGATTGGTTGTAAGTGTGGAAAAGGGTCATAAGTCACTTTTTTTTAGTGCTGTTGTAACTTCGAACAGTCACTAAAGTCCAGGAACTACCTGAAGCTTTCTCTAATCTGGTGCTTTCCTCATGGGCTGGAACTACAACTCCTAGAGACTTCCTAAAGTTTCACACATTTCTGCAGAAAATCAAGCAAAGGAGGACCCTTGGACAGGTTTTGTAAACTCCTTCCCATAAAAATCTCTGTGAGCCATAACTCTCTGAAGGTTGGACTTTCTTCATGGAGGAATTTCAACTCCAATTCTCAAGATACTTTGGGAAAACCATTAAAATTAACCAACATATAGTTCATACTCATATATAAAATTCTAATCAAACTGAAAAAGATTGTAATAGGGATCTTTATTTCTTCCAGTGGATATTAAAACCCTCCTCCACCTCCTTGTCTTCCAGCTCCATCTCCACCTTCCTCCTCCTCCCTTCTCCTTCTCCTCAGCTCCACTTCCATCTTCCTTCTTCTTCTCCACCTTCTCCTTCTCTTCCAGCTCCACCTCCTTTCTCCTCCTCCTCTACCTCCTCTGCCACCCTTCTTCTCTTCCACCATCCTTCTCCTTTTCCTTCTCCTCTTCCAGCTCCTCCTCCATCTTCCTCCTTCTCCTCCTCCTCTTCTTTCTCCTTCTCCACCTCCTCCTCCATCTCCTTCCTTTTCCTTTTCCTTCTCCTTTTCCATCTCCACCCTCCTCCTTCTTCTCCTCCTCCTTCTCTTCCTTCCCTACCTCTTCCTCCACCTTTTCCTCCCCCCACCTCACCTCATAATTCCGTCTTTCAGCATGAATAATTTGTGTAATGTTCAGATGTGTAAATGAAAGAAACTTCTACTACACCCTCAAAAGCAGCATGTGAAGCCAGGAGAGGAAATCTTTGGACATCTTAAGCTAGGCTAAAATGGGATGAATAATTCATAGCTCAGTAAGAGGTAGAAAGATAAGCCTTGTCACAACACATGGTATCGATCGGGACATCACAACAAGCTTTCATAGGTTCATAGCTGGAAGAGAGTTTCATTCAGCCCCATTTTCTGTCAGTTTCAGGAATCCAAATGAAAGCAGCTTACAATGGATATCTATCCAGCCCCAACCCCTCACTGAAGTCATCCACTGAAGGAGAGACCAACCACATTGGTCTGGAACTAATTTACTGAGAAGACGGACTAGGGGAGACATGATAGCAGTCTTCCAATATCTCAGGGGCTGCCCCAAAGAAGAGGGAGTCAAGCTATTCTCCCAAGCACCTGAGGGCAGGACGAGAAGCAACGGGTGGAAACTAATCAAGGAGAGAAGCAACCTAGAACCAAGAAGGAATTTCCTGACAGTGAGAATAATTAACCAATGGAACAAATTGCCTCCAGAAGTTGTGAATGCTCCAACACTGGAAGTTTTTAAAAAATGTTGGATAACCATTTGTCTGAAGTGGTGTAGGGTTTCCTGCCTAGGCAGGGGGTTGGACTAGAAGACCTCCAAGGTCCCTTCCAACTCTGTTATTCTATTCTATTTTTCTTCACTCCCTGGTGTTCCTATTGACCTATTTTACATAAGATCTTTGATAAAATTCAACCGTAGTAGCATTCCTTGTTTTGGCATACTCTGTGAAGTTAGCAATGTTCCCTTCACAAATTTAATGGGTCTACAGCAGAATGACCCACACCTTTACCTACAGTAAGAATCCTACCACGTCTTACAATATTAGGCAACGTGGTATCAACCATAGAGACCTTCAGGTTTCTGGGTTCAATAATCCCCCAGGGCATGAAATGGACCCACAACCTTAATACCGTCATTAAAAAGGCACAACAAACTCAGTTCTTCCTGCATCAACTCACAAAGCTCAGATTGCCCAAGGATCTGCTGATGCAGTTCTACAGAGGAATTATAGAGTCTGACATCTATACCTCTGTGGCTGTCTGATTTGGCACAGCAACCAAACAGAACAAGTAGAGACTTCAACGGATAGTTAGGACTGCAGAAAAAAACATTGCAACCAGCTTGCCTTCCATCAAAGACCCATGTATACTGCATGGGTCACAAGGAGGACTGAGAAAATACCTATAGACCCTTCACATCCTGGACACAAACTGTTTCAACTCCTCCCCTGCTATAGGGCATTGCACGACAAAACAACTAGACACAAAGACAGTTTTTTCCCCTGTGCCATCACTCTGCTAAATACACATTTCCCTCAGCTGGGACTCAGGAGGCAGAGAACAGATGGGGGTGGGGCCAGTCAGAGGTGGTATTTGCCGGTTCTCCAAACTACTCAAAATTTCCGCTCCCGGTTCTGTAGAACCGGTTAGAACCGACTGAATACCACCTCTGATCTGTACATATTGCAAATAGTAAAAATGACAGGAAAAAATAGGCTTATTATGGTCTGAAAATTGCAAGCAGACCAGAATGATTAAAAAAGCAGATTATCTTTCCAAGGTAATAATTATTTCTTTCCTATCAACCTGGCCTTTTTAGCATTTAACATGCTGCTCCGGTCCAAGGACATGATATTTTCTAAAATATCATGTATTCACTGATTGTGTTTCTTACTAACTGACTACACAAACAAGTTTAGCTCAGTGGATGTATTTGCTCTCCAAGACACCTTTATTATCTGTCTATTTCCAAGTGCCATTTAGTGTTTTCTACTGAGACTTAACAGCTCTGGAAAATTACAAGATAAATGTCAAAATGTGATCAAGGCCTTAATGAAGCCATGTGGGCAAGCAGCAGTAACCTTTCTTTCAAATTCCTATTGGAATAAACTAGCTTGTCCAACGAAATAATTCTTCAGAGGGATAATTATAGCATTTGTGGATGGAATCAGTAAAACATAGGCTAGCGAGCTATGCAAATATAGGACTGAAAGCCAGGTGCTAAATTCTTCCTCTTGTTGCAGGAATAAAAAGTGAATATAAGGAATCTTCAATTCACAGCCCTTTTACAACCATTTTTTTTTTTTTTTGCCACAGTTGGTCAGCAGCGAGCGAAAGTCCACTGTAGTTTTTATTTTTATTTTGAACGAGCAAAGTTTGGGCAATTGGTGATGTGTTTTGGAAAGTTGTCTTCAAAAATAAAACTCTGCTTAAGGATGAAGTTGCATTTAAATACGGCTTAGAGAACAAGCAGGCACCAAGGGGAAGTCAACGAATCTCCAGCCTTCTTGTAGGGGGAAAAGTGTTTTAAGAGAGTCGGATAAGTTATTTAGAAAATGAATGACTCACAGAAAAGTGAGGGTTAAAATTCATAGAGCTGCAATTGATGATTTTTCAACTGGAGTGGAAGTGAACCAGCGGTAGGCTGTCAGCGGTTCGCACCGGTTTGGGCAAACCGGATGTTAATTTTATATCTGGTTCACCAAACTGGTAGTTGCGACGACTAGCTGGCCCCGCCCACCCCTCCCCTCCCCTCCCCGGAATCTCCACATGACCCATTTTGGATTCCAGATAAGTGGAGGGCCTGCACAGAGGCTCCGGGAGGGCGAAAAATGGGCCTCCTGGAGGTTCCGGAGCCAGGGAAGGCTATTTTCTCCCTCTTGGAGGCTGGAAAAAAGCCTCCGGAGCCTGGGGAGAGCAAAAAACGGGCTCCCGGAAGTTTTGGAAGGCTGGAAATGGGCCCGTTTTTGGCCTTCAGAGGGCCTCCAGAGCCCGGAGAGCCCATTTTTGCCCTCCTGGAGGCTTGAGGAAAGCCTCCAGAGCCCGAGGAGGGCACAAATGCTCTCCCCTCACTGTGGTGCAGGAGGCCAACTAGGCCACGCCCACCATAGCCACGCCCACTCAGCAACCAAGCAGAACCCTGAAGGGAATGCATGAGGGACAAATTGGATTTACAGTGAATCTGCACTTTCTTGGGGATGGCCTATGTTGGAAATATGCAGGGTTAGGGTTATAATTTAGTGACGGCACTGAAAAAAGTGACCCATGATCAGTTTTCACACTTACAACCATTACAGAGTCCCCGTGGTCATGTGATCAAAAATCTGGTTGCTTGGCAACTGGCGTGTATTTATGCACTGTTCCAGAGTCATCTGTAACCTTCCTAGGGCATTTCCAATTAGTAAAGTCAATGGGGGAAACCAGATTTG
This sequence comes from Pseudonaja textilis, assembly GCF_049901715.1. Taxonomy (NCBI): domain Eukaryota; kingdom Metazoa; phylum Chordata; class Lepidosauria; order Squamata; family Elapidae; genus Pseudonaja; species Pseudonaja textilis. Next base: position 68,428,687 of record NC_141994.1, read on the forward strand.
CCTAAAGAGCACATGATTCACTTAATACCTGCAGTGATTTGTTTAACAACTGTGGCAAGAAAGGTTTAACAACTGTGGCAAGAAAATGAGTTGCAATTTATTTAACAACTGCCTTGCTTAGCTACAAAAAAAAAAAAAAAATTGAGGCTCAATTGCGGTGTTAAATTGAAGATTACCTGCATGCAATATTGTTTTTTCAATGCTTGCACATACATATTTGTGGAGTCCTTGGTGCTGTCTGAACCTGGTTGTTTTCTTGCAGAGTTTCATCAACAACCAACACCCAGATAATAGCAATAGCATTTAGACTTATAGACCACTCAATAGAGCTTTACAGCACTCTTTAAGTGGTTTACAAATGTTAGTCTATTGCCCTCAACAATCTGGGCTCTCATTTTACCCACCTTGGAATGATGGAAGGCTGAGTCGACCCTGAGCCGCTCAGGATCAATCTCATTCTAACCTCTGCGCCACCATGGCAAAACAGAGCAGAGATAATCAGAGTGTGTAAGTACAAATTAACACCAAGGTTAATACTAGACCAACAATCTGGCAGGAAACAATACCCCAATCAAGGAACTATCAACTCAGATAAACAATCAAACAATAAACAGCAGCCCACTCAAGAAATTACCAAGAAGAAAGCAACACTTCAACAACACTAACAGGGCAAGCCACTTGTTTACAAACGAAGAGCAAACCTCATCCCATCTAGCACCGATGATGTTACCTAGTTGGGTAATGAAACGTCTGCGAGAAAACAACCAAGCCAAGAGAATACCAAGGACCCCCTGAGCTACAAATCAGTAGCGTAGAGCATAGAGCATTGGAGTAGAGTAGAATAGAGCATAGAGATGAGAAGAGTAGAATAAAGTAGAGTAGAATAGAGAATAGAGAATAGAGCATAGAGCATAGGAGTAGAGTAGAATACAATAGGATTAGGATTAGAATTAAGTGTAGAATACAGTGGAACAGAACGGAACGGAATAGAAAGCAAACACCACTCCCTTGTAACACTGATGATGGTGCATATAAACCCATCAATCCATGCATATTTTCATTTTTAAATGCTAAAACTCAGGATGTTTAAATCAAAGGCATTGCAGCAAATGCAAACAAGGATATTCTACAGCAAGACATCCAACCGTTTCTCCAAAGAAGGGAGATTTCAAAATTTTCCCAATCCCCTCGCATACATTCACCAGTGACTGACTTTGGGGTTTCAGTGTAGTGAGAGGCAGTATATAAATATTTATTTCCCTAGGTATTTAATGCCAATCCAATCACCAACTGATTCGTGGTTTATCATGTATAAGCAAGATTAAGGAAGCAAAAATAGCCAACAGAGAGCAATACGACATAATAAAACATGGCTTTATTTGTTGTCCACGTTTCTACCCCGCCTCGATTCCAGATTCCCAGAGGTTGAAGAAATAAGATTATGCTGAAAAGTATTAGCCTCATATAATCACACCAGCCTCTCAAGTCATCTAACTTTCAAAGGGCCACGTAACCAGGTTTTAACCATTTTCCTGAGTTCCAATTAATATTGGGGTTACTTCGATCGGTGGAAAGGGTGCCATTTCAGAGTGAAAGGGGCCTAACAACTCAGTAGAAGACATCTATGGAGATTCTCAGTCATCCAACCATCCATGGTTGTCCCAAACATGCTTTTTCAAAAGGCAACTGGGCTTCCTTAGTTTTTCCTAGAAGACATTTTGCTTCTCATCCAAGAAGCTTCTTCAGTTCTGACTGGATAGTGAGGAATGGAGGGATTTATATTCCTTGCAGCAGAGGTGGGATTCAAAAATCCTAGCAAATGGTTCTCTGCTCAGTTACTGGGTGGGCATGGCCATGGTAGGCGTGGCCTACTGGAACTTCTGGGAGGGCCATTTTCGCCTTCCCCAGGGTCCGGAGGCTTCCCTCGGGTCTCTGGGAAGGCGAAAAAACCCTCCTCCTGGCTCCAGAAGCCAGAAAAAGGCCCCTTTCCGGTCTTCCAGTTCGGCCCATTTTTCACCCCCCCGCCAGAACCTCTGCACAGATCCTGCACTTAGCTGCATCCAAAATGGGCTGTGTGGGAGGGGCGAGGCAGGGTGGCAGGGCCAGCCAGTTAGTTTAACTACCAGTTTAATGAACCAGATGTAAATGTAACATCTGGTTAGCCCGAACCGATCTGAAGTGGTAGAATCCCACCCCTGCCTTGCAGTCATCTGGTCATTAGTACTCTCTCTGAGAGTCGTTGAAGCCTCTTAGACGTTTATCTGTGCCCTCAGGGCCACCTGAATAGTGCAGTTCCCAGAAGGTTCCACACCCATTTGCACACCTATCCTCTGTCTAAAAATCCATGCAAACCGAGCCGCATTAAAACACCCCCGATTGATCCGAAATGCCATTCTCCCGAATGAACCAGACTGATACCGATCTACATATCTGCAGTGAACAGGCACTTCAATCTATAGTTATAGATTCTGCTTTCTTCGTTTGCTTTGGAGATCTTTATTTTGAAGGCTTACTTACAACAGATGACAAGTCTTTGCAGTCAATATCCACAGGCATAAGTGTGGAAGAATCCATTTATATTTACACTTTGCTACAACAGCTGATCTGTCTTAAAGACAGGAAATAGATACGGATAATTAGACGGACTCTCATCCCTGCAGATCTGCAGATCTTAAGACCTGAGGCCTCATGTTTATTGCATGCTCCCATCTTTATAGGACACCATTCCCGGTTTTCTATGACCATAATTTATCACTTATATCTTTTATGTATACTGAGAGCTTATACACCGAAGACAAATTCCTTGTGGGTCCAATCACACTTGGCCAATAAAGAGTTCTGTTCTGTTCTGTTCCTTCTATAGAATATTTGTAGCTCAAGATTGAATTATGAATGAATGAATGAATGAATGAATGAATGAGTTCTTTATTGGCTGAGTGTGATTAGACACACAAGGAATTTGTCTTGGTGCATGTGCTGTCAGTGTACACAAAAAGATTCTCATCAAGAATCGTAAGGTACAATACTTAATGAAGTCATAGGGTACAAATAAGCAATCAAATCATACTAGGAAACAGTCAATTTAAATCGTTAGGATGCAAGCAACAAGGTTACAGTTATACAGTCACAAGTGGGAGGGGATGGGTGATGAGAAAATTAATAGTAATGCAGACTTAGTAAATAGTTGGACAATATTGAGGAAATTATTTGTTTAGCAGAGTGATGGCGTTCGGGGAAAAAACTGTTCTTGTGTCTAGTTGTTCTGGTATGCAGGTTCCTTGGTGCTTCAAACATGGGTCTTCAAACATGGCAAGTTTAAGACTTGTGGACTTCAACTCCCAGAATTCCTGAGCTAACATGACTGGAGGATGAATTCTGTGGGTTGAAGTCCACATGTCTTAAAGCGGTCAAGTTTGAAGACCCCTGTTCTAAAGTCTAAGTCCATTTTGTCTAACATGTGTTGTGTGTGAATATCCTGCCTTTTCATGGTTCAATCCTATCTACCCTGAATTAACAGTTAAGTTAGGGGCTGTTCAAACTTACAACAGCACTGAAAAGTGACTTATGACTGTTTCTCACACTTACAACCTTTGCAATATCCTTATAGATATGGGACAAAATTCAGGTGCTTGGCAATTGACTCGCATTTACGACGGTTGCAGCGTCCCGGGGTGGTGGTGGTCACGTGATCCCCTTTTGTGACCTTCAGTCAATGGGGAAGCCAGATTCACTTAATGACCGTGTGACTAACTTAACAGCTGCAGTGATTCACTTAACAAGGGTGACAAGAAAGGTTGCAAAATGGGACAAAAGTCACTTAACCAATGTCTCAGCAATGGAAATTTTGGGGCTCAACTGTGGTCATAACTTGAGGAGTACCTATATAGATTTCATAAATTTCTACTTCCTTCCTCCGATTTGAAGGAATGTCTCAATGGCGCTTGATCACTCTCAGTACTGCTACAGGTAGACCTCAACTTACGAACACAATTTCCCTTGCCACAGTTGTTAAATGAATCACTACAGTTATTAAATTAAGAGCAAGGGAGTTGGACTAGAAGACCTCCAAGGCCCCTTCCAACTCTTTATTATTCTAATGTCTCAGTCTAATGAATCACTGCAGTTATAAATATGCTTGTTAAGTGAATTTGATTTTCCCATTGACTTTGCTTGTCAGTAGGTCGCAAAAGGGGATCACTGCAACGGTTGTAAATGTGAGTCACTTGCCAGATGTGATCATATGAAACCATGAGGATGAGGTGTAAGTGTGAAAAAAATGGTCATAAGTCACTTGTTTCAGTGCCGTTGTGTAACTTCAAACGGCCACTAAATGAATGGTGTAAGTCATAATACCTTCCTGTGAGGACCCAAAGGGGCGTGGCACAAAAGCAACAAAGTCACAAAAGTAGGTAAAGTCCCTTTACTACCTCCAATTTGGCTCCCGATGTCCAGTTATCATCGGCTGGAGAAAAAACTCTCCCAAGAACAGTTTTTAAAGGGAAGAAATTCCGTCTGAACCCAAAGTACATATAAATTATACATAAAAACCAACACAAACCACGCGGCAGCAATTAACAAGACCCACACAGTTGGGAGGACACCAGAACCCAGATAAGACTTGACAAACCAAAGTAATTCATGCTTTGCTTCCAGCTGTGCGCAAACACCCTTTTAAATTCCTGTTTTCCCAGCTGCAGCTAATGAAGGGTATCAGGGCCCTTTTCTCCCCCATAACCCATGTAACTCACGTTGCTCCCTTCTCCATTGCTCCCTGCGTGCCCTAGGGATGAAGAGGGGATGGCCCTGGGTCTTCCTCTGAATGCCCAGCCGGACTGTGCCCTTCCCCAGTTTCCTCCACAGCCAGGGAGCCACACTCCCACTCCCTGTCAGCTGTTCCACTTCTCCCTCGGAATCAGATTCCAACAGGGACATGACACTGCCCTGTTATGAAAGGAGCATATGGCCCTTCAAAGAATTTCTCCTTCACCTGGAGAAACAGAAACCCACCTAAATTCTCTGCCCACAGTCAGATTTCCCCAAAAACACTGTCAGGGGCTAGCAGGGGTGGGTGTTCTACCAGTTCGGCCCGGTTCTGCCGAGCTGGTAGCGGCAATGAGCAGCGGAGACCAAACCGGTTCTCTCCAACACTCTGCTGTTGGGCCCACCTGCCTGCCCAGGCTCCCATACTAACCTTTATGTCCTGCTTTTGAAGCGCAGATGCTTTGAAGCATGAGGGAGAGTGCAGGATTGCAGGAGGCGACTCAAAACGCCTCTGCGCCAGTGCAAAGTGTGCATTTAGCGTGACTGCGCAGTGTGTGTGTGTGTGGCGCATGCAGAGGGCACCCACCAAGCCACACGCACTGAACCAGTGGTAAAAAAATATTTGAAACACACCACTGGTGGCTCGATTTTGAAATGATTCCATTATATTTTCTTGCATCCCGCTGTGATAAAAAGCGACATCCTGCATCTCTTGATATAAGATTAGAAGTCATTAGTTCTCGTAACTTAGATATTATGAGGAGCAGCTGATGTACAGAGACGCTGTCAGTTCTCCAATAGATAAAACATGAGAAAAATATATAAGGAGGAAAGAAATGTGAAGAGAAATGACAAGGAATTGAAAAAATTCCCAGAAGCAGCACAAAGCTTTCAATGATGTCATACACAAAAATTAATCTGTCTTTGAAACTCTAGTTAAATAGTGCCCTGGTTTGCATAACTTGTAGAAACCGTAGCTCCCATGGTGGTATATCCATTACGATAGCATGAAATGTGTCATGGTATTGCAAAAAAAACCTCAGTTTTTCAGATACTTAAGAGTTTAAAGAGGTTAATTGAGGAAAAATACTAATTTAAAGTGACAATTCCTTGGAGGAAGAAAGTGTCACCTTGCTCTTTAAATACAGGCAAGATAGCCAGTTAACTGAGTTGACTTTTCAATTACACTTCCATAAATATCAAATACACACAAAGGAATGAAGCTGTTAGACCTCATGAATACTGAACAGGGGACAATATACACATACTCTAAAGGAGCAATTTTAAAAACACTAAGAAAGTGGGCAGGACACACACACACACATACACATGAAATCCTAAACCTGGTAAACAATAGTTGCAAATTACACACCATGCCATGCTCAGTAAATATAAACCTTAATTGGTGGTTTAATTTGAGAACTTGGTTCTCACAACCTACTGGTTGCCAGTTAATTCAATCCCATTTTAATTTGCCCTATGTGAACCCACCCAGGTAGAGTTTTTTTTTTCCCCCAACAAAACATATTAACTTAGTTCTCGTGTAATGCCAAATCATAATGGGTAGATAAACTAACCTTGATACTGCTTACAGAGTGAATTGCATGGCTCTTTTCTCTGCTGAACAGAAGCTGAAGTAGATTAATAGACTGGGTGGAGTTTCATGAGATCAATTTAATCCAGCGTTCTTCAAATTTGGAAACTTCAACATGTGTGGACTTTTTAACTTCCTGAATACTTGGTGCAGACAGCTGGCTGGGGAATTCTGGGAGTTGAAGTCCACACAAGTTGAAGTTCCCAAATTTGAAGAACGCTGACGTAATTCATAAATCAATCTTGTGAAATATTGAGACAACTGACTTTTTTTAATGCAAAGTGGTTATATATGTTATAAAAGTGAGATTGAAAAAAAAAAGGTGATTGCTTGGATTTACACAAGGAACCTGGGTTAATGCAATACCTGTTTGTGTAATGTGCAAAGCTCAGGAAAATAACTTTGGTATGAGGAGGGCAGTCAATTCACAGGCTTAAGCAAAAAATTATTTCCCCCAAAATACTGATACACAAACTACTCAATTGTAGACCTCAGTTATATGCAAGCAGCAAACTAAGAATGGCCTGTAGATTATGGATGGAGAAAATCATGGTTATTTCATTTGCAATGTATCCCCCTCAAAAGTCCTACCTTTATCATTTGCATTAAAAAAATACAGAATAAAAAAAGAAAATAGACCTGATGCAGCAAAGAAATTTTAAAAAAAGTATAGCAAAGAAAGAAACATTTGATATGGAGATTTATTTTTTTATTATTTTATTCCACACTTTTCTTTTTACAAAAAGTTTTTGACAAGTGGTCTGAACAAGTTGTTTTATATTCAGGAAGTCAATGGTAAGCCCTTGGTTTTAATTATATCACTTTGTGAATTCATAGGCAATAGTGCTTTTCTGGAATTTAAATTAATATTCAACCTCTTTCAGCGTAGAATAAAATACAATTTCTTATGTTTTTATTGCATTTCTCAAAACATGATTTAGTGCCCAAGATCATTTTTTAAAAACACTGGAACTTGCCAATTAAAAAAAAACCCACCTTACAAACTTGGCCCCTGAAATTCTGGCTAATCTCATATGAACCAGCATGTCTTTTCAGACAAAGAAGCATGGGTGCATTGAGAAAACCAAATCCTTGTTTAATAAATGAAGATATGCTATACATTTTGTGCACATCTAAGCATCAGGCAGCATCTTTGCCAATGGCTTGGTGTGTGCAAGATGCAAATTTGCAATGGATCCTATTTTCCTATAACTGTGATTATAGGAAGATATAAATGATGGGTAACAAACCAGGATTCCAAAAATTAATTGAAATTTGACTTTATTTTCAGGTTTGTTACTAGTCCACATTTGGCAGCTCACAAACTTTCTAACATGTATTTTCTTCATGAGAAATATTAAATTTATTAGAAAGACTTATGAGGAGGAATATAAACCGATCCTATTATGGTTTATTAAGTTGAAATTTGATCTTCAAATGCAACTTTTTGTCACAGCGGCTAAGACATTTACCCTTTTAAAGGTAACACAATACTAAACTCTGGATTTCAGCTTTTATTTGAAAGGACAGCTCTTTGGAACTGAAGACCATTGATTAAGGAAAAGAGAAATCAAAGAAAAGACAGCCAATTGGAGGGGGGTTTTTTTTTTTAGAAAAAATTCACTTGAGTTTGTAAAAGACACGGATCAATGCTAGTTTCTGTTCATAAACAGAGAAAAACATTAGGCTTTCAAAGCCAAAGCAATAAAAGCTAAACCATAATAAAGTTTGTTTTGTAGGGTTGTCAGATCATGGCTGCTAAAATGCAGAACACGCTATCTACCCATATATAAATATATTTTGCAACATAGCGCTCATCAGGAATTTGGCAAGCTAGATACAACCAAAAATATGGCAGAGCGGCTAAAATATCAACTTCTCTGTGGTGGCAGCGTTTAGGATTCAGGTGATTAAAAAGAGACTTAACCGTAAATGGAGGAAAGAAATATTCCATAACTTTCAGACAGTATCAGGAAGGAAAACAAGGTGTTCTGATTTGCAACGGGCATTGACAAAATCCCTATCAGTCAATTGCACACAAGGCAGCTCTCCTTGGAACAGCTTACATCCCGTGACAATACCTCAACACCATCAAACATCCATTTCTGCCTATCCCAGGTTCTTGGGAAGGACTCCAATCAGTGGGGGAAAAAAGGCAAATCCATTCTGAGCAACCGTGCAACAAACCACAATAACATTCCTGAATCATAGGATCTCCTGCTTGAGTAGGGGGGTAGACTAGAAGACCCGCAAGGTCCCTTCCAGCTCTATTCTGACTCTATGTCTTGTATGTGGAGTACATACAACTGTGACTCCCAACAGAGTTCAGTTTATTTTATGGCCACAGCTCTTAAGGGAATCCCTGCAGTTTTTAAGTTAGTAACGTGGTTTTTAAGTGAGTCTGGCCTACCCATTGACTTTGCTTGTCAGAAAGTTGCACAAGGGGATCACATGATCCCGGACATTGCAACCATCCTAAGTACATGCCAGTTGCCAAGCATCTGAATGTTGATCGTGTGATTGTGGAGATGCTGCAAAGGTCGTGTAGAAAGTTAGCACCCACCTCTCTCCTAGAAGAATGAAATATTTTGGGAAATATTAAAAAGGCAGGATAAAATATTCCCCTCTAAAAGAGAAATAAAAATATGGAAGGAAGCAGAAACCCAGAAACCCAGGTCCCTACCGCCAGCAGATATTTTGGCGGACATTAAGAAAGACTGAGCCAAATGAGATTAATATCAGTTTTTATGATGAATTGAATAGATTAATTTTTTTCTTTCTGAAATCATAAATATTTTTATGCAGTTGAAGGGGAAAATACCATGCGGAATCTGACTTAAAAGGTACATATGCTATGTAGTTGTTAGGAGATTATTATTATTATTATTATTTTGACAATAATTAAAAGTTAAATGATTATTGTGATTTAAAGGGGAGTTAATTAAAGAATATTTATTTATTTATTTATTTTTTCAAGCGATTATAAGATAACAGGTATAAGTATAAACATAGTTATGAATACATGAAATGGATACATATAAGAAAAATAAAAGAAAAAAAATAAAAGAAACAAAAGAAACAATAGGACAGGGACGGTAGGCATATTGATGCACTATATATAAGCCATAGGGGTGGCATACTCAAATTAGTAATTATAAGGAAAATCTTTTTGAAATGTTTGAATTGAATTAGAATTTGTAAAAGGATGAAATAAGAATATGCGATGAAATTGCAAACCTGACAGACTAAAAGTGTAAAAGTATAATGTATGTGAAAGTATGAAAGTTTAAGCTGGAGGAAAGTATTTGGAAAAAATAATAGAAAGTATTGGTAAGACATAAAACTAAATGTGAAAGATGAATAAGCAATCATAGTCATGTCTGTATGAAAATGTGAAAACCTGGAATCGTGCTGTTCACAAAAAAGAGAAGTTTTTTTAAAAATGTGGAAAACTGAAATAACATTTTATTAAAAAGAAAAAAGAAAGACTGGGCCAGCCTATCTACAAGACAAAAGACTTTCAGCTCCAGGATGATGGGAATATCCTTCAGGGCAAAGTCATTCAGCTATAATAGGAATTACCCCTCATATAATAGGAATTACCCTTCAGCCCAAGCTTCAACCAAGCTTATTGAGATAACCTACAAAATCAGTTATAACCCCTGCCTAACCCCATGGGTGTCTGACAGCAACCAATAGAATACATATTCTTGCACAGGAACAGGAAGCTCAAGGGCAAGGCCCAGGAGAGGGTATAAATACTTCTCTCTTTCTCAACTCCATGTGGTCAGCTTCCCAGGACCTTAAAACCCATGTGATCCTGCTTACCAATAAACCATCTTTCCAAACAGCCTCCATGTTTCCAGTGTCTCTCTCCCCATTTGGAACTGAACCAGATGGATATTTCTTCCAACAGTCGTAACAATGAAAAATGGTCATAAATTGCATTCTTCAGTGCTGTTCTAACTTTGAACAGTCATTAAATGAATTGTTGTAAGTCAAGGACTACCTGTATGAGCGCCTTAAGAATTCAGAGTGCTTTAATCATGTTTTAAGCCATGGTTCAATCTTGTATCTAAGCTCAGTGTTAACTCTGGTTACTATTCACCAGCTTGTTCTGTTCTTGCTATATTCAAAGGCATTTCAGAGCGGGCTTTTAAATTTAGGTTAATCAATAAAGCTTGAATTATATTGGATGCAATAATTGATTCCATGGTAAGGGAAGATAAAGGGCAATATATCTCACCAAAGGAAACAGAATGGACAATCAGGGTGAATATCAGCTGCAGCTCAAGTTCAAATTTTCCTTGCTGCCTTGTATGCAGCTCCTTTGTGCTTTAATTCAATGAAAACTCATGGAAATCGAGGCGGGAGGAAGACTGCCTACTTATCAGGGTCTCGAATTAGTAATAAAAAGGAGATTAACATAGTGTAGCTGCTCTTTAATAATATATTTTGTTGTTGCTTTAATAGATTGCTTTATTCCTCATCCGATAGGGATATGTAATACTCTTTTTTGCTCCCTAGTACTAATTTAAAAAGGACTGGTTAATTAATTACTTATAATGCCATCAAACGCTGGAATCTAGGAGAGCAGCTGGCACTAAATCAATATTCTAGAAATAATAATAAAGAAACATGCCTGTAGCTCAATTGGAGCTTTTCAAATCATTTTAGACAGACAGCAGCACTGCAATGAAAGATAGAACCGAATTTTTTTAAAAAAATCAAATCTAAGCAATTCCCTTTTTTATTTTTTGGATGGTATTAACCTTTTCATTTCCTCAATACTGGTAGACTTCGACGTACGACTACAATGGAGCCCAACATTTCTGCTGTTAAGTGAACTTTGCCCCCTATTTTACGACTTTCTGGCCACAGTTGTTAAGTGAATCTGGCTTCCCCATTGACTTGGCTTGTCCAAAGGTTGCAAACGTTGATCATATATGCCTTGGGGCACTGCAACCATCATAAATATCAGTTGGCAAACATCTGAATTTTGATCAAGGCGATGCTGCAACGGTTGTTAAGTGTGAAACGAGGTCATAAGTCTTGAAAGCCCATCCAAGTTTCTCTCTGTCCCATCAAAGAGCGCAGAGAAGAGCAACCAGGATGATGAGGGGACTGGAGGTTAAAACATACGAAGAACGGTTGCAGGAACTGGGCCTGGCTAGTCTAGGGAAGAGAAGGACCAGGGGAGACTGGATAGCGGTCTTCCAATATTTGAGAGGAAATAGAAGATGGAGTCAAGCTATTCTCCAAAGCACCTGAAGGCCAGACAAGGAATAATGAAACTGATCAAGGAGAGCTTTGAACTAGAAATAATTTTCCGACAGCGAGAACAATCAACCAATGGAACAGTTTGCCTTCAGAAGTTGTGGGAGCTTCATCACTGGAGGTTTTGCAGAAGAGACTGGACTGCCATCTGTCAAAAATGGTGCAGGGTCTCCTGCTTGGGCGGGAGGTTGGACTAGATGGCCTGCAAGGTCCCTTCCAACTCTATTAATCTGTATCTTATATTAAACCAAATCGAGACACAGTTTTTTTTTTCTGAGTTTCTTTCTCATGCTTGTTTCCCTCTCTGGACTATTAAGTAATCAGTTGGGTGAAGCATTCCCGAATAGCTTCCTCCTTTCCCCACTTAACAGCTCTTTCATGCGATTAGCTCTAAATTCTTTACAATAAGAACTCTTTTGAAGAAGAAATATGAAATACACCATCCCAAGGATTGACCCTCGGATGAGGACAAATATTGTGAAGTTGGACCAGTTCAATGGATGGAAACAACGGATGGAAGCTAGTCAAGGAGAGAAGCAACCTGGAATTAAGGAGAAACTCCCAAACAGTGAGGACAATTAATCAGTGGAACAATTTGTCTTCAGAAATCGTGGGTGCTCCTCCATCACTGCAGGTTTTCCAGAAGAGACTAGACAGTCACTTCTCTGAAATGGTATAGGATCTCCTGCTTGAGCAAGGGGCTGGACTAGAAGACCCTTTAAGGTCCCTTCCAGCTCTATTCTGATTGAAGTACACTTTCTGCATTTGGTCTTTTCTGCTTAAATCAACCACCAACCAGGGATGGCCACAGGAGTATGACCACGGAAAGTCAACATCGTCCTAGTTGCCATCAAAAGGAAGCCCCTCCCCTTTTATAAACATACTTTGCATACTGTAGAAAAGAAGGCGGGGCTTGAACAGTATGGTCACAGCTGCCATAGTTAGAAACCTAATCAATTTTTTTTCTTTCATTTTCTTTAGAAATATAATAGGTATTTTCTGTCTTTCTCCATTTACTGGTGCTCTAATCATGGACAAATGTACTTTATTTATTTTTTTTCTTTTTCAACATGTACCAACAAATGTAAGTAACAATACAGTGATGACCTTCGTATTAGTAATCAAAACCGAAATGTGTAACAAACCCTTTCATTCAAGGAACGATTTGCTTGATCAACGCTTGATTGATCTGAAAAAAAGCGGACTCCGTATTTGCAAGAAAAATTCAGGGCAGGAAAAAAAACCCCACAATTGTGGCTGAAACAGCTAAGTTTTATTCTGCTTATTTACACTGATATTTTCAAACCATTATTAAGACGGATAATATTTCTTTTATTAAATATTCAATAGCTTGAACTAGTTAAGAGTGTAAATAATAGTTTTAATCACCATGCCATAAATACCACAGCGTACAAAGATAAGCATTTCGACTACAGGTAGTCCTTGACTTGCTGTACGACCACGGCAGAGTCCAGAAGTTCCATAGCTGAGCAAGACGGTTGTTAAGTGAGCCACGCCAATTTGATGACCTTTTTTTTTGCCACGCTTGTTAAGCAAGTCGCTGCATCTGTTAAGTGAATCATGTGGTCATTAAGTGAATTTGGCTAGGACTTTGCTTGTTGGAAGCCAACTCAAAAGGTTGCAAATAGTGATTACATGATATTGCAACCATCGTAAATACCTGCTGGTTGCTAAGCAATCAAATTCTGATCACATGACCATGAGAAGGCTGTAATTACGAGGACTGGTTGTAAGTCCGTTTTTCAGCGCTGTTGCAATTTCGAATGGTTTTAAGTGGAAGACTACCTGTATACTATATGCTACCTTACTGTACTGTACTGTACTAATACTATACTAATATACTAATATTGAACTAATACCAATACTATACCAATACTAAACTATACTAATACTATTATATTAATGCTATACTAATACTATAATATACTAATGCTATAATATACTAATACTATACTAACCTACTACCCTGTTTCTCCAACAATACGGCCTCCCCCAATAGGAAGTCCCAGCATGTTTTATAGGCATGAAATGAAATTAAGCCCCTCCCCCCAAATTAAGGCCTATATTAAAACATGTGAAATGGGGGGGGCTTGCCGTTAGGAAGTACTTTTGTTGCATACCTGGATATGGTGCTGCCTGCGTTGACCCCGATATGAAGTGCCCCACCAACGCCGAGGTCAACATCCAAGACGTCGCCACCCGCCCACCCAAAGATGCAGGGGGGGGGGGGAATTAAGTCACCCCCGAAAAGACAGCCTAGCCATTTTTTCGGGGCTCAAAAAAAAATAAGACCCGGCCTTATTATATGAGAAACACAGTAATACCAATACTATACTAATACTACACTATATTAATGTAGTATAATATTAGTATTAGTATAGTATTAGTATAGCATTAGTATAATGTACTATATTAATACATTATACTAATGCTATACTAATACTATACCAATACTAATATTATACTAATACCAATACTATACTATACTATACTATCCTATACTAATACTATACTGTACTATTCTATTCTTTACTATACTAATGCTATACTATTATACTAATGCTATACTAATACCAATACTATACTAATACTACACTAATTGTGTTAATATAAGATAGTTGATTAGATGTTCTTTTTGCTGACCCACACATCTCTAGGCCTCCGAGCTAACACATTTTGAAAGTGTGAGGCCAGGTGAAATTAGGACATTCAGCATTTCCTGGGTCCCATTTGACTATTAAGTCGTTTGCCAAAGAGATTAAATCCAAAAGTTGAGCTATTGAAAAGTCAAACTAAATTTCATTGGATTTACATTTCATAAACATTAAAATACCTAACATTAAACTTCAGTGGACTCCTTCAAAGGACACACATCTAATGTAACCCTTTGCCAGTTATGTATTTAATAATTCCACCCCCCCCCTTAGAACCTATTACAGATTGCAGTTCAGTTAATTAATATTTTTGGATGTCTCTGGGGGCTTTGCCCCAAAAGTTTGAAGAGCAATGTTGAATTTTGATGATGTCACGTCCAAATGTCCACAAAGAAGCATCAAGTGAGAAAACTAAAGCTGGCTGGATTTAATAGAAATCCAGTGACTTTTACGGCAGATTACTGCAATTAAAAAACAGAGCTGTTAATTACACCCAGGTCTACCAAGCAATAAAAGAAGTAGGAACAGAATTAGGAAAGTAAAACCATCGCTACAAGTCCCTCTGATAGTTTGAGCTACTTCTCACTGCCTTCCAGACTTCCCACTTCTAAACAAACTTAACTTCTCAACTCACTTTATCCACCAACCCTTTGCCCTGATTTCAACCAACCAATCAGAAGACCTGGAAGGGACCTTGGAGGTCTTCTAGTCCAGCCCCCTGCTCCAGCAGGAGACCCTATACCATTTTAGACAAGTGACTGTCCAGTCCCTTCTTAGAAACCTCCATTCATGAAACACCCACAACTTCTGATGGAAGTTGTTCCACTGGTTAATGGTTCTCATTGTTAGGAAGTTTCTCCCTAATTCCAGGTTGCGTCTCTCTTGGGTTAGTTTCCACCCATCGTTTCTTGTCTTGCCTTCTGGTGCTTTGGAAAATAAGTTGACCCTTCCCTACTTTTTGTGGCAACCTCTCAAATGCTAGAATACTGCTATTGTGTCCCTCTGTTGTCACAGGGGTTGACACAAAGAAGAAGGAGTCAAGCTCTTCTCCAAAGCACCTGAGGGCAGGACAAGAAGCAATAAGGATGGAAACTCATCCATGAAAGAAGCAACTTAGAATTAGGGAGAAATTTCCTGACAGTTAGAAAAATTAATCAGTGGAACAACTTGCCTCCAGAAGTTGTGAATGCTCCAACACTGGAAGTATTAAAGAAGATATTGGATAACCATTTGTCTGAAATGCTATAGGGTATTCTGCTTGGGCAGTGGGTTGGACTAGAAGACCTTCAAAGACCCTTCCAACTCTCTTATTCTATTCCAGTCCTCCTTTTCTCTAGACTAGCCAAACCCAAATCCTGCAACCATTCTTCATATGTTTCATATTTCCTCCTTTGTTTCATCATGTACTTGGGCTGCCAATCATTCTTCTGTTCCCATGTGTCTAACGTTCTCACTTCTATGTGGATTTGTGCTTTTATGACTTTTTAAAGACATCGAAACCTCAACCTAACTTCTCTTAAGTTTCCCACAATTAGCAGCAACACTATACGGGATTTGGAGAGAAAAACATAGGCTCCAGCCAGGAACATCAAAGGGTGCTCTATGCTAGGGGTCGCCAACCTTTTGGACCTCATAATTTTAAATCCCACAGACCAGAGACCCTGGGAGAATCCCAGAAAAAGTCTGCAGGAAATTTTCCCACCCCGTTTTCCTACTCATCTATCATTCTTTATTTGGGATCGGAGGATACCGTCTCTAGCTCCGTTCTC
The DNA here is from genome assembly GCF_049901715.1 of Pseudonaja textilis. Lineage (NCBI taxonomy): Eukaryota > Metazoa > Chordata > Lepidosauria > Squamata > Elapidae > Pseudonaja > Pseudonaja textilis. The sequence continues at coordinate 68,444,763 of NC_141994.1, forward strand.
AGGGGTTGGGGAGAGAGAGAGAGAGAGAGAGAGAATGAGAGAGACTTTTGGCTTCATGCAAGGAAAACAGTAGAAGCAGCAGAAGTCTTTCTTTCTCTTCCTCAAACTCTGCCAGAATGGTGCAGCCTCTTGGATGCCTTGCAGGGTCCCAAAGACTCATTTCTGGCAGAGTTTGGGGGAGAGAAAGAAAGACTTTTGCCATTTTCCTTGTATGCACCCAAAAGCAGAAGAAAGAAGTGGAAAGAAGCAGCCTGGTGGCCAGGCCAGGTGCGTGGAGTGAGTGGGGCAAGTTCCCCCCCTCCGGCCTTTCCCCACTCCCCTCACTACCTCATGTTGTTGGCAATGCAAGCGACGCAAGCCTTGTGTTCCCGTGCAGCCTGGATTCATTGCTTTGGGGGGGGGTGCTTTGGGGTGACATTTCTCTGTGGACCACCAAAATTTTCTCGCGGACCACCAGTGGTCCCCAGCCCACTGGTTGGCGACCACTGCTCCACGCAACCCATTTGCATGAGAAACATAACTCCTGAGAGAGCACTGTGGCAGGCAAAATCCTTGGGAGTGCATGAAGGATTCCCACAGCTCCCGGCACATAGATGCTCTACACCAGGGATTTTTTCTATGCACAGACTTCTAATGGGAATCAGTGGCTACATGGATCCATGCCCTGCAGAGACAACCTGCAAATCCACTGTACAAGCTTGCTGTGGCTGCCTCGATGCTCCAAAGAGGCTCATTTCACAAGTGTCAATGCACTGAGCAAAGTGCCTTTTTGGATGCTTGGCGCAGCCCTGGAAATACCCCATGTAGTTGGAAGCAATTAGCTACGTTCCCCATACAACCGTTCACAGATTTATCCCATTATTAAAGCCTCGTAAAGCATCTGTTAGGAGCCTCTTGAACAAAGCAGTGATAAAGTGGAATATGCAGCCCTACCTCGCCTGCTAGAATTTTCACTGGAAAAGGGAGTTGGCGACCTGCAGGAGATAGCTGTGACTTTTCATTTGTTTTAATGACCCAGAGTTGGATTCAAGAGGGAAGAGTGTTTTTATGGGGGTTGTTTGCCGGTCCGTGCGGGTGCCTCTAGAGAAGAAGCACAAACCGTGAGTACTAGTGCTACCTTTATGGTAAGGTTATAGTAACTGAATTTTGCAAGTCTGAAAGTATGTTTCTCCCCCCCCACTTTGATTTTACGGTCCATCCCTTCTGAGAATTTGTCATGTATTTATTTATATCTCGCCTTCATATTTTTTTTACAAATAACTCAAGACAGCGGACATGCCTAATGCTGCTTCCTTCTTCTATTTTCCCTACAACAACAAACCTGTGGAATGAACTGGGATAAAAGAGAAAGAGAGTGTCCCAAGATCACCCAGTTGGCTTTCATGCCTAATGTGGGACTAGAACTCACCATCTCCTAGTGATTGGCCCAGAGTCACCCAGCTGGCTAGAACTAAGGCCCAGCTGGCTTTCATGCCTAACGTGGGACTAGAACTCACAATTTCCTGGCGATTGCTCCAAAGTCACTCAACTGGCTTCCATGCCTAAGGTGGGACTAGAACTCACCATCTCCTAGTAATTGGCCCAGAGTCGCCCAGCTGGCTAGAACTAAGGCCCAGCTGGCTTTCATGCCTAACGTGGGACTAGAACTCACCATCTCCTGGTGATTTGCCCAGAGTCAACCAGTTGGCTAGAACTAAGGCCCAGCTGGCTTCCATGCCTAAGGTGGGACTAGAATTCACAGTCTCCGGGTTTCTACGTCAGCACCTTCACCACTAGACCAACTGACTCTGCTCCTTTTCCATTGGAGGGTTAAGCAGCCTCTTATCTCACTGTTGCCTAATCTGCATGCCTTTCTCATCTTCCTGTCTCTTAAGGACAATCTCAAAGAACATCACAATATTCTCGAACTTAGAAACTAAGTTCTAACCAACATATGTAAATGGTCTATCTTTCCTTACACTCTCCTCTTTCTAGTAGTTTCCAGGCATCCTGATTTCCCTACGTCCAGATAGCTTTGTAAATATTGAACTTAAAAAGAAAAAAAAAATGGAGGGTCTTTTTCCGCTAGCTCCCACATCTCACAGTATCCCCGCCATTATAAACCTGAGTTTTCCAGCTTTTGAATCATTGGACTCTGCAGACTTATTGACTCCATTTTGTTAAAGTTATATATTTTCTTTCTCTCTCTCTCTCTCTCTAGGTTTCTGGTTCAGGCAGGGCACTGTTATATATGACTCTGAATAAAATTAGAAAAGAAATATCCCCGTGAATGCCTCCAGATTACAAAAGAAGGGTTTTATTTCTATTCCAACCCGTCAAATGCTGCTCTTAACTGGATCGTCTTCCGATCCAGCCTGGTGTTACAGAACCATTTTCTGGAGTCTTTTGAATTCATTTGGTACCCGTTGGACGTGCTACTAGTCATGTTCTCCCTTCCAGCGTGCCCTTACAGTATTTAACACCAGTTTTCATTTATACCTGCTCATTTTGGAAGGTGGAACAAATTTACTGCTGTCAGGGTGCATTAAGTATGTTAACCCATGCATGAACTGTAACTCGGTATTTGAAAAAGGAAGATTATTTCATTAGATGGGTGTCATCTTGTGATAAATAGCCCAAGCCTTCAGTTTTCTTAAAGATACAGCTGTAAAGATACAAGCTGATCACTGATATTCTTATATACATCCTGTCAAAAGTTCTGTGTCTAGCATTTCCAACTACCAAAGTATCGCATACAACAGCGTTGGGCCAAATCTCTTGAAGACACTAGGTGAGATGGCAAATATGAGTAAATAGTGGTGGACTCTGAAGGTTCTTGTGTATTTGTTGTTTGACTCTGTGAGATTATGTCTCTTTCCACACTGGACTCACGTTACCTGCAAAAGATCAACTTCACTGTGGGGTCGTTAGTGCTTTCTGGGCTTGGTTATTTTCTTGCAGATGTTTCTTTACTCAACTAGATAACACCATCAGTGCGTATGGATGATGTTACCTAGTTGGATAATGAAACTTCTGCAAAAAACCCCACTCAAGCTCAGAGAGCACCAAGGACCCTTCATTTAAATCCCGAGTGACAAATATTAGTAGAGTGGAGTGGAGTAAAGTAGAATAGAATGGAATAGAATCTCCTTCTTGCCCTGATGATATTACCTAGTTAGGTAATGAAATGTCTGCAAGGAAACAAACAAGCTCAGAGAGCAAGGACCTCACAGTTCCACCTTGGGCTATAAATATTCTCTTCTATTTAGTATCAACTGTACTCACTGGGTTCCCATTAACAGACGTGTATCTGAAATGGTTATTTGTCTGGAATGGTAGAGGGTCTCCTGTTTGGGGAGGGGGTTGGACTAGAACAGGGGTTCCCAATCTTTTGGACCTCAGGGACCACCAAACTCATAATTTTATATCCTGCGGACCACTCAGGGGGAGAGAGAGAGGGAGGGAGAGAGAGAGAGGGAGGGAGAGAGAGAGAGGGAGAGTATTCTGTGATTGATAGGAAAATGGGATGGGGGATTTTCCTGCAGACTTTTTTGGGGATTTTCCCAGGGTTTCTGTCTGAAAATCCCCAAAAAGTCTGCAGAAAAATTCCCCACCCCATTTTCCTATTGACCGCAGAATACTCTCTCTCTCTCTCTCTCTCTCACACACACACACACACACACACACACACACACACACACGTCCCACACACACCTCCACTCACTAGAAGACCTCAAGGTCCCTTCCAACTCTGTTATTCTGTATTATCTGTGTAATTCCAAAAAGCTAATCCAATCACTAGACTTTAGACCAACCAACTTCTGGGACAAAACTGATTGCTTAAACTTTTAGGGCAAGTGATGGAGTAACTAAACTTTTGGGATGACCCATCTGAGGTATTCTTTTATTATCACTCAAGAACCGGATACAGGTAGTCCTCAACTTAAAACCATTCATTTAGTGACCGCTCAAAGTTACCATGGCACCCAAAAAAGTGACTTATGACCGTTCTCTCACTTACGACCTTTGCAGCATCCCCACCTGATCAAAATTCAGACGCTTGGCAGCTGATTCACATTTATGACATTTGCAGTGTCCCAGGGTCATGTGCTCCCCCTTTGCAACCTTCTGACGAGCAAAGTCAACAGGGAAGCCAGATTTGCTTAACAACCTTGTCGCTAACTTAACAAACGCAGCAATTCATTGAATAATGATGGCAAGGTGGGGGAAAATTCACTGAACAACTGTCTTGATTAGCAACAGAAATTTTGGGCTCGTGGTAAACTCGAATCAACAACCAAAGGGGACAGTTTTGAGCATTAATAGAATAAGGACTGATAAAATTGCAAATATGACGGATAGAGGCAATATGGAATATGAACATAGAAAAGAGACAAGAATGTTAGATAATATTGTAAAGTAAGATATGAGAATATCCTGAGGAAAATGAAATAAGTCATAATATGAACTGAGAATAGATAACATAAGTTTAATGAATTAATATTAATAAGGAATAATGTGATATGAAACCAAATAAGTAAGATGAATAGGGACTATGGTCATGTTTGTGTTGAGATGTGAAACCTGGAACCACACTGCTTGCCAAATGAGAACTTTTATTTAAAAAAAATAAAAAATAGGAGATCTTTGCCACTGAATATTTGTTACTACTTGATATGCAAAGAGCACGACCCAAAGCTCAGTGGGAACTGCATATAGATTGGATGGAGGGCATTTCAGGTTCATTCTTAGCATCTTTAATCAGAAGATTTTAAGTCGAGAAATGAGCCCTTCCTGAAAAATTCAGCACATTACATAATTTACATTGTACATGCACGCAATCAATATACAGGTAGTTCTCAACTTACAGAGATATAGATAGATAGATAGATAGATAGATAGATAGATAGATAGATAGATAGATAGATAGATAGACAGACAGACAGACAGACAGACAGATAGATACAAGAGATAGATAGATAGATAGATAGATAGATAGATAGATAGATAGATAGATAGAGATAGATAGATAGATACAACAGATAGATAAAGATCATAGATAGATGAGAGATATACAGTTGATACCATCGATAGAAAGATTGATAGATGATAGAGAGATAGAGATAGATAGATAGATAGATAGATAGATAGATAGATAGATAGATAGATAGATACAGTTGATACGTAGATATTGATACAGTAGACAGATGATTGATTGATAGATATGGTAGATAGATTGATAAACAGGTAGGAAGGAAGGAAGGAAGGAAGGAAGGAAGGAGGGAGGGAGAGGAGAGAGAGAGAGAGAGAGAGAGAGAGAGAGAGAGAGAAAGAAAGAAAGAAAGAAAGAAAGAAAGAAAGAAAGAAAGAAAGAAAGAAAGAAAGAAAGAAAGAAAGAAAGAAAGAAAGAAAGATAGGTTTGTCATTCTTTAAACTTCTGGTACTACACCAATCCTCCAAGCTTTCTCAAGGTTACAGGAAGAGGCAGATATTTGTCAGCTCCTGCTAGTCCCTTGGCTGTAATCAGTCTGCTCCTTGAATCTAACATTTGTTCATGATAGATAAGTGCTTCCTAACCACCTCTTCAGTTATCTTCGCGTGTCACTCACTTCTTCTAGCGATTGTTCTGCTTAGGTTCATTTGTACCACTCCTCGTGGAGAACACAGAAGCAACATGGGAGTTAAGGAACATTGCTTCCCCCACCCATTGAACCCTGTTCAAATCCTACAGCTTCTCTTAGTGGTGGTCTTGCCCATTCCTTTTTCCTTTTTGTTCTTTTACTGCTGGAAGAATAGGCCTGTACATGCAGGCAATTGCTGAGTATCCAAAATTGCCCTGCTAATGTGAGTGACCATGAAGTAGGAGCCCAGCCATCATAACCTTGAATATGGGGTGCTGGGGGGAGATCTATCATAAGATATCAGAACATGAACAGTCGTAAGTCAAGCGCTATTTGTCGTGCATGTACCTCTGTGGAAGGATTCGTCCTTTGTGTCTCTGAATGAGTCAGCATTCTCTAATTCAATTGAAAGTCCAATCATAGGAATGGGATGATTGGTTGCTGGCATGCCATGGACCACTCCTTGGTCCACAGACTGGGGGATGGAGACCTCTGTTATAGAGGACAGAATCATGTTCAGCACTTATGATGAAGGGCCAAAAGCAATGATGGGATTCAGCCGGTTTGCACCGGTTTGGGTGAACTGGTTGTTAAATTACTCAACCCCCCACTATCAAAGTAGATCCTGGGTGCTGAGCTGCAATGGAGAAATGGGCAACGGAGTGGAGAAAGGAGAGGCAGCTTTCCCTCTTTCTTCTCCCTGCTCCTCCTCCTCCTTCCCTTGTGCCAGCACAGCACAGCATCCACTTTGATAGCGGGTGGTGGTGGTAATTTAACAACCGGTTTGCCCAAGGTCCGGTTGGTGTTCATAGGAGGCTCGTCTCACATGTGCATTGGAGCTGGAGGATGGGAATGGGCCATGCCTCCCACAATGGCCAACCTGGCCCTGGGGGAACCAGCTGTTAAATTATTTGAATGCCACCCCCAGCCAAAGGCCCATCCTGGTTGATGGCAAAAGAGTCCTTAAAATAAGAAATGGGCTTTTCTTCTGTTTGATGTGCACCACTCTCTGCCTGAGTAATCACATTTGTTCCGATTCCTGGAATGACTTCAATTTTGAGTTCTTTCCTCCCATTGGGACAGCCGAATGAAACGCCTCTGGAAATAATGGCACCACGTGGCACCAATTACTCTCTCTTTATTGCAAATGGCAGCCACGGCATATTCCTTTTCGAAAACTAAAGTTGAAGGAGAGTGGTCTGATGGGGGAAGAATTTTAATAAAATCCGTATGATGTTTCCTCTTATTCCCCTCCTTTGTTTTGGCAAATTACCACCTTGTTGTATTTTATTTTCTTTTATATTGCCAGGTTGATTAAAACTGGTGAGGTCACAGTGCAAACTACCCCCTGAGTTAATAAAATACAATTCTTGTAATATGCTGTTCGCATCATATACAGAAGGAAACCCCAGTAGGGCTGCATCTGATGGCCTGATTCACTAACCTAATTTGGTCTTGGTTAGGCTATTTGTAGAAGTAGCCAAAATGCCCGTCAATTTAGCCTGCTAAAATATCTAGCTAGGATATCTATCGGAATGGCATACATAGGTAGCTCTTGACTTACAACAGTTTCATCTAATGACTTGTTCAAAATTACAACGGCGCTGAAAAAAGTTGACTTGTGACCATTTTTCACACTTACAATCATTACAACATCCCCAGGTCATGCAATCAAAGTTCAGGTGCCTGGCAACTGACTCACATTTATGACGGTTGCAGTGAAGGTCACGTGATCCTTTTTGTGACCTTCCGATCAGCAAAGTCAGTGGGGAAGGTGGATTTACTTAACAACCTTATTACTAACTTAATGATTGCAGCAATTCACTTAACAACTGTGGCAAGAGAGGTTGTAAAAATGGGGCAACACTCACTGAACCCCTGTCTCACTTAGCAACAGAAATGTTGGGCTCGGTTATGGTCGTAAGTTGAGAACTACCTGTAGCCACGTTTCTCAACCTTAGCACAACTTGTTAAGATAGCTTATAGCTTATAGCTCCCGCCGCCTTAAGAAAGTTCAAAACATTCTCAAAGATCCATCTCATCCTGGGCATCCTTTTTTATTTGAACTATTACCATCTGTCAGATGGTACAGAATAATAAAAACAAGGGCAAATAGGTTGAAAAACAGCTTCTATCCCAGGGCAGTAGCTCTGTTGAATTCTACGGTATAGTGCAATGTTGGTGCGGGGTCGGGGGTCGTTGTACAAGGTGCAATGACAATAAACTAAACTAAACTAAACTAAAAGGCGAGGACTTCAACTCCCAGAATTCCACAGCAAGCAACAACACTGGTAAAAAAATGACTTATGACCATTTTTCACACTAATGACCATGCTCCCCATAGTCATGTGATCAAGATGCTTCGCAACTGGCATGTATTTACAACAGGTTGCAGTGTCCTGGGGTCACAGGATCCCCTTTTGTGACATCACGACATGCCAAGTCAACGGGGAAGCCGGATTCACTTAACAGCTGTGTTACTAACAATACTGGCAAGAAAGGTCATCAAATGGGGAAAAACCCACTTAACAACCGCCTTGCTTACAGAAATTTTGGGTTCAGTCGTGGCAAGAAAGTGGAGGACTATCTGTATCTTGGTGGTGCTGGGGAAGATCATTTCTTCATTTCTTGAGTCTTGAGCTCTTTATAGAGCTTCATAAGTCATCTATTCTGTTCTAGGCCTCCTCCCAAAGCACCAAGTCAATTCTGAGTCCTGGCAAAAACCTCTTTTATTACATTAATGCGAATTTATTTCATTCATAATCAGCCAATGGCTTGGCAAACAGTCTTACAAAGGTATGCCAATGAGCTCAGACTTTTGTCAATCCTGGAACGCTGCCTGGTAAATAGTTCCACGCTCAGTGCTGGCAGGGAAGGGCTGGGTTATACAGACCAATCTTCACGAGGATGGAATGAATGAACAAACGAACAAGTGAGTTGTTTCCTCCAAAAAGCCCTCTTCCCTTTTGCTTCTCTTTTAATCCTGATGGGAGGGGCCATTCATCAACCACCTGTAGCCTTACTCCCATGTCGACCCTGAGTTCTTAAATATGCCTTCCTTTTGGCAGCTCTGCGCATGTGCAGGCTGGGAACTGGTTCCAGAAGCTCCTCTGCCTCACTGCTGTCTGAGCCCGAAGGCAATTGATGACTGCCAGCTTACCCTGGCCCCATCTCTGCCTCTGACGCAGAGCCCTTATCCGAGCCTTCCTCAGCCTCCAGGACTGGCCCGTGTTCCTCCCCAACCTCCTCACTACTGTCTGACTCTGCTGCCAGCTCTGTCAGCAGCTGACAGGCCACAACATCATCTAACCAAGGACTATAGTATAAAGTCCAGCAGTTCATCCTTATGACACAACTGTACAGACTCTACACGCAGATTCCCTAGATAGCTCAATCTCATTAACTTGAATAGGTCAGGTGATGTTCTCTGACCCTCCTACTCTATTTAAAGGGATTTTTTAAAAAAGCTAGGTTACTGCTGCTCTGATAGACCATCCATCCAAACCTGGAATTTAATTTGCAGCGATCTGGGGGAACAAAACATCTCAACACTTGATGACAACAGCACAAACAGAAAGCAGAATTCGGAGGCTGGAGAGAAAGACCGGGAATCACATAGAATTGAAGGATTGTATGGAGTGGGGGGGAAAGAAATCCGGCTGCAGAAGGTTATCTTTTTTCTGGCTGAATGGCAGCAAATTATAATTGCTCATAGCAATATAAAACAAGATGCAATCAAAGCAAAGGAGGGAGGGAGAGGAAAAAAGGAAGGAAGGGAGGGGAAGGAAAGAGATTTAACTCTTTGAAGGTTCTCCAGGGCTGGCTATGAAGAAAAGACAAACAAGCAAACAAACTCAGAAGCTCTAAAGCAAAAGTGGCATTATCTAACTGTGCACACAAAACAGAACACCCCCTAACATGATTGTCCTTCCTGGACAAGTGACAAGAGAGAGAGAGAGAGAGATCAATACCGAAAGAGCAATGCCAGCCAGTTTTTCATAGACTAAACTGCCCTTATCCAAGCCCCCGCATGCTTCAGTGAAAATACAGACATCGATCTTGGTGTCAGTGCTTAAATTCTTCATACATCAACTCGCCCTTTTATTCTTTCTTTTTTGGAATTGCCTTCCTCCAGGATTTACATGATGCACACATACGTTAGGTTTTTCGAATGCCATTCTTGACAGCTGAGTCGGAGGCTGCAATCTGCTAAATCTGTGATGGTGAACCTATGGCACGCATGCCGGAAAGTTCACTGCGCAGGCAACACCCACCTGCCAGCTGATCGTTGGGTAGCTGCCGTGCATGTGCAGGGGTGGGGCATGTGAGGGACACCGCGCACGTGTGCAGAAATGCAGGGGGTATATGGGGGAGAGTCATGCATACATGTGCATGGAGCATGGGGGAGCCCCACGTGCATTGCCTTATGGGCAGGGGTGGGATTCTACCAGTTCGCACCTATTCTCTAGAACCGGTTGTTAACATTCTAAGCAGTTCAGAGAACCGGTTGTTAGAAGAAATTACTGGCCTAATCCTGTAAGGAACGAAACATTCTGGTGTTGCTTACAGAAACTGCCTCTCCGTTAACCCTTATTACATTCTTGGCAGGACTAGACTTCCTGTCTCTGGAATGTCTCTGGAGTTTTTTTCACCTCCTTAGCTGATACTTTGCTTGTGTGGAGTGACCATTCAAAGTTACAATGGCACTGAGAAAGGTGACTTATGACCCTTTTTCACACTTATGACTGTTGCAGCATCCCCACAGTCATGAGAGGCCAGGCGAGGAGATGCGTGCCTCGATGTGAGTGATGTTGAGTTGGCCATGCCCAGCCAATAACATGACACCAAGCCATGCCCACCAACTAAGCCATGCCCACAGAACTGGTTGTTAAAAAATTTGAATCCCACCCCTGCTTATGGGTGCTGGCATGCATGCATGTGCACACACTTTTAGCCACCACTGTGTTAAATCATCTTTCTTTTAACAACCTCATAATCCCTCATGGGGTGGAATCTGGGCAGCTGAACATTTACTGGCCGGATGCCCTTCCTGTCACTAATGCAGAGTTTGTTTTTCAGCAGACATATTCTCAGAGAGAGAAATATCAGCCTCTACCTGGGATCGAATTCACAACCTCCTGACTGTGATGCAAGAGCTCCACCTCTAGACCACCGCATCACTCCACTCCACTCCACTCCACTCAGATGTCCTTATGACAGGGTAAAAGAGGCAACGGATGATGTCAGGTAATCCGACCCAATATTGCATCGGTACATTAAAAAAAAAAAATCTTTCCTCACCGCTTACTGAACTAAAAAGACACACCACATCAACCTGACCTGGAAATGTCATACTTAATTTAGAACAGCGATTGGTTCGGCTTGCAGATGAGTGCAGATCAGCCATCCTTGAGCACTTTTGTAACAGCCTGTTTTAAAGATAGGAACCCATTCCATTGACTCATAGAATTTCACACCAAGCCAAGTGGCCTCCTCCGATTCCACATCCAGAGCATCAGAGTGAATCACGAGGTACTTTTAAACTTCAAACCAGACTTATTGAGAGTTCTCCATTTTTTTTGCAACCTCAAAGAAGAGTTGGAGGTCTTCTAGTCCAATCCTCTGCTGGAGCAGGAGATGCTCTACTATTTCAGACAAATTGTTGTCCAATCTGTTGTTAGAGCATCCACAACTTCTGTAAGACAGCAAGCAGGATCGTGCAACAGCTGATCGTCCAAACAGCTGATCATCAGGAGGGAAAAAAAAAAAAAGAAATACCAGTTCGGTCGAACGGTAGCATTTTTTTACTACCAGTTCATCCGAACTGGGCCGAACCAGTAGAATCCCACTACTGAATACCAGGCATTGGGTGTGTCTAGTCGAATGAAAAGAAAGAGTAGGGGAGGCATGATAGCAGTTTTCCAATATTTATGGGGCTCCTACAAAGAAGAGGGGGACCAAACTATCTTCCAAAGGACCAAAAAGCAAGACCAGAAACAGCGGGTGGAAACCAACCAAGGAAAGATGCAATCTTGAACTAAGGACATAAATCCCTAATGGTTAGAGCAATCAACCAATGGAATAGCTTGCCTTCAGAAGTTGTGGGTGCTCCATCCCTGGAGTCTTTCAAAAAGAGACTGGCCAAGTATTTGTTTGAAATGGTATAAGGTCTTCTGGCTTGAGCGAAGGGTTGGAATAGAAGACTTCCAAGATCCCTTTCAATTCTATGTTCTACATACCTTGTGTGTGCTTTCTTGTAGTTTTAACCTCTGGTTGTACCCTCTCAGGCACCAAAGAATACGTCCACTCCTTCTTTGTGTAAAAACAGATCCTTCCTAGCTCTCCTTCATCCCTTTCTCCAAATTGTAGCTTTCTAGACCAAGCTTAGCTGTCATCAGAGCAAGTGCTCTTGTTAGCTACAGCTCTCTCAGGCTCCTTCCACCTTCAAATGCTTATGACCCAGTTCTGGTAGATGCTGTTTCTCATAAATGCTGAATTAACAAGCCTCCCAAAACTAAGATTTTATTGGCCATTCCTAAAAAGGTAACTATAGCAACCGCACCAAGAGTTGTGTTAATTGGAGCAAATCATCAGCTACTCAACTGTTAAGACAGCTATCACGGTGTGTGTGTGTGTGTGTGAAAAAATAACAACAACAATAGCCAAACAATATGATAACTATTAAGGAATTTACTACCTTTAGACAATAAATTCCTGCTCAAGAAGCAGATCGCACCCTCAGGAAATTGCTTTAAAACAAGATGTAAACCGCAATTATTGAGTTTTTCTATCATTATCCTAAATTGTCAACAAAGGCGACAATCATTGCAAAGCCCCTAGCATAGTGATAGTTATGGGTCCCGAAGGATCATATCAAAACAAATAAATTCCTGGAAGAAGCAAAATTTTCTCCAAATATTGCAAGGAGGAGCATTTGACTATGACACAGAGGAACAAAAGAGAATCTGGAGAGATATTAGCCCTCTGAACCGTTGCTACCCTTGTCATGTTTTAGTGCAAAAATCTACACTCGCAAACCATGGACTAAAAAAAAATAAAATCTAATTTTAATACTATAATGTGTTTGGAGCTCCAGGAAATTCATATTGTTCTCAGACTTGCTATCGCTAACAGCAAAAGAGATAGTATTGTTCTAACATTTGAGGGGCTCCAACAAAGACGTGGGGATCAAACTATTTTCTAAAGCACCTGAAGGGCGGGACAAGAAACAACGGATGGAAACTAACCAAGGGGGAGAAGCAACCTGGAATTGAGGAGAAACTTCCTAATGGTGAAAGCAATCAACCAATGGAAGAGCTTGCCTTCAGAAATTGTGGGTGCTCCGTCACTGGAGGCTTTCAAAAAGAGACTGGATTTGTCTGAAATGGTATAGGGTCTCCTGCTCGGGCAGGGGATTGAACTAGAAAAACTCTGAGGTCCTTTCCAACTCTATTATTCTATATTAGACTATAGAATAAATTAAAGGTAAAGGTTCCCCTCGCGCATATGTGCTAGTCGTTTCCGGCTCTAGGGGGCAGTGTTCAGCTCTGTTACAAAGCCGAAGAGCCAGCGCTGTCCAAAGACGTCTCTGTGGTCATGTGGCCGGCATGACTAAACGCCACAGAACACTGTTACTTTCCCACCAAAGGGGTCCCTATTTTTCTATTTGCATTTTTTTACATGCTTTCGAACTGCTAGGTTGGCAGAAGCCGGGGAAAAAACAGGAGCTCACTCCGTTATGTGGCGCTAGGGATTCAAACCGATGATCTGCCGACCTTTCTGATCAACAAGCTCAGTATCTTAGCCACTGAGCCACCACATCCCATAGTGGTCCCCAAGAAAATTTTGGTGGTCCACAGAGAAATGTCACCTGCAAAGCACCCACCAAAGCGAATTAATCCAGGCTGCACAGGAACACAAGGCTACTCCACCCACATGGCCTGCGGGAACACAAGGCTTGCATGGCTTGCATTGTGAACAACACAAAGTAGTGAGGGGAGTGGGGAAAGGGTGGAGAGAAAGAACTTGCCCCACTAACCCTATGCACCTCGCCCAGCCAGCGGGGTGCTTCTTTCTGCTTCTTTCTTCTGCTGCTTTTGGCTGCACACAAGGAAAGTAGCAAAAGTCTTTCTTTCTCTCCCTCAAACTCCGCCAGAAATGAGTCTTTGGGATCCTGCAAGTCCTCCTGCTCCAAGAGGCTTCGCTGGCATGACAAGTCTCACAAAGACTCATTTCTGGCGGAGTTTGAGGGAGAAAAGAAAGACTTCTGTTGCTTCTGCTGCTTTCCTTGCATGAAGCCAAAAGTCTTTCTCTCTCTCTCTCTCTCCCCCTGAGAACGGAGCTGGAGACGGTATCCTGTAATCCCAAATAAAGAATGATGGATCGGTAGGAAAGCGCGGTAGGGAATTTCCTGCAGAGGGTTTTTTTGGAATTTTCCAGGGTCTCTGGTCCGCGGGATTTAAAGTTATGAGTTTGGTGGTTCCTGGGGCCCAAAAGGTTGGCAAACCCTCCCATATTCTAACTTAGATCCCATGTTCTAAGTTAGATGGGAAATAAATAGTGGTAGAATAAGAAACATTTGTGCTGTTGGAGTGCATCGGTTTGAAACTCAATTTCTATCTACCCTAGAAGCATCTCCAATTCACAAACGTTCTCCATGAAATGGGGGAAGTTGCAAATAGTTTGGGATTAGAGGAAGTTCCAAACAGAAATATGATGTTCAGGACCCTTTAAAGGATCCTACATCTAACTTTGGAGAGCTCTAATGTACTTCATCTCGAAGCTGGGGGAGGAGACGATTTTGGAGGCCAGCAGATGGTGTCTCTTGATGGAATCATCTCTTGGCTGACAACCATGTAGACCAGGAAAAGAAGGACTTCATTGTATAAGAGCATGCTATAGCTCGCTGGACAAACTTTTGGGTTGGGGAGTACATTAGTAATTTTGACAGCATCTTATCAACATCTTCACAAAACAGCTATCATATGAAGGTTTCACGTGGATCACTTTTGTAGAACATCCATTTACCCGCGTGAAGTGTTAGTATCATTTTATAATACCTTGGTAAGACCACACTTGGAATACTGCATCCAGTTTTGGTCACCATGATATAAAAAAAAAGATGTTGAGACTTTACAAAGAGTGCAGAGAAGAGTATCAAAGATGATTAGAGGTTAAAACATAGGAAGAACAGTTACAGAAATTGAGTATGTCAAATCTGATGAAGAGGAGGACTGGGGTGACATGCTAGCAGTCTTCCAATATTTGTGGGGCTGCCACAAAGAAGAAGGAGGTCAAACTATTTTCCAAAGCAGGACAAAGAAGCAATGAATGGAAACTAATCAAGGAAAGATCCAACCTAGAACTAAGGAGAAATTTCCTGATAGTGAGCATAATTAATCAGTGGATCAACTTGCCTCCAGAAGTTGTGGATACTCCATCACTGGGGGGTTTTAAGAAGAGATTGGACAACTATTTCTCTGAAATGGAACAGGGTTTCCTGCTTCAGCAGTGGGTGGACTAGAAGAACTTTTTTTCTGACTTCTTTTTTTTTTATAAATAAATTTTATTAAATTTACAATTAAAAACAAATCCCAAGAAAAGTGAGGGTCATAAGACAGGATTATAAATTTTTAGCCAACGATTTAAACAAAAAAGGAATTCTATTTAAATGGTCAATCCCGGAAGGGATGCTAATAACTTGGAAAGAGAGAAAAATCAAAATAGACTCTATAGAACAGGCCCAAGACTTCCATGAACAGCTAATAGGCATGGATGACCAATATACCAAGGAGGAAACTAAAAGGAAACCACAGGATGACCGCAAACGCTATAGAAACCAAAAAGAAGGACCCCCTCAAAATTCAGAGAATGATAAATCACAACCAGGGAGAGAAGAACTAATCTCACAACAACAACAAGAAGAAAACCGAATCATCACTCGACAAAAATCTAGAAGAACTTCAAAGTGCCTTCCAACTCTGTTATTCTGTCAACCGAAGCCAAAATGAGGAGATGGCTTCGCTTAGTGGTTGAATAAACCATAACCGGTGAGGTTCTAACAAGCCAAAGCCAAACAAATCACATTATAGATCCGTGCAAAATATAAACCATGGCAAGAGATGAGGATAATCGAACACTGGCAATTTCTCCCATGCTATAGAACCCAGTCTCTGAAGAACATATCGGACCTTGCTTTTTTTTCTCGCTGAAAAGAAAGAAACATCCACTGTGGAAGAAGAACAGTGAAGAGAAGGCTTTGTGACGCAAACCTTCAAGCCGTTATGCAATCGGCCTTCTTCCTTTCTTCCCCCAGCTCCTGGGCCATCGCCCTCAAGCTGTATTTCTCAACCTTGGCAAGTTTTAAGAGGTGTGAACTTCAGCTGGAATTGCCAAGGTGGAGAAACGCTGCCCTCCCTCCCGCAAGCTTAATATCTCAGGGCAACGAAGGGTCAGGGTTCTAAAGTCAGACAAGACACGGAAGGTAAAGACGACGGCCTCTCCTCGGTTCTTGCTCTCGTTTAAACAGGCAGATGATGGCTTCATTTGCATGCACTCTTGATGGTTAGGACTCGTGAACACTTGCGATTCACAGTTTCAGCCTCATTACCCTTCGTCATCTCTTTGCTGGCCTTTAATTATTGGATGCACAACTGGAGGAATGTGTATATTCCGGAGGGAAACGTGTCTCTTTCCCCATTTCTTCCATATAGTTATGAGGCTTCCTTTTCTTGATAAGCCACTGCTGAAGAGAGGAGGAAGGAAAGCAGGAGTGGGAAGAAGGAAGGAGGGATGGAGGTAAGGAAGGAAGGAAGGAAGGAGGAGAGGGGAGGGGAAGGAAAGAAGGAAGGAGGGAAAGAAGGAAGGAGGAGAGGGAGGGAAGGGAGGAGGATAGGAAGGGAGGGGAGGGGAAGAGAAGAAGGAAGGGTGGAGAGGAGGAGAGGGGAGGGGAAGGAAGGAAGGGAAGGGAAGAAGGAAGGAGGGAAGGAGGAGAGGAAGGGAAGGACGGAGGGAAAGGGAAGGAAAGAAGGAAGGGCGGAGAAGAGGGGAAGACAGGAGGGGAAGGAAGGAGAGGAAGGGAAGGAGGGAGGGAGGGGAGGAAGGAGGAGAGGAGGGGAAGGGAAGAAGGAAGGATGGAGAGGAGAGGGGAGAGGAAGGAAGAGTGGAAGGGAAGAAGGAAAGAGGGAAGGAAGGAAGGAGGAGAGGAAGGGAGGGGAGGGGAAGGAAGAGGAGGGAGGGAGAAGGGAGAAGAGAAGGGGAGAGGGAGAGAAAGGAAGGGAAAGGAAATATGAAGGTGAAGCAAGAAAAGAAATAAATAAAATCATATGCCTCTAATTCTCCCCTGCAAATGCCTTCCTCAATTAATTTTTAATCATCTCTCCTCCCCAACTAGATTTCCAACTGCAAAGAAATGGAAAATGGGGGGAAAACGGATGGCAGATTGAAAACAGTTTCCTCCTGTCTTCATTTCCTCAAATCTCACCCCCACATCCAGAATCACTGAATACAAACCTTCCTCCCTTTTCTTTCATTTTTTTTAAAAATGTCACTTCCTCCCTTCTTTCTTTGTCCTTCCAACTAAGGAGCCCAACTCCAGCCAGGATTTCACGAGGAGGAGGAGGAAGAGGAGGAGGAGGAGGAGATAAAAGTGACAACCTAGGAGAATACTATGCAGTATTTACCCAAAAGAGACAGCTGCCTTGAGACAGAATTAAGGCTACAAAATTGGCATAACGGGGGGGGGCTGGCTCTGCAATGCTGTACAAGACTCCCACATCGCGAAAAGCAGAGGATTTGAAATTGGTAGGTGTGCGAGAGATTGCATTAAGGAGTGGCTGTCTTGGCTTTGATTGGAAAATTGAGCTGTAGAGCTGATAGGAAAAGAAGTGGGGGGAGGAGGAAATGGCAAGGGGCTCATTTGGTGAGGAGAAAGGTTTCGGAATAAATGGAAAACATGTCATAAGAAAGGTCAGCCCTAGATGACAGCTAAGTGGTGGGGACGGGGACGAGCGTGACAGGACCACCGGGCATAAATACGGGGCGTGGATTATTGAAGAAGTGATAATGTTGTATTATTATTTTCCTCTAGCAGGAAATATAATCGCGCCCTTGTCACACGTCATTATTTGCCACCTTTCCGTATTAATCTGACATGACATATTCAGCATGGCAGAGGCGTGTTTTCCACAGGCCGCGATTTCACTGAGGAAGAGATTCTCGTGTATTTATTAAACTCAAATCGGAGATCGGTGTCTGAACCTCTTTGTAACATATGGGAATTGTTTCTTAACCGTGGGGACTTGGAGAGGGGTGGACTTCAACTCCCAGAATTCCCCAGCCAGCACTTGCTGGCTGGGGAATTCTGGGAGTTGAAGTCCACTCCTCGCTATGGTGGAAAAACATGGCTACGGACTCTTCTTGAGTTGGACAGAATCTCCTCTTATCTGAAAGTGTCACTTTAAAAAAACAAAACACGGCAATCTCAGAACTGGAAAAAGGATCAAAAAGGACAATCAAGGGATACTGTGCCTTCTCAGCAAAAAGCAGATAACAGATAATCAGAGTTGGAAGGGACCTTATAGGTCATCTAGTCCAATCCCTCACCCAAGCGGGAGACCCTACACCATTTCTGATAAATGGCAGTCCAATCTCTTCTTGCAACTGAGAAATCTGGGGATATTTATTTTGTATTTATTTTAGCTTTTTTAACGTCCTGCCTTTATTATTTTTGTAGCTAAGTGCAGACAGCAAACAGACCTAATACTCCTTCCTCCTATTTTTCCCTATTAAAAACAACCCTGTCAGGTAGGCTGGGCTGGGAGAGAGTGACTGGTGAAAAGTCACCCAGCTGGCTTTCATGCCCAAGGCGGGACTAGAACTCAGAGTCTCCTGGTGATTGGCCCAAAGTCACTCAGCTGGCTTTCATGCCCAAGGCGGGACTACAACTCACAGTCTTCTGGTGATTGGCCCAAAGTCACCCAGCTCGCTTTCATGCCCAAGGCGGGACTAGAACTCACAGTCTTCTGATGATTGGCCCAGTCATCCAGTTGTCTTTCATGCCCAAGGCGGGACTAGAACTCACAGTCTTCTGGTGATTGGCCCAAAGTCACCCAGCTGGCTTTCATGCTCAAGGAGGGACTACAACTCACAGTCTCCTGGTGATTGGCCCAAAGTCACTCAGCCTGCTTTCATGCCCAAGGAGGGACTATAACTCTCAGTCTCCTGGTGATTGGCCCAAAGTCACCCAGCTGGCTTTCATGCTCAAGGAGGGACTATAACTCTCAGTCTCCTGGTGATTGGCCCAAAGTCACCCAGCTGGCTTTCATGCCCAAGGAGGGACTACAACTCAGTCTCCTGGTGATTGGCCCAAAGTCACTCAGCCTGCTTTCATGCCCAAGGAGGGACTAGAACTCACAGTCTTCTGGTGATTGGCCCAAAGTCACCCAGCTGGCTTTCATGCTCAAGGAGGGACTATAACTCTCAGTCTCCTGGTGATTGGCCCAAAGTCACCCAGCTGGCTTTCATGCCCAAGGAGGGACTACAACTCAGTCTCCTGGTGATTGGCCCAAAGTCACTCAGCCTGCTTTCATGCCCAAGGAGGGACTATAACTCACAGTCTCCTGGTGATTGGCCCAAAATCACCCAGCTGGCTTTCATCTCTGGGACTTGAAGTCCACACTTCTTCAAATTGGCCAAGATTGAGAAACACTGCCTTAGACCAAGTTTTTTTTTTCAAATTTATTTTATTGATTTATTAAATGTTTCTGCTGCTTGCTGGTCTCCTTACAGAGACTCCTTGACTTGAGTCCAAAATTTCCAAGACGGTTGTTAAGTGAGTTTTGCCCCTATTTTACGACTTTTCTTGGCACAGCTCTTAAGTGAATTTGCGATTGTGAAGTTAGTAATATGGTTATTAAATGAATCTGGTTTCCCCATTGACTTGTCACAAGGTCACAAAAAGGGGAATCCTGTGATTTCCCCCAGACACTGCTACCGTCATAAAGATGAGCCGTCATAAAGATGGGGACCCTGCAACGGTTGTTAAATGTGAAAAATGAAATAAATCCCTTTTCCTCCCAGTTCCGTTATAACTTTGAACGGTCATTAAATGAACTGTTGTAAGTCAAGGTAATGTTCTAAATGTGTAGCTAGAGGACAGAACATGTTTCTTAGAAAAGAAAAGAAATGACAGATGGAAACTAGTCAAGGAGAGAAGCAACCTGGAATTAAGGAGAAACTTCCTAATAGCGAGAACAATTAACCAGCGGAGTGGCTTGCCAGCAGAAAATGTGGGTGCTTCATCACTGGAGGGTTTTTAAGAAGAGTCTGGACAGTCACTTGTCTGAAATGGTATAGGATCTCTTGCTTAAGCAGGGGGTTGGACTAGAAGACCTCCAAGGTCCCTTCCAGCTGTATTCTGATTCTGAATCTTGGCTGCAACAGCAACCTAAAAGAGAATAATTTTTAATTTCTCTGTATTTCCAAGGTTTTGGAATGGATTAAGGGGACTGATTGGATCGTAAATTGGCTACCAGACTACCTGCTAAGAAAGACCTCATACCAGCCTCCAATCCCATAAATTGGCTATTAATGCTTTCTACATATCCACGCTCGTGATTTTATTTCTTCCTCCCCATTGGGAGAAAAAAAAAAGTCATCATGCCACTTTATATTGCTGATGTGTTTTTTTTTTTCCTTCTTCTTGAATGCCCTGTCAAAACGGGAGCAAAATTCGTGGCAAACTAATCTGCTGTAAAATCATGTTTTATACCCAGGACTACAAATTGAGTTTTACACTTCATGGAAAAAAAAAAAAAAAAACCACGCAAATCTCTCTTTCTTTAAGGGGCAACCTGAGATGCAAAATTAGATTGCTTTCCTTGGCATCATAAGGATGAGGCATCATTTCTGACATGCAAATAATGTTCTAAAACTTGGGAAATGAACCGGTGAGAAAATTTATAGCAATGATAACTTGCTTGTCTGCTTGACGCCAAATTTATTTATCTCTCTGCGTGTTTGTGTGTGTGTGTGTGTGATGGGAGAAGGGAGCAATAGAATTATTACAGAGTTACAGAGCTGGGATAAACTCAATCATCATCCGTATACCTTTCTGATTTTACTGAGAACATTTTTTTAAAAAATAAAACACTTCTTCAATTGGATATCCAAAATTAAACATTTCTTGGTCATCCCAAGACAGCTGTAACAGAGCCTGCATGATAACATCAAGAGGCAGTGCACAACATGCTAAACACCTATAATAACCTATTTTGAATTCAGCCTTGATTTAGGATTAAAGTTTATTAAAAGTAAATCAGATTTTAAAAACACACAAATAAATAAGTTGCTGAGCTTTGAGACGTAAACATATTTCTGTTTTTTTTCCCCCCAGCTAGTATAACATGTGTCAGGAAGAATTAGGGCGAGGGGAAATCAAATAGTCCCATCTGGACATAGTCACTCGAGAATAGAGTGATTAGTTGATATTCAATTTTCATCACCTAAGAGTGGCATTCAAGGTAACAATTTTATACAGATAAATAGAAGCATGCATGAAATATATGGATGATACTGATATGTACAGTACATACGGAGGATATACAATTTTGCACGGATGGACGCTCCTTCCCCCCAAAAAGCTACGATGCCAATTCAACTTGATTTGCTTGGCATAGTCTCTGCTTTGCATAATTCATTTTCGGTTCCATGGTATTATGGGGATAACAGATAACAGATAAACAGAGTTGGAAGGGAACTTGTAGGTCATCTAGCCCAACCCCCTGCCCAAGCAGGAGAGCCTACACCCTTTCTGACAAATGGCAGTCCGGTCTCTTATTGAAAGCTTCCAGTGTTGAAGCTCCCACAACTTCCAAGGGCAACTTCTGTTCCATGGGTTGATTGTTCTCAGTGTCAGAAAGTTTTTCCTTATTTCCAGGTTGAATCTCTCCTTGTTCAGTTTCCATCCATTATTCCTTGTCTGGCCTACAAGCGCTTTAGAAAATAGCTTGACCCCTTCCTCCTCTCTTGGCAGCTCCTCAACTATTGGAAGACTGCTATCCTATCTCCCTTGGTCCTTCTCTTCACTAGACTAGCCATGCCCAGTTCCTGCAACTGTTCATCATATGTTTTAGCCTCCAGCCCCCTCACCATATATTAGGGATATATATATTAGGGAGAAGCTGTATGGATAAATCCAGCTTCAGTTGCTGGAGCCTCTATATTTGGCTTTTGGGGCTTTCGAAAAATCAATTGGTGTTGCCAATAAGAACTAGTTAACTTGACCCAAAATGGACTACATCATAATTTGATGATATTTCAGCCCAAAATTTCCATCGCTAAGCAAGACAGTAGTGAAGTAAGTTTTGCCCCCGTTTTATGCCCTTGCTTGCCATAGTTGTTAAGTGAATCACTGCAGTTGTTAAGTTAGTAACACGGTTGTTCCCCACTGGCTTGTCAGAAGGTTGCAAAAGGGGATCATGTAACCAACGGACATTGCAACCGCCATAAATATGAGTCAGTGTATAAGTGCACAAATTCTGATCATGTGATCCTGAGGACACTGTAATGGTCATGAGTGCGAAAAATGGCCGTAAGTCACTTTTTTCCAGCGCTGCTGTAACTTCAAATTGTCACTCAACAAATGATTATAATTCGAGGACTTCCTGTAGAATCTTTCAGCTCTAGGCAAAAGAATAACTGAATTGTTCCTTTTAATAAAGAAAGTGTTACATATTCCTGCTTTCCAAATTGGTACAAGCACTAACCTTAAGTAGAATTTTTAACTTTTAATTTCCTTCCTTCCTTCCTTCCTTCCTTCCTTCCTTCCTTCCTTCCTTCCTTCCTTCCTTCCTTCCGTCCTTCCTTCCTTCCGTCCTTTCCTTGTCATTCCCTTCCCTTCCCTTTTTTTCTTTCTGTTTTGGAAATGTGATACAAAAGGCTGGGAAAGCTGTAACACAAGACTGACACCAAAACCACCGAAAAGGGTACAATTGCAACTGAGTAGGCCCTGCAGTCTAATTTTTTAATGGATTAGGAAATTGTCAACAGGGAGTAATCATTGAGTAGGGTACAAATAGACTCAGTGGCAGGGTGGGGAATAGTGAATAGCACGTGGTGAATAATGCATGACACAGATTGATAGAGAAGATTGTGAATTTACCACTTGCAGTATTACTTAGTTAGGAGGAATTACCCTTGAATGCAAGTGGACAATGACTTCCTTCCTCCCTTTCTTCCTTCCTTCCTCCTTCCTTCTCTCCCTCCTTCCTCCTTTCCCTTCCCTCCATTCTTCCTTCCTTCTCTCATTTCCTTTCCTTCCTTTGTTCCTTCCTTCCCTCTCTCCCTTCTCCCATCCATCTCCTCCCTCCCTCCACCTCCCTAGCCACCCATCTATCCATCCACCTTATATATGTGGCTCAGTCTTATTTCTGGCCTTCCAGGTGGCATTTATCTAGTTCTTTGCAAAACTCCTAGGTTGCCCAACCCCTATGCACTTCTGCAGAGCTTACAGGCTACAATAAAAACATTAACAGACATTAAAAAGCAAGTAATATTTTAGAAACAGGGAAAAAAATGGCATTTTAAGGCCTATTTCCTCCTAAAAATACTACAGAGCAATGGGTGCCTCAGCCTCAGAGTCAATTTATTCAGTTATATACAGTAGGTCTTGCCACGAAGAAAGCTATATTGGTCTCCGATGCCAAATATTTCTCTCATGGAATCCACAAAGTGCCTTATTGATCACTTACGTGCAGGCAGTCATATTTGCGGCTCACAGCTACACCGTATAAAACTTTATACACAACACAGATACTTTGGAATTGGGCTGTAAAGAGCACTCACACAATGGGGTTGTTCCAGTGTGAAAGTAATGTAGGGCCCCAACAAGATCTCACACAACATTTGTGTGGCTCATTTTGGGACCACTGTCATTTCCAGGCTACTGCGAAGACCTGTTCTAAGTTCTAAGATCCAAATTAGTTATCGACAAAGACCTTACTACAGTCAGGACATTCTCCCACAGCAAAAGATGGTTTAGTGCAGGGTTCTGACCAGTTCTGGAGAACCGGTAGGGGAAATTTTGAGTAGTTTGGAGAACCGGCAAATACCACCTCTGACTGCCCCCCTCCAAATCTATTGCCTGCCTCCCAAGTCTCAGCTGATTGGCTGGTTCTTCTTTGGTTGCCCTGCATAGGAAAAACGGAGCTGGAAAGCAGGTTAGCAGGGTAGGGAGGGAATGGGGATTTTGCAATAACCTTCCCCCGCCCTGCCCAGCAAGCTATGTCACACCCACCAAGCCATGCCCACAGAAGCAGTAGTAATTTTTTTTTGAATTCCACCACTGATTTAGTGCTATCAACCAGAGTAGATAAAAAGTCCCTCTTGACCAGGGCTCTGCAAACTTAGCCCTGTTAAGACCGCTGGCTGGGGAATTCTGGGAGTTGAAGTCCATCAGTCTTAACGGGCCCAGTTTGGGGTCCCCTACTCTTGACCATTGATATTAAGCACTGGCCAATAACTGGTGGACTCAGAAGGACAGCAGAGTTTCTTCTGAATAAAGTGGAATGCCACTCAACCCATAACTGGAATCTTCTGAATAGTAAAGTCTGGCTCAAAAAAATCAGTCCTGCCGTATCTCAATTCAGTTTTAGCTTCTTCTCCAACATCCACTCTTTTATAATTGTGAGATACACAGATGCTCCTTCGTTCGCCTGATACAGAAAAGCAAAATAATTCCTGAAACAAGACCCAAATGAACCCGTTTCTTGATCAAAATGGACTTCTTTAAAGCCAAATGAAAGTTAATTAGAAAGAGAAACCTTAGGTTGTCAGTTCAGCACAAAGCAGGTTTTCTTTAAAGTATATTTCTCTTCCAAATATGGAAGCTATTCTCTGGTCCCTTTCTGTCTAGCTTTCATCACGCATCTGTCAAGGTACGCATCTTTAAAAAACCTTCCTTCGTGCTAGCATCACAGCACAGGAAGCTCTTGCAATGCATGGCTATCTAGAACTCCCTCTCTCTCTCTTTACATATACACATATTAACTTTATGTGAATGATTGGGAATAATGGATGATTTGTGACATTAACTATTATGAGAAATAATCAAGATTAATGAGCCCTATGGCAGTTGCTGAGTGCCTCCAGAGATTTATTACATGGGCTGTTCGTTTTTCCTTGCTGCAGTGGTGCTGTCAGGAGACCTGTCAGAAACGTGGATTAATTGCAAAAATAGGAGCAGGAAGGCTGCCATTTTAGCCTATCTCCATCAAATGCTCGATCTGCATTCCCCACCCCCACCCCCTCCTCCGAAAATGAAAATGCAAGTTTTATTTTGCAGCCTCTGGAGGGACCGGAGGAGGCCAGCGGACTGAAAAATTGCTGATTGGCGTTATCTCTGCCTTCATGCAAAAATAAAATAATAAAATAAAAAGCCTGCTTCCAGGTCTGACAATGCCAGTTGTGATTGTTGCAGCCTTTTGGTAATCTCTTTGATAATTGAAGGTTGTGCTTAAAAATACACAATTTCCCACCCCCCCCCCACCCCAGTATTTTTACAGCCCCCAGAGGTAAAGTGTTGATGTTGTTCTTTTATTGAAGAAGACACATTTTCGAAAGAGGATACTAAAATAGACGTGTTAGGTACAGACTGTTAATTTTCGCACCTTAAAAAAAAAAAATGACAGGGAATGATTTCATTCCTCTATTTTTGATGGCTGTGGAAAGAATTTCATGCAGTTCTAGGGAGCTCCAGGAGCAATTAAAAAGGAGCTGTGGGGGACATCTGACTCGCCACCTTTAGAATCGAATAAAATAGAATAACTCTGCAGAAGTAGAGCTGATCAGCAAAATTCTAACATTCCGCTCAAGACCGTCTTATCCAGTGACTTAATATTAAATATAGAATAGAATAGAATAGAATTACAGAGTTGGAAGGGACCTTGGAGGTCTTCTAGTCCAGCCCCCTGCCTAGGCAGGAAACCCTGCACCTCTTCAGACAAATGGTTGTCCAGTCTCTTCTTAAATACTTCCAGTGTTGGAGAATTTACAACTTCCCTAGGCAAGTTGTTCCACTGGTTAGTTGTTCTGTCAGGAAATTTAGTTCTATGTGACTTCTCTCCTTGATTACTTTCCATCCTTCTAACCTTGTAACTTTTGCTGATGGTAAAACCATAGAGATAGAATACTTTCCCCCACAATCGTTCCCTTCATGGGGGTTGACAGGGGTATTCCACATTCTTAGAGGCTAAATTCAGAGTCCTCTTACAGAAATTCTCACCTAGATGTTAAAAAAGATGTTCATATTCTGGAAAGAGTGCAGAAGAGATGATTAGGGGACTTCATAAAACCGTAGGAAGGATAGTTGCAGGAATAGGGTATGTCTAGTTTTATGGAAAGAAGGACATGATAGCAGTCTTCCAATATCTCAGGGGCTGCCACAGAGAAGAGGGAGTCAAGCTGTTCTCCAAAGCACCTGAAGGCAGGACAAGAAGCCACGGGTGGAAACTCATCAAGGAGAGAAGCCACCTAAAAGTAAGAAGAAATTTCCTGACAGTGAGAACAACCAACCAGTTGACTCCAGAGGTTGTGGGTCCTTTATCACTGGAGGTTTCTAAAAAGAGACTGGACAGCTGTTTGTCTAGAATGATATAGGAGCTCCTCCTTGAGGAGACGGTTAGAGTAGAAGATCTCCAGGGTTCCTTCCAATCCTGATATACTGTTATTAATTCTGTTATTATTATTCTGTTCCACTTGAACAGCACCAAGAAGCAATGGGTGGAAGCTAACTAAGGAGAGCACCAACCTAGAAACTAAGGAGAAATTTCCTGAGAGTGAGATAAATCAACCAATGGTATAGCTTGCTTTCAGAAGTTGTGGGCGCTCCATCACTGGAACAGGGGTGGGATTCAAATTTTTAACAACTGGTTCTGTGGGCGTGGCTTGGTGGTCATGCGACTGGGTGGACGTGGCTTGGTGGTCATGTTATTGGCTGGGCGTGGCCAACTCAATGTCACCCACATCGAGGCACGCAACTCCACCCCTGGCTTCTCATGAATGTGGAGATGCTGTAACAGCCGTAAGTGTGAAAAAAGGTCATAAGTCACTTTTTTCAGTGCCATTGTAACTTTAAATGGTCACTCCATACAAGCAAAGTACCAGCAAGGAGGAGGGAAAAACTCCAGAGAAGTTCCTGAGACAGGAAGTCTAGTCCTGCCAAGTATGTAACAAGGGTTAATGGAGAGGCAGTTTCTGTAAGCAACACCAGAATGTTTCCTTCCTGCTTTCCTTACAGGATTAGGCCAGTAATTTCTTCTAACAACCGGTTCTCTGAACTGCTTAGAATGTTAACAACTGGTTCTAGCGAATAGGTATGAACTGGTAGAATCCCACCCCTGCACTGGAGGCTTTTAAAAAAGAGACTGGACAGCTATCTGTCTGGAATGTATAGGATTTCTTGCTTGAGGAGGGGGTTATACCGAAGACCTCCAAGATCCCTTCCGACTCTGTTAATTCTGTTCTGTACTGTGCGAACCTAATACAGGTCTGTCTCGTATAGCATAATAAATCACAGTTTAAATAAATGGTGGCTTAGTGTGCCTTGTAAATCAACCCAGTGAGTTCCTAATGTAGCATCCTGATAGATAAAAAAAGATACAAAAATGATTAATGCACACTGCCTACACAATTTCCCAAATGGAGGCAACATTCTGGTTGAAAAATATAATATACTGAAGAGATTAATACTCAGACTTGGTTCCTTGCGTCAGCAAGTTGTCAGGTTTGACCAATGGATTATTCCGTGCTGTTCACTTAAAATGTTTCTATCGGAGTGGATTCCTAAGCCAACTGTTCTCTACTGATCCCAAACTGTAATTTTTGCAAGTGCTCAGATACTGAAATGGTGTCAGGAATGAGGATACATCTGGTCTTTGGGGGTGGGGGGAACCTCAGCTTCCATTTAAAACTACAAAGCAAAATTGCTGGGACATGCTTACTTGAATAACAGAGTTGGAAGGGACCTTGGAGGTCTTCTAGTCCAACCCCCTGCTTAGGCAGGAAACCCTACATCACTCCAGACAAAAGGTGATCCAATCTCTTCTTAAAACCTTCCAGGGTTGGAGCATTCACAACTTCTGGAGGCCAGCTGTTCCACTGATTAATTGTTTGCACTGTCAGGAAATTTCTCCTTAGTTCTAAGTTGCTCCTCTCCTTGATTAGTTTCCATCCATTGCTTCTCGTCCTGCCTTCAATGCTTGCAAGATCAAGCACTGAATGCACACAACATATTGTAGCTTTGCTGTAACCTAGAACAAAAAAGGTTCTGCAATGGAGGCCATAGGTGCTTTCTCAAAAGGCAAAGGGACTGTGTTTGTTTGTTTGATTTTAAGGAAGAAGAAAAAAATGCTTCGCTTCTCATCCAAGAAACTTCATCAGTTGTGATGGTGGGGAGAATGGAAGGATGGTGTCAGCATTCCAACTAACCAACTCCAAACCAATAAACTCCAAGACAAACAATTCCTCAAAGTCCCATTTTATTAGAGTTGTCATATTGACACATCTGGGGAAACCCAAATCTAAGAGTTCCAGGTTTTCCCTTCCCAAAAGAAAATCAAAGATCCATCCCCTACACCCATTAGTCCATCACATGGCCCAATCAAATCTTCGTCCCAACTGGAGACATCCTCCCAGTCCTTCCCCTCCAGGTGCAAGGCAACATGTCCTTGACTCTCTGAGAAAGAATGTTGATGTGTCTAATCTTCTACCTCACTACGAAATCCCTCCTCCCAATTCCCAGGCATTGAATGTGAGAGCCTAAAAACTTCCAAGTAAAAAAATGGCTTCCAAGACTGACAGAAAAGTTCTGACCTTCCATCGGCCTACCATCCAGTCTCAACTCCTTCCATCTCCCTACCACACTGATGAACTGTTTTCTTCTTTTTAAGTCAAGTTTTTTTTAATTTATACATAAATATTTTGAATATAGTGCATTGTCCGGGCGTACCATTTTACAAAAGATAAATATATATGGATAGCAATAGTAATAGCATAACAAAATGATTCTAACCATATTTATACTTATATTAGCTTATTTGTAATCCTATTGATTATATGAGCATACTTATAGTTATAAACAACATTCACTCTTAACTTAAACATAACAATGCTCTTTCTTCATCTAATTTCTACCTCTTATCTCTTAACTATTGATAAAACCTATTCTACATTAAGTAACACTCCCTTATCTTTTATTTTCAATGTCAATCTATCCATCTCTGCCCAATCCAATATTTACCAAATTATATTTTCATCTGATGGGGTGTTCTCGTCTTCCCAATATTGTGCAAATACAATTCTCATTGCAGTCAGTACATGTAATATTAAATATATAGTCCCTTTGTCACAGCTTTCTGGTATTATACGGAACAAAAATAGTTCTGGTCATGAAGTGTCTTCTTCTATCTCCTCAAAACAACAAAAGTCTAGTTGTCCTTTAAAAAAAGCTACACTGAGACAAACTATGACCTGGATGACTGAAAATCTCCAGATAATGGAGACTGTACCTTTATAACTCATCACTTGAGACTTTCAAGAAGAGATTGGACTCCCATCTGTCAGAAATGGTGTTGCTTGGGCAAGGGGTTGGACGAGGTGACCTACAAGGTCCCATCCAACTCTGATTATCTGATATCCAGAAGAGGGTCACATGGTTCGTTAAATCGTGGCCAGCCTGACTGGTTCCAGACTGGATAATGTCCTTCAGAGGGCATCTACCGATAATCCTCGACTTTCAACAGTTCACTTGCTGACCGTTTGGAGTTACAAGCACACTGGAAAAAGTGACTTATGACCATGACAACATCCCCATGGTCCTGTGATCAAAATTCAGGTGCCTGGCACCTGACTTGTATTTATGATGGTTGCGGTTTCCCAGAGTCATGTAATCCCTTTTTGCAACCTTCTGAAAAGCAAAATCAATGGTGGAGACGTATTCACTTAACAACTGTGGTAAGCGAAGTTGTAAAATGAGGCAAAAGTCACTTTAACAAATGTCTCGCTTAGCAACAGAAAGGTTGGACTCAGTTCTGGTCGCAACTCAAGGACTATCTGTATTTATACTGCCTATCTCTGCTTTCTCGCTTATAATGTTTGCATTTTGTGTCCCACCAAAAGAAATGTCCTTACTGGATGATTCAGAAGAACTGTTCATTAATGAATTAATACTTTGGTCAGCACTGGATTTGCGGTTTAAAGTTCTGGGGGAAAAAATTTACACAGCAGTTATCAACAGCAAGAGGAAGGAACTAACTCATGGCTTTGCTATGCCATTTCACTTTCCCCAAGAAATTCTGGTACTTATGCAACTTCTTTTTAAAAGCCTGCTTCTTATGCAACATCATGCTTTTAAAAGAAAAGAGGAACTGTACTCTATGTGTCTGAGATAGAGGACAAATATGCACCGATGGGGATAGGAAAGAAAGAAAGAAAGAAAGAAAGAAAGAAAGAAAGAAAGAAAGAAAGAAAGAAAGAAAGAAAGAAAGAAAGAAAGAAAGAAAGAAAGAAAGAAAGAAAGAAAGAAAGAAAGAAAGAGGGAGGAAGGAAGGAAGGAAACAGAGGAAAAGGAAGAAAAGAAGGATGGATGGTATTGAAGGAAAGGAAAAGGAAAAAAGAGAGGGAAGAAGGAAGGGGGGGGAGGGAGGAAGGAAGGAAGGAAGGAAGAGCTAAGGCAAATTGAATAGAGAGAACGAGAGGTGAAAGATGGCTGAATGGATAAAGACAGAAATACATATATATACATACAGATATACAGAGAGGTGAACGGATATGTAAAAATGAATGTATTTTCTTTGCAATTTGTTGGTAAAATCAGTCTCCTTATACAGATAGCAGCCTCATAAGTGTTCACATTCTCACTATTCAATCTTTCATTAGAAAAAAAATGAGGACATTTGTAATTGTATCTGAGGTTCCTGATTTGTTAGGATGCTTTTGGGACCCTCCCAGAGTAAAACCGAGACCCAGAAGGAAATCAGGCTGTGGAAAGAATCTTGCTGACAAATTTACTATGCTGCTTACTATTTACTTACAAATTTACTATGCTGCTTAGAATGCAGTCCACTGATGGTCAATCTGAAGGCTCCGGTGTTTCTGGGATTTATTTGTTTTGAAGCCCAGATATATTAAGCCTGCTCTCATAAAAATCGACGCCATGAAAGGTTGCGCTGTATGATAGTTCAGCGGGAGATAGGCAAGACGCAAATGTAAGATGCATTCTTTATTAGGACTGTACAATTATTCCAATTTCATTCCAAAAAAGATTCTTCTGTTTGCAGGTCTTTAAAGCAACAGTGTCCTTTTGGGGAACTGTATGGAAATTTTGATGGCATCTACTTCACCAAGAAACAAACAAACAAAAAAAATACAGCTATTTTAAAAGGTGCAGCCAGGGGTTATATTCCAGCTTCTATGCACTCTGGAGGACTTTTTGGGGGTTATTTCTGTAATGCTGCACATAGCTCTATTCTATTAGAAGTTATTATTTGACAGAACAACCTGAGCAAACAGGAACAGCAAATTCATTCTGCTAGAGGTAGTGTCTTGTTTTTCTATTTTTCCTTGTTTTATTGAACTCATTGTCTAAAAGAATGTCCCAAAAGGAGGGGAAGAAAGACTACTTTAAATACCAAAGGTATCGGATTTAGGCTGGGTTTGCAAATCACAATAAGCCAGGGTTACAGTAGAATTTGTTGAAAAAAACCTGGGTTCCTCCAATGTGCTGTGTTAAAACTGAGCAACCCACATTGTACAGGTAGTCCTCAACTTATAACAGTTCGTTTAGCCACTGTTATAACAGTACTTATGACCATTTTTCACACTTACAACCATTGCGGTGTCCCCTTAATCACGTGATCCAAATTCAGATATTTGGCAACTGACTCATAGTTATGACGGTTGCAGTGCCCTGAGGTCACGTGATCCCTTTTGTGACCTTCTGACAAGCAAAGTCAATGGGGAAGCTGGATTCACTTAACAACCGTGTGACTTATTTAACAACTGCAGTGATTCACTTAACAACTGTGGCAAGAAAGGTCATAAAATGGGGCACTTAACAAAGTTAACAACAGAAATGCTGGGCTCCATTGTGGTTGTGAGTCACCTGTAGTTGCATACAATTTGAGAACTTGTTATAACATATAACAAATAGAGTTGGAAGGGACCTTATAGGTCATCTAGTCCAACCCCACGCCCAAGCGGGAGACCCTATACCATTTCTGACAAATGGCAGTCCAATCTCTTCTTGAAAGTCTCAACTGATGATGCTCCCACAACTTCCGAGGGCAACTTCTGTTCCACTGGTTGATTGTTCTGTCAGAAAGTTTCTCCTTATTTCCAGGTTGAATCTCTCCTTGTTCAGTTTCCATCCATTATTCCTTGTCTGGCCTTTGGGCACTTTAGAAAATAGATTGACCTCTTCATCCTCCCTGTGGCAGCCCCTCAAATATTGGAAGACTGCTATCATGTCTCCCCTGGTCCTTCTCTTCACTAGACTAGCCAACCCCAATTCCTGCAACCCTTCTTCGTATATATTATCCTCCAGTCCTCTAATCATCTTTGTTGCTTGTCTCTGCAATCTTTCTAGAGTCTCAACATCTTTTTTATAGTGTGGTGACCAAAACTGGATGCAGTACTCTAGGTGTGGTCTTACTAAGGCTTTATAGAGTGGTATTAGTATTTCACTTGATCTTGTTATTGAAGTTAGAAAACTTTGGAAACAGTAAAGTTATTGTGTTGAGTATCTTTTGAATATGAGCAGTGGTGGGATTCAGCCAGCTCGCACCAGTTTGGGAGAACCGGTCGTTAACTTTCTGAGCAGTTTGGTGAAGTGGTTGTTGGAAAAAATCATTAGGGAAGAGAAACAGGTGTTAAATTATTTGAATCCCACCACTGAATATGAGTAAGTGAATTTGTACAAGGTTTGTAGATACTGTGGAGTATCTGGAAATATGACTGGGGGAGGAACTGAGTTTGCACTTAATGGGAACCAGCTTAATTATTCTTGCTGAATAAAGAGGAGAAACCTGAACACAATTTGCAGTTTTCTAAATTTTGTGCCAAAAAAACAACAACCAAACACTCCCTGGAGGAAGATTTGAGAAAGTTGTGGTTAGATGAAATCCTGAAAAAAAAAGAAATATGAAAAGTTCCATTTGTCTTATTTTATATCTCCCACTATTCCAAGTTGTTGGATAAGCTTTTATTTCATTTTTTTAATAAAAATAAAAAAAAAGCTTTTCTGCTCTGGAGCATCTCCAAGTGTGTGGTTTGCACTTCCTAGAATTCACTTACAATGCCCATGCCGGATGGGGAATTTTGGATGTTGAAATCCTCACAGATGGAGGATGCTTGGACCAGGAGTTGCTGTTCTAATGTTAAGAAGGACAGAGGAAATGTAAACATATCTTGGAAGACTTGTGAAATTTTCAGATGTTGTTGTTTTATTCTTCTTCCTCCACACGATAACTTGCTATGTAGATAATAGATGAATGTAGAAGAGAATATTTTTAGGTTAGGATTGAACGGTGGAGTCCTTGGTGCTCTCCGAGCTTGGTAGCTTTCTTGCAGACATTTCATTACCCAACTAGGTAATATCTTCAGTGCGATATGATGTTGTTACCTAGTTGGGAAAGGAAATGCCTGCAAGAAAGTCACCAAGCTTAGATATCACCAAGGCCCCCACGATATAGGAACATGGGTAAGGAGAGAGGAGGTGGAACTACAACCACCATCATCAAAAGCTTCACATGATTTAAAGGCAAAAAGAAAAATCCAGCTTTCCGTACAAATCATTTATATAAATCAGGCGTATAAACCCTTATCACAGAGTTGTGGGAAAACTGAACTTTCTCTTAATAAACCAAGGAGAGCCTAAACTGAGACACAAACATGAGCGTGTCTTAATTAAATCCTCATGCTGACACACACAACAGGCCCCACCCTGATTAGATAAACAAATAAACACACACACACACACAGAGTGACAACATTTATGCACACTGTCTAATAAGACTTTGGGGAGAAAAGTGCATTGACACATACACAACACACATTATTTAGTGGGGTCCTTGATGGTCTCTGAGTTTTGTGGTTTTCTTGTAGACGTTTCATTATCCAAACTAGGTATGGTTTGATGATGTTACCTAGTTTGGTAAGGAAACATCCTCAAGGAAACCACCAAACTCAGAGATCACCAAGGACCTCATATTTCCACTTATTACAGCGTTTCAATATCGGTGTTCACTCACATTGACATACTATCTAATTATGGAGGTTGCTACTACAGTATATATTCCATATTTGTTTTTACAGTCAGCATAAACCAAATATTTACAGGCTTTCAGACAGCATTTATCTCAACTTACTATAGTTTCTACATATCCTTCATCTATCAGCTTTGCATCTCCCTTCCAACCAATTGTACCATAAATTCCAAATCTCATAGTAGCTTGTTTCTTCTCTGTCCTTTAATTCCATCGATAACCTATCCATTTCTGCACATGCTAAAACCTTTTTAATTATCATTATATCAGAAGGAGTATTGTCTTGTTTCCAGTTCTTGGCAAAGGCAATTCTGGCCGTGGTTATTATATGAAGCATTATGATTTGGATTTTTTTTACAAATACTATCTCTTAATATACCCAATAAAAATACCTCAAGTTTCATCTCGATCTTTTGTTTTGTGATTTCTTGTAGCCAATTCTTAATTTTGCGCCAATATTTCTTAGCTTTGGGGGCACAAGTCCACCACATATGAAAGTAGGTCCCTTGTTTATGGTCACATCTCCAACATTTCCCCAATCTGGTAGGGAACATTTTAGCCAATCTTGCCGGGGGTAAATTCTAAACACCCCACAACCAGGATGGAAGGAAGATTCACAAATCATTTTATGGATTTTTGCTTTTCTTCCTAGCCCCCAACCAGATCTGGCTTGTTTTTTTCCCCCAACCCGATTTGTCTTCGGCGGGTTTCTCCTGCAACATTACATGCGGACACCGTTCTGTTGGGTTCTTGGGAGATTTATCCTGCTTAACGGACAAGCCGGCGTCTTTGTGTGATTTCGTTCTTTCCAACCTTCAGTTGGGTTGAAAAGAATAAAAAGGGCATTTTTAAAAATTTTATTTTTGAAGGCAGGAGAGGGAGGGTGGGGTGGAGGAAGGGGTTGAAGGCTGCCATGGCTAGGACCACAATAAGCAGCTGTCAGGGCAGATAATGGACCCTTTTAGCAAGCCATATTTTTCTTCTCCAACAGGGGTGTCAGCTGTCAAGACATGAAATGCTAACAACAGAAGGGTCAGGGTGACCCTCTGGACCTCTTTAGCAGGCAGATTAGGATAAAATAATACAGTATGCCATGGAAGGAGGAGGGAGGGGGAAAGAACCTCTAAAAAAAGTCTTCTTGGAAGATTGTAATTCTTAAATCCTCCGCACCACCCTTTCATCAAACACAGAACGGGTTCACTCTGCAAAACATTTAAAACTGTAGACGTTTATCTGCAAAACCATTCTCTTAAAGCCACAGGACGCTCAAAAAGGGAACGTCTTGTGGGTGCTATTTATCTAGACCAGTGTTTTTCAATGTCAGCAACTTTATGAAGGGTGGACAAGTGCTGGCTGGGGAATTCTGGGAGTTGAAGTCCACACCTCGCTGTGGTGGGGAAACATTGCTATGGACTCTTCTTGAGTTGGAGACGTGCAGGCAGAAAACAGGCCAAATACTCCTTCCTCCTCCTATTTTTTCCCATTAAAAACAACTCTGTCAGGTAAGCTGGGCTGGGCTGGGCTGGGAGAGAGTGACTGGTGTGAAGTCACCCAGCTGGCTTTCATGCCCAAGGCGGGACTAGAACTCACAGTCTCCTGGTGATTGGCCCAAAGTCACCCAGCTGGCTTTCATGCCCAAGGCGGGACTAGAACTCACCGTCTCCTGGTGATTGGCCCAAAGTCACCCAGGTGACTTTCATGGCTAAGGCGGGACTAGAATTCACAGTCCCCTGGTGATTGGCCCAAAATCACCCAGCTGGCTTTCATGCCCAAAACAGGACTAGAACTCACAGTCTCCTGACGATTGTCTCAAATAATTTTTGAAGTAACCCAAACAGTCTTTATTCCTCCCATTAGCGTAGGGATGTTTGAGCAACCTTTGGTTGAGTCCATATTTTGAAGAACGCTTATTCAAAGCATGTCAGATGAGTTTTTCAAAATGTGGTAGTCTAAGTCTTGATTTAAAAATATTTGACACTGTGCTTAAAGTAAGAGATTCAGGATATAACCATGGAAGCAAGTAAGAAAGGCATATGCATACAGAAATTGATTTTCTATCTCTTCTCCTGTTCCTTTTCCATCCCCTGGTTTGGGAGTCCCCAGCTTTCTCTCTCTCTCTCTCTCTCTCTCTTTCCTTCCTTCCTTCTTTCCCTCTCTGTCTGTCTGTCGCTCTTTCCTTCCTCCCCCCTTCTCTCTCTTTCCTTCCTTCTCTCTTTCCTTCCTTCCTTCTCTCTCTGTCTCTGTCTCTCTCTTTCCTTCCTTCTCTCTCTCTCCCCTTCCTTCTCTCTCTCTTTCTTTCCTTCTCTCTTTCCTTCCTTCCTTCTCTCTCTCTCTCTGTCTCTCTCTTTCCTTCCTTCTCTCTCTCTCCCCTTCCTTCTCTCTCTCTCTTTCTTTCCTTCTCTCTCTCTCTTTCTTTCTGATGCAGAAAGGAGAGAAACATACAAATGATTGCATGCAAAATTGACACAGACTGACAACAGACTGACATCCACTCATCAATAAGAGAATGGGGCCTTACAAGAGTATAGCATTTCAAAAAAATAATGGTGCCTTTCTTGTAATAAAACCACAATCTAAAATGAAGAGCGAAAAAGGTTTCTCAAGAGCCCCCAGGTCATCTTGCAAATGATCTCTGCTCTAAAGAGTTGTCTCAAGTAATTGCATGGCACGACTTCCGAGGGAACCACCACCGTCTGCAACTAGATATAAAAGGAAATAATTGCTAAATGTCAAAGCTCCCTTTTAACAAGCGACGCTCCGGCAGAAAGAAGCAGGGTTTTTAAAGTGCTTGGGCTAAAGGAGGATGAACTGTGGAAAGGGCAGGTCATGTTTCACCAGGAGAAAATCGGAGGTTACAGATGCCTTCGAATACATCACATAGAAATGGAATTATTTTTCCGCGATGCTCCGGAGAGTCAGTTTGGCATAGTGGTTAAAGCAACGGGAAAGAAACCAAACTGACTTCTAGTCCCGCCTTAGGCATGGTTGGGTGTCTTTAGGCCAATCATCGGGAGACTGAGAGTTCTAGTCCTGCCTTAGCCACGAAAGCTGGTTGGTTGGCTTTGGGCCAATCACCAAGAGATGGCAAATTCTAGTCCCATCCATGAGAACCAACTGGGTGACTTTGGACCAGTGGAACAATCACCAGGAGCCTGAGAGTTCTAGTTCTGCCTTAGGCATGAAAACTAACGGGGTGAGTTTGGGCCAAACTCCAAGAAATAGCAGTTCTAATCCTACCTTTAGGCATGAGAATCAATTGGGTATGGGCCAATCACCCAGATTATGAATTCCACTCCCTCCTTAGGCATGAAAGCTAACTAGGTGGCCTTGAGTCAATCACCAGGAAACTGTTGAGTTCAAGTTCTGTCTTAGGCTCGAAGCCAGCTGGGTGATTTTGGGCCAGTCCCTCCCTCTCAACCCTAGGAAGAAGGAGTCAATGGCAAATCACTTCTGGAAACCTGCCAAGTCACCAGGAGTCTACACTAACTTGAAGGAAGAAGAAGAAGAAGGCGAAGGGGAAGGAGAATGAGAAGGGGAAGAGGAGGAGGAAGAAGGAAGAAAAAAGAAGAAGAGGAAGAAGAGATGGAGAAAGAAGAAGAAGAAGAAGAAGAAGAAGAAGAAGAAGAAGAAGAAGAAGAAGAAGAAGAAGAAGAAGAAGAAGAAGAAGAAGAAGAAGAAGAAGAAGAACCTGCTGCCCACTGCATGGAATTTTCAGAGAAACAGACTTTGATAATATTGCTGAGCTGTTGTCTATCATGTCATTAAACCTTGAGCAAAGATGGAGTTAGATGAGTCCAGTGTTCCTACATATATTTTGATTTGGTCACCACATTACAAAAAAGATGTTGAAACTTTAGAAAAAGTACAAAGATTAAAAAGTGCAAGATTAAAGGCCTGGAGACTAAAACATATGAAGAACGGTTACAGGATTTGGGTATATCTAGTCTAGAGAAAAGGACTACGGGGGACATGATAGCAGTGTTCCGATATCTCAG
This sequence comes from Pseudonaja textilis, assembly GCF_049901715.1. Classification (NCBI taxonomy): domain Eukaryota; kingdom Metazoa; phylum Chordata; class Lepidosauria; order Squamata; family Elapidae; genus Pseudonaja; species Pseudonaja textilis. The sequence goes on from NC_141994.1 coordinate 68,482,677, forward strand.
GGTCTGCCATAAAGAAGAGGGGGGTCAAGCTATTTATTCTCCAAAGCACCAGAAGACAAGAAACAATGGATGGAAATTAACCAAGGAAAGAAGCAACCTGGAACTAAGGAGAAACTTCCTAATAATGAGAACAATTAACCAGTGGAACCGCTTGCCTCCAGAAGTTGTGGGTTCTTCAACACTGGAGGGTTTTAGGAAGAGAGTGGAGAGTCACTTGACTGAAATGATATAGGTCTTCTGCTTGAGCAGGGGGCTGGACTAGAAGACCTCCAAGGTCCCTTCCAGTTCTACTCTGATTGATTGGTGACATATGATAGGAACATAATGTAAAATATCCTGAATCTGAAATCTTAAGCCAATGAGGATAAACAACGAGCAATTAACTCAATACAGTTAATCCCTTGAGGAAGAACTATGAATTTAGCAATTGTTCAAAGTTACAATGGCGCTGGAAAAAAAGTTACTCATGAACAGGTCTTGCACTTATGACCGTCACCATACCCCCACAGTCTAAATCCAAGTGTTTGTCAACCGGCATCTATTTACAACATTTGACGTGATTTTACCATTTGCAACGTCCTCAGGGGATTTCTGATGAGCAAAGTCAATGGGGGAAACCGGATTCGCTTAATGACTATGTGATTCATTTAAGAACTACTGTGGGTTTGCTTAAGAACCATTGCACAGAAAGTTCATAGTACAACTCATTTAACAACCACTTTACTTTGCAAAAGAAACTCTGGTCCGAATCATGGCCATAAGTCAAGGACTACCTTGAATATTGAACAGAATATTGAATTCCCAGACAATTATTTTTAGCTGTGATATACAGCTATACAGTGGTATTGCAGGTTAATTCACTGCTCACTGAAAGGAGTTTGATCCTGACTGGCTCATGGTTGACGCAGCCTTCCACCCTTCCGAGGTGGGTAAAATGAGGATCCACATTGTTGGTGGCAACAGGCTGACTCTGTAAAACCACGCAGAGAGGGCTGTAAAGCACTGTGAAGCGGCATATAAGTCTAAGTGCTATTGCTGTTGCTGTTGCCCTTCCTTCCTTCCTTCCTTCCTTCCTTCCTTCCTTCCTTCCTTCCTTCCTTCCTCCCTCCCTCCCTCCCTGCTTCCCTGAATGCATTATTACAGGCTGACTCTGCCCATTGTCAGAAGTTCGATCCTAACTGGCTCAAGGTTGATTCAGCCTTCCATCCTTCCGAGGTGGGTAAAATGAGGACCAAGATTGTTCGGGGCAACAGGCTGACTCTGTAAAACCACTCAGAGAGGGCTGTAAAGCACTGTGAAGCGGCATATAAGTCTAAGTGCTACTGCTATTGCTGTTGCCCTCCCTCCCTCCCTTCCTTCCTTCCTCTTTCCAGTGGTTAGAATGCAGTATTGCAAGGCAAACTCTGCCCACTGCCAGCAGTTCGATACTGACTGGCTCAAGGTTGACTCAGCCTTCCATCCTTCCGAGGTGGGTAAAATGAGGCCCCAGATTGTTGGGGGCAAGAGGCTGACCCTGTAAAGCACTGTAAAGTGGTATATAAGTCTAAGTGCTATTGCTTCAAAGAATGGCAACAGGTTTCTCAGCCCAAAATGTACCATGGAGCCGTGGAATCTGATCTTGGACATCAGAAAGGTGGGATTCCTCCTTCTCCATGACCCCAAATGTCACTATTTGCAAAGGGAGAAACCCATCACTAGGGAATGTGAGCATGTAAGCACAATTCAAGTCACAACAACCTGATCGCCGTTTCATTTTTGAAACGGGCTGGCAAGAATTACACATGCCATTTGAAGCCAGTTTATCTCCTGATGCCAAAGTTTCGCCCTAAGCGCCAAGACAGCGAAACCCAAGACTGTTTTTTAACCCCTGTAAAACACAGCCATGGAAATCAAGCCTATGCATCAGATTTTAAAAAATAAACAAATTGCATCAAGATTATAAAATGTAGGTCAGACGTGACCCCAGAGTGGAGCAACAGCAGGATTATGCTGGGTTTAGCTATACTGTTGTCTTTCACTGCAAGGATTTGGAGAAAGCTGAGATAGCATTTTTTTTAAAAAAAATACATCTTATATCAGCAAAGTAACACAATTCGACAATTTTCGTATTTGTGAGAAAGTATTACAGCCTAACCCAGGACTAGTTATTCATTGGTCTCATTCCTTTCTTTCTTTTTTTTTTGTCTTCCACAAAGTCAGAATCTAAGATGCATTTTTACATTTAATTTTTTTTTAAAAATCCTGCCTTTATTATTATTTTTTTATAAATAATTCAAGACGGTGTACATGCCTCATATTCTTTCCTCCTCTTATTTTCCCTACAACAACAACAACCCTGGGAGGTGAGTTGGGATGAGAGACAGAGTGACTGGCCCAAAGTCACCCAGCTGACTTTCATGCCTCAGGTGAGACTAGAACTCAGCGCCTCCTGATGATTGGCCCTAATTCGCCCATTTGGCTTTTATGCCTAAAGTGAAACTAGAACTCACTACCTCCTAGTTTCACCACGAGCTCAAACTGGCAGCTCAAGCCCACGCCCACAGAACCAGTAGTAAAAAATTTTTTTTTGAATCCCACCACTGACTGAAAATCTCCCATAGACCTTTTGGTGTAGTGGTTAAAGCATTAGGCTAGAAACATGGAGACCCCGGATTCTAGTCCCACCTTAAGCGTGAAGCCAGATGGGTGACTTTCTCTCAACCCATCCTTCTCAGGCTTAGGATGGAGGCAATGCCAAAACATTTCTAAAATCTTTCCAAGAAGGACGTGTCCAGATAGTCGCCAGTTATGAAAAATACACACACACACACACACACATGAGAGAGAGGGGGGGGAGAGGGGGAAGAGAGCGGGGAGAGAGAGGGAGAGAGAGAGGGAGAGAGAGGGAGTGGGAGAAAGGGAGAAGACAGCAAAGGTTGCCTTCACTCTACTTTTTCCTCAGTGCCCCTTACAGATAAATGACATACTGTGGAAAAGCAATAGAAGGAAGACTTCATGCAATTAGCGGACAGGAGGCAGGACGCTCTAATTAGAAGTGGAAAACTTCACCCTGCCGTCTAGAATACACTCTCATCTAATTTCTGGATAATCTAACCCAAGGTAGACTGACCTTGGCAATCATTACTTTAATTTGCTTTTATCTGCAATTGCTGTTCACCGCATTTTTTTCCCCTCTCTCTCCCTGTAAAATTTAAATTTATACTGTTAACTTCCACATGTTCCTTTATGCCTTGTCCTCCTCTGCAAATTGTCTCAGACAGTTAATAAATTTGCAGCTGAGGCTGTAGTAGCAAGAGCAGGAGCAGATATTGCTATGGCTACTACTACGAGCATAAGTATTATTTTATTAAGGCAATAGGCCATTCTTTATCAGGCCAGTTTTTCTTTTAGATATGTCGAATATTTTGCTAACAGTCCTCTAACAGCCATTAATAAAACCCCTAATGGTATTATACCTGTCGGATTTTATTTTAGAGAGCAGGAACAAAAGCCACATATATTAGTTTATTCTTTCAAGAGTCTTCTATTGTCTTTTGTTGATTTAGGTTGGTCGGCCAACTGGACAACTTGATATTTACAGCCAGCTGAGAGAAGAATTCAACTTGCTAATCATGATGTCAAAAGGTCCATGGAGATTCTCAGTTATCTAGATCATGGCAACTGGACTTTGGATTTCCTTGAAAACATTTCGCTTCTCATCCAAGAAGCATCTTCAGAACGGAAGAAACTTCTTAGATGAGATGTGAAAGGTCTTCAGCAAAAAAAAAACAAAGAAAAGTCCATTTGCCTTTTGGAAAAAAAACACCTTTGTGATATTATGTCCAAAATAAATCGAATGCAAAAAATACCCTCTACCCCAAACAAAACCCAAATGCAATTTTGCGCGTTAAAAAGGAGCAGCTTGGGTGTGTGACACGTCTGGCTACATCCATGTCTTGGCAAGCCTCAAAAGTCATCCATGAGGTCATACAGACGCTCTAGCTTGGGTGGGGAAGCAACGTAAGTTGTTAGATGCAAGTTGATAGCCCAAACTTGAGACAACCATACCAAAATAGATGCTGCAGGCTGCTGGATTTTTAAAAGTAAGACAGACTGCGAGTGCAACTAGTTCGCAGTCAGTCTCTCTGTACCTGCTATAGGGAAGATGTCTAGGAAGGAAGGAAGGAATTGAGAGAGAAAAAGAAAGAGAAAAAAAGAGATTAAGACAGAGAGAGAGATGAAAGAAAGAAGAAAGGATGGATGGATGGAAAGAAAAAAAGGAAAGAAAGAAGGAAGGAAGGAAATCAAGAAATAAAGAAATAGATTGAGACACAGAGAGAAAGAAAATAGAAAGAAAAGAAAAAGGGAAAAATGAGAGATTAAGACAGAGAGAAAGAAATCGATTGAGAGAGAGAGAGAAAGAGAAAGAAAAGAAAGAAAAAAGGAAGGAAGGAAGGAAGGGTGGGTGGTTGGAAAGAAGAAAATAAAAGGAAAGGAAAGGAAAGGAAAGGAGAAGAAAGAGAGGAGAGATGTTTGCGTACACATCAACGAGCCACTCACACGTCCCAATTGCAAATAGGCCACGGCTCGGTAGTAGGCAGTGGCCCACAGGGTGGGAACCCCTGCTCTTAGTGGTTTGCCCTCTCCGTGTAGGTGGAACTGATCTTAGATATTCTTTGGTTGACCTGTTTACTGTTAGCTTGCTTGGCGGTTCCTTCATTGAGTTTAGATGCAATTTCTAACGCTGCATTCCATCCTCAAATGTATTGTAAACTGGCAGGAATTTTCCAGATTCTCTAAGTCACTCACCTGTAGACAAACCCAATTGCCAACCTCACTGGAACAGAGATGCAGAACAAGCAAGCCCATTTGAAAGGCAACGAGTTGGGGGTCATTACTTCCAGCCATCATTATGTACACCAAAGGCAGATGGCACACACTGCTTCCACACATTACACCTGTGTCCTTCAGAATGCCTTTAACAGGTCAGGCTTTGCACAAAAAGGTAGCAGAGGAACAAGGATGCAATTTGCCGAGATGTTATTTCTCTCGGGTTCTCCTTTTTTTAAAAAAAAAATAATTCTCCTGAAAGAGAACTCTTTCTAACGCTGGCGTTATTTTGTTTGACGAGGTTCCCATAGTGCCTTTACAGAAGAAGCAATTTTCAAAAACACGTATTGTACTTATCGTAATCAGACCTGTTTGGAGAGCACTTTCCAAGGATGCAAAATTCCAAGGGAGATGCGAAGTGTTTTCAGTGGAAAAAATAAGTTTCTCTTTTATGACTCCCGCTTCATAATTGTCTAGCTTCATGCTTGTCGGTGTGTGGCAGCAGCCCCAAAAGCTAATACAATCCTTAGTTGTATAAACATAGTCAAGGAATCACAATCGCGTAAGGCAGGGATGGTGAACCTTTTTGTTGTGGTATGCCGAAAGCAATGCCATGTGTCCCGCCCCTCCCGCGCATGCACGCACAACACTCTTGGCCCACCCTCTTACCTGCACTGCGCATGCGTGCGCCTCCCAGCTGATTTTCGGCCCGTTTGAGGCCGTTTTCGCCCTCCCAGAGGCTCGAGGGAAACCTCTGCAGCCTTTGGAGGCCAAAAACCGGGCCCGTTTCGTCATTTCTGGTATTTCCGGAAGGTCCGTTTTTTAATCTCCCTGAGGCTGCAGAGGCTTCCCTTGAGGAGAGCGAAAACAGCCTCAAATGGGCCGAAAATCATCTGGGAGGTGCGCGCATGCGCAGTGCAGGTAAGTTTGGCTGGAGCTCACGTGTCCATAGAAATGGCTCTGCATGCCACCTGTGGCACGCGTGCCATAGGTTTGCCATCATGGATGTAAGGCAGAGGTGGCATTCAGCAGGTTCTGACCAGTTCTGGAAAACCGGTAGCGGAAATTTTGAGTAGTTCCGAGAACTGGCAAATACCACCTCTGACCTGCCACACCCACCAAGCCACGCCCACAGAACCAGTAGTAATAAAAGTTGAATCCCACCACTGATGTAAGGTGCAAAACGAGAGCTCTACCTCTAGGCCACTCACTTGAACGACCACTAAATGTAAGTCGAGGACTATCTGTAGGTAAGGTGCAATTTAATGGACTCAGAGCATTGAAGGTAAATCTCTTGCCTTAGCTGTTTTCTAAAGCAGTTGTCCGGAAAGTAGAAGCTCTTTTTTTAAAAAATATATTTTTATTAAGTTTCCATTATTACAATTCAAGACATCATGATTTCAACAGCATTTTTTGACATCTATGCAGGTTCTTATCTTATCTAGCTTAACACATTATATTTACATTTATCTAATATTGATTGATAACTTTATCCATAATTATTATTCTTATATATTCTACATATTTACAATTCATTTTCTTGAGGTCTCTTACAGATTAGTTTCCTATCTTATTTCTGTTTGTTAGCCAATCATACCATTTATTCCAAATAAAGAAATATTCAATCTTCTTTTTCCTTCAATTTCAATGTGAGCATATTCATTTTGGCACTTTTCATTATTTTTTATAATATTAATTCCTCACTAGGGATATTAGGTGACTTCCATACTTGTGCATATGCTATTCTGGCGGCTGTTAAGATATGTAACATCAAATATTTCAAGGAGATAGATGAACTCTTCTGAGAGAGAGAAAAACTAAACAGCAGTTAGTTGGGACTTGAAATTCAGAATCTCTTTTATGGTTACGGAAAGAGGGTACAGATAGTCCCATCCCTTCAGATGATTCATATCAAGTTCTTAAAGCAGTAGTTTCACATGACAAGAAACAATCCTAGAAGCTTCAAATGTATCAGCAGGGAAACCAGAAGAAGGCAAAAGAGGAAGGAGAGAAAGAGGGAGGCGAATAAAAGTGAAAGATAGATAAAACGCAACATGGCTGCTAATCCACTGGTGGCACTTCTGCAAAGAATCCTTGGGAAGGACTCGACAGATGGACAGAAAGGCCAAATCCAGTTTAAACATCTGGCTGACTGTACAACGAACCATAATAATCGCCTCCGATCCCACATACACTCTGTTTAGTTTTCAAAATGGGTGTGAGAGTAACATTTCCACAGCACTATAATAATTAAGTAACAATATAGTTACTTGATTATTCCAGCGGTAGGATCGTGTTTTCTGAGGAAAACAAATTCAGAACCTCTGGAACACTTGCAGGACTAATCAACAAATTGAAAAACAAAAAATTGGAAACTCAACATCTCCCCAAGAACAAGCAACAGGATCTCTGACATGTTAAAAAGTTTTCAACTTGTGAAAACCATTTTAGCAATTTCAAATTTTTCTACCTCATGGACAAGGGTTAGGCTACCTTCTATGAAAAGAAGCCCTTCCTTTTTTCAACCCAGGAATAGAAGAGTAACAAGAGTTGGAAGGGACCTTGGAGGTCTTCTAGCCAACCCCCTGCTCAAGCAGGAGACTTTACGCCATTTCAAACAAACGGTTGTCCAATATCTTAAGATGTTGGAACACCCACAGCATCTGAAGGCAAACCGTTCTGCTAATTAATTGGTCTGACTTTTAATTCATTCATGGTTAATTGGTGAATTAATTAATTGTTCTAACGCTTGCTGCCATGTTCCACAACCAGAACCGAGTCTTCAAAGAAGAACGACACCGATTTTTGCAGGGCAGCCTCTACTGTGGGACTTGCTGCTCAACATCTCAGCACCTTTCGGATCCCATAGGAGAAGCTTCTCACAAATGAAAATAGAAGACACGTTAAGAAACGGGGGGGAAAAAAGGCAAAATGACTCATTACCTCATGTCTTGGTGCAGATCTGAGAATTATGGCCAGTTCCTCACACGTCTTTTTTTGCTGCGCTGCAACAGTTTGGGTAGTTCTGAGTGTGTGTGAAACCCAAAGGTTTCACGACGGCCTCTCCATTTCCTTTGTGGTTTCGTCACAGGCTTCAGCTTCCGTTACTGATGAGAGTCCCTTTTGCACTAAGTCAATGCTTTTTTTTTTTTTTTGAAAATGCTTGCAGTTTTATCAGTGGTTTTAAGAAGAAAAAAAACTAGAGGGTCTTCTACTTCATTAGGAAGCCTTTTAATTTGTTATTTTTTTAAAGGATCTACATTTCATACTTTCATATCAGTTCATGAAAGAAGCGTAAAGAAACTTACTTAAGTTATTAACACTCAATGATGGAGACTTAAGACTTTGATGGTGGCTAGAGGTTAAATGTGCAACAAATGTGAAGTCACTTTTCTATCCTTGGTTAAATGAGCCTTCTCAAATGCAAATGGTCCAGTCTGAAGGTATGCTCTTTGGTTCTTTCAACAAACAGTCAATACATTATATTGAAAACCATATACAAAGCGCCTTCCTTTCTTTTTACCCAGAGATTTGAATTTTGAGAGCTCTTAAGAGAGGCACCCCAAAACTGCTTTTACAGGAGGCAACTGGACTTTCTTGTTCTTTCTTTGAAGATGTTTCACTTCTCATCCAAGAAGCTTCTTCAGCTCCGACTGGATGGTGGGGGAATGGAAGGATTTATACAAGGAAGTCAGGTTGCCTCCTGAAAACCATGACCTGGATGACTCTAAAGAGTCTCCATGGACTCTTAAAAGAGGCAGAGACTGAGAAGTTTTTGAGGTTCCTATAAGCCATGGCAATGGGAGATCTTTGAAGAGGAATTTAATATTTGGAAAAGGCAAAGGCAAATAGAAAAAGTAACTGAGAAAATAAGAAGACCTAATAATACCAATGATAGCATGGATAGGACTCTACAAGAACTCCAAAAGGTAGTTTTGGACAGGAGATCCTGAGAAACTATTCATCCATTGGGTTACAAAGAGTGAAACTAGTGGGACCATTGACTGCCTTCTGTATCCACAGCAGAGGTGGGTATTCAGCAGGTTCTGACCAATTCTGGAGAACCGGTAGCAGAAATGTTGAGTAGTTCAGAGAACCGGCAAATCCCACCTCTGACTGGAGATTTTACTGTATCCTTCCCCTGCCACACCCACCAAACAATGCCCACAGAACCAGTAGTTAAATTTTTTGAATCCTACCACTGATGCACGGGATATTTCTCACCTTCCTTCCTTCCTTCTGTTAGATCTGGGAGGATGGTTCAAGAACAGAGGCAAGACTCAGATAGCAACAACAGCTCTTTATTTGTGACTTCAGATCTGAGCAAAGAATCCCAGCCGCAGCAGCCCCTTATATAGGGCTGGCTGCAGCTAGGCAGCCAATGAAGGCGATTTGAGTTTGCCACTCTTGGCTGGGCCAATCGCGGCAGCCCGTTTACTAGCCAATCGGATCAGTCTGCGGTGACCAATCACGATCTGCTATTCGCGGGCCAATCAGAGTTGCAGGCTTTCGAGCCTGCTAGTCCGGAACACCTTCCTTCCTTCCTTCCTTCCTTCCTTCCTTCCTAATAAACTTTACTAGTCTTTTGTATATTTTAAAAATAAAACAAAAAATAAATATCATGGCATTAACAGTTTTGTTACATCCATCTCATCCATTTCTATCTTTTGTGCGTATTTACAATTTTGTGCGAATATATACATTTAATCTATAAGTTGCTTATCTTTAATTCCTTAAATTTCTGTCTGTCTTAATTCGATCCAATTATACCATTTTTTTCTCATGTTACTTTCTAAAACCATGCCCCATGAAGACTTGAAGAAATGTTACGATTTAAATTTTGAGTTAAGTCTTGGTGGTCCGTGACCATGGTTCATGGCTACAAAAGGTACTTAAGGGCAGTCCATGAAGAAGAAAAAGTTGAAAACTATACCTTAGGCAGTAGAAAGTGGGGGGAAAAAAAATCAAACTAGCACCTGAAAGCACAACAGGAAGCAATGGATGGAAACTAATCAAGGAGAGAAGCAACCTAGATCTAAGAAGAAATTTCCTGATAGTTAGAACAATTAACCAGTGGAACAACTTGCCTCCAGAAGTTGTGAATGCTCCAACACGGGGAGGCTTTAAGAAGCGATTAGACAACCATTTGTCTGAAATGGTATAGGTCTTCTGCTTGACTAGGGGAATAGACTACACAATCTCCAGGGTCTCTTCCAACTCTGTTATTTTGTAATCTCTGCTCTCCCCCAAAAACCCACGTCAACTCAATCACAAGCTTTACGGTGGGTTTCCTGCGTTCCATTTTTCACAAGTTCCTCTCCCAGGCACCAGTCCTGATGGCAAACCTCAATAATAAACACTTAATTGCTTGTTTCACTCGTCACCTAAGTGCCTTGCGCCCTGAAGCATAACGGTGGAAGCTAATGTGACACATTATTATGCTTATCTCAGAAAAGAAATATTACTGCAAAAGGAACTTAAGTGCTCCAAGCTTTCCCTGCATGGCAGAGTCTAATTTTACAACGATTCCCTCGTCCACCAGAAAATCCGTGGCATGTATGGACAGGCCCATTTCTAACATTTTTTTTTTAAAATTGCTAGAGTTGTAAATTAGATGTGCTCATGAATGCATGGTTATCTAGGTCGGATAAGAAGTCCTCTTCTATCTGAAGGGATGTCTCAGCTATGGCAAGGGCCAAAACTGATTTAAAAAATAAAATAAAATTGATAAAAGGATAGAAAGAAGAGATACTCCTAAAGGAGAGGAGAAGGGGCAGGAAAGGCTTCAAAAAACATTGCAACAAAAAAGCTGAATCCAATGCAGGTAGTCCTCAACTTACAACAGTTCGTTTAGTGACAGTCCAAAATTACAACGGCACTGAAAAATGGGACTTATGACTGTTTTTCACCCTTACAACCGTTGCAGCATCACATGATGAAGGTCACGTGATCAAAATTCAGGCGCTTGGCAACTGACTCATAGTTATGATGGTTGCAGTGTCCAGGGGTCATGTGTTCACATTTTGTGACCTTCTGACAAGCAAAGTCAATGGGGAAGCCAGATTCACTTAATAATGGTGGCGAGAAAGGTTATAAAATGTGGTCGAATTCACTTAGCTCGAGTCTCGCTTAGAAACAGAAAGTTTGGGCTCAGTTGCAGTTGTAAGTCGAGGACTATTTGTATTTTAGCCCCTGAGATTCTTCTGTCCTACAGATCATGCATGAAAACTTTTTGCATGCCATATCAGAGTAAACATGAATCTTGCTGCAAGATTGATTGAATCTTAATTCAAACGGGTTTAGGATTGCCACTTTGACGGGTTTAATTTTACTTTTCATTGAATTTCAAAGGCCTTCAGCATTGCTGTCAGGACAATACCAAGCCAAGATAATAAAGCAAATCTGCAGATGCAGATAAGTAGATTTGTGGGGTCCTTAATGCTCTCTGAACGTGGCTATTTTCTTGCAGACATTTCATTACCCAACTAGGTAACACCATCAGTGCCAGAAGGGAGTGGGGATTGCTCTCTGTTTATATACAAGCGGCTTGCCTTATTAATGCTGGTTCTCGGAAGCAACAGTCTTCTTTCTCCACCAACACTGGCAGGGCAAGCCACTTGTATACTAAAGAAAACAAACCCCATTCCTTTCTGGCACTGATGATGTTACCTAGCTAGGCAATGAGATGTCTGCAAGAAAACAACCAAGCTCAGAGATCACCAAAGACCCCACAGTTCAAACTTGAGCTACGAATATTCTTTTCTATTTGTACATCTATATTGACACAATTCACCGCCTTTATTTCAAGCTCCATCCACCCAGAAGTTTTCAACATTTAACGGATGTTGTGTGAATCTAAGCTGCAAATCAAGTATTACTGCAGCTGAAATCATTCCACGCAAGTGAGCACAGGGTGTGCTTGGCTCACCCTAAATCTGATAAGCAGACATTTGGGGAGGAAATTGACACACAACCCAAAAGGGTACAAAGCCACAGAAGAAGAAGCTTCTTAAAACAAGGAAGGAAGGAGCATGTTTGCAAGCATGTTTCTGCAGAATCTGCATTTCAGCCCAAACTTCCAGCACTGAGGCCTCCCAGATGTGTGTTGGGATGAGAAAAGGGGGAAGCTGCAATTTCAGAACATCTGGAACAGAACCCGTTTGAGAAAAAGCTGCTTTATTTAACTAAGTTAAGAGAAAATGAGAAGAGTTGAGGTGGAAAGAATGTAAGGATTATGGTGCAATCAGCGGCTATATGTTAATACTGAAAGGGCAATTAAGCTGGTAGGACATGAACAACAATATTTATTGGTTGATTTGATTTTTGTTTTGTCTTTATTATTTTATAGGTAACTAAAGGCAATGTTCATACATGATACTACTTCATAGATGATACTCCTTCCTCCTAGTTTCCTCACAGCAATGGTCCTTTGAGGTGGATTGGGTTGAGAGAAGAGTCACCCAGTTGACTTCATGCCTAAGGCAGGACTAGAACTCAGAGTCTTCTGGTGATTGGCCCGAAGTCACCCAGCTGGCTTTCATGCCTAAGGTGGGACTAGAACTCACAGTCTCCTAGTGTTTGGGCCAGATCATCTAGCTGACTTTCATGCCTAAGATGGGACTAGAACTCACAGTCTCCTGGTGTTTGGGCCAAGGTCACCTCGCTGACTTTCATGCCTAAGATGGGACTAGAACTCACAGTCTCCTGGTGTTTGGGCCAAGGTCACCTCGCTGACTTTCATGCCTAAGATGGGATTAGAACTCACAGTCTCCTGGTGTTTGGGCCAGGTCACCTAGCTGACTTTCATGCCTAAGGTGGGACTAGAACTCACAGTCTCCTAGTGTTTGGGCCAGGTCACCTAGCTGACTTTCATGCCTAAGGTGGGACTAGAACTCACAGTCTCCTAGTGTTTGGAAAAAGGTCACCTAGCTGACTTTCATGCCTAAGGTGGGACTAGAACTCACAGTCTCCTAGTGTTTGGGGCTGGTCACCTAGCTGACTTTCATGCCAAAGGTGGGACTAGAACTCACAGTCTCCTGGTGATTGGCCTGAAGTCACCTAACTGGCTTTCATGCCTAAGGCAACACTAGAACTCAACTGTCTCCTGATTTCTAGACAAGTACCTTCATCACTACACCAAACTGGCTATGTTAGTTTGCACACTAGTCTCCAGATTAGAAATCCGTATCTCGCGTAGGACAGCAGCAGAATGCTTGGGATAAAATTGCATTGTCACTGTATGCATTCCATACTGGGCCAAACAAGCCCATATTCAACAAAATTTTCTTTTGAAGTAGCAAGCAACGTATCGCGTGTCACAAATGCAACTAATGCTGTTCAATCTCTCCTCCATCTTATCTAAAGGCACCCTGTGAAAGCTTTACTTTATCAAAGCCATGTTGGGCTACGGAGGGGTGTGTGTGTGTGTGTGTGTGTGTGTGTGTGTGTGTGTGTGTGTAGGTAGGGTACTTGTGCTATGAAACTATGTGATGGGGCAAGTTTTTGGGGAGGAAACTTAGCTGAACTGCAGTTGGAAGAGATTTCTTTTCAGGCGGGGGGAGGAAGTAGAACTCCTTAGCAACAGAATGCGTTAATAATAATATAGGAAATACTAATGCTCTGAAGATCATTTCGAAAAATCCTTTCTTAGTGAGCACCTAGAAGCCAAGAGGAACATATGTGCCAAATTTTAAGTTTGTAGGCTTTACAGTTCTGGAGATTTTGTGATGATGCGTGAATAGTATTTTACTTTTATATATATATATAGAAGATAAAAGTCCACCTAATGCTGACCACTTATTTAATTAAATTTGTGATGGCTGCCCACTCCAATAGACTCTGGTCAACCATGGCTTACACTCCATGATATAAATTGAACTAGCTATACTCCTGTTTCATTTTCCTCACTCTTCATTTATTCCGCTTAATCCGTTTATTCTTTTTCAGTCCTTTGCATAATAACGCTTACCTCCAAACGGGAGTTAAACAGCCTGGATATACATAGGTATATCTGATTATTTAAAAATAAATATGTAAAACAATTGCAGTGCAGTCCTTTGTGGATCCAAGAAATGCAAGCAGGAAAAAAAGTTTACTGCAAACTCAGTCCCTGGGCCAAAGCTGACAGCAATTCTTCTTTTCAGCTCGATAAATAAAAAAGAGACACTGATGGGCCTTAAGGGAACATGACTGCAAATCTTCTGCAATGAAGTGAACACCCCAGCAGGGGCCTTTCCAAGCCAATTGCTCAAGTTGACTTAAGCAAGGTCAGTTGTGCACTGCCAAAATATTTGGAAAATATATTTCTGCATAGTTAAGCATAATTTATTCAAACCTCTCTCTCTCTCTCTCTCTTTGTAAGATTACATAACACCCTGAATCGTCAATAATCACACAGCCTATATTTGCACAATGCTCTCCATTCAAATGTGGTTTGGGATAGACTGTTGCTTAATCGTAAGGTGACCAACCTTTTTTACAGTGAGAAGGAAGTCACAAATAAATTGAAGAAAAAAAACAAAGCCACTTGCACGGGGCGCACTCTCTCAAAACAATTCTCCTGTGTGGAGCGCATGTGTCTCATAATCGCGTCTCGCCGCACTGTACCGAGCCTTGACGAATCGTCACGCCAAATACAAATATGTCGCATCACACACAACAGATCGGATCGGCATCGATCAAATACGGAGATTTACAGATTAGTCTTCAAATATCAAAAAGGAGGACATGTAGGAAGACACTTTTCAAGAGAGGACGGAACTTATAAAAGGACTGTTCTCCCTAAAGGAGGCCGGTTGGTCACCTTATCAATCATTTGTGAAAAAAAACCCCACCCAATCTGCTTCTGCAGCCCTGATGGACGATGGAGAGTAAAAATTACATTTAGGTGAGCAGGAGAAAGATACCCACGTAACTATTGGTATTTATTTCGAACCTACACAGGTAGTCCTCAATGTATGATCACCAGGGCCTCCCAGAATTTCTGTTGCTAAGTAAGGCGATTTGCGAAGCGAATCACGCATGGTTTTATTGTATTTGTTTTTGCCATGGCAGTTAAGCAAATCATTGTAGTTGTTAAGCAAACCACATGGTCTTTAAGCAAATCCAGATCCCCCCACTGCTGGTCAGAAGCCAGCTGGAAAGGTTATATATGATCCTGGGACACTGCAACCATTGTAAGTAGTTGCTGGTTGCCAGGCACCTGAATTTCGATAGCATAACTGGGGATGTTGGTTATAAGGGCAAGGAGCAGTTGTAAATTCATTCATTTAATGGCTGTTCAAAGTTAGAATGGCCCTGAAAAACATAATTTAAAACACTTATGATCATTGAAGAATCTCCATGGTCACATGATTAAAAAAAAACAAAATTAAAAAAACCAAAGTTACAAGTACAGATTAGGCGAAACCAGGCTCAAAAACGGAAACTCTGACAGGGACCTTGGAATCCTAAGTGTACAATTACTTAAACATGAGCCAGCAGTGTGCAGCAGCAACCAAAAATGGTAATACAATCCTTGGTTGTATAAACAGAGGCATAGAATCACAATCACGTGATGTATTGAGTACCACTTTATAAAGCCTTAGTAAGGCCACACCTGGAATACTACACTAAGTTTTGGTCACCACATTGCAAAAAAAAAAGATGTTGAGACTTTGGAAAAAGTGCAAAGCAGAGCAACTAAAACGATTAAAGGCCTGGAGGCTAAAACATATGAAGAATGGTTGGCTAGTCTAGAGAAAAGAAAGGGGACATGATAGCAGTATTCCAGTATTTGAGGGGCTGCCACAAAGAGGAGGCGATCAACCTATTCTCCAAAGTACCAGAGGGCTGGACAAGAAGCAACAGATGGAAACTAATCAAGGAGAGAAGCAACTTGGAAATTAGGAGAAACTTCCTAACAGTGAGGACAGTTAACCAGTGGAACAACTTGTCTCCAGCTGGCTGGGGAATTCTGGGAGTTGAAGTCCTCCAGGTTTATAGAGTTGCCAAGGTTGGAGACCGCTGTTCTAGACAGTTGTTATCTTGAAGCCCATGGCAACCTTTGCAACAGCGTCCCAAAGGTGCTTTTCCAAAAAGCAAATGGATTTTCTTGGGGGTTTTTTCCCCCTTGAAAACTTAACAATTGTGTTACTAACTTAACAAGCTTCTCCAGTTCTGACTGTATGCTAAGAACTAGATGACTGCAAAGGATATAAATCCTTCCATTCTCCACCGTCCAGAACTAAAGATGCTTCTTGGATGACAAGCAAAACATTTGCAAGGAAAAAAAAAACCCCAAGAAAGTCCAATTGCTTTTTGCAAAAGCATCTTGGGGACATCC
This sequence comes from Pseudonaja textilis, assembly GCF_049901715.1. Classification (NCBI taxonomy): domain Eukaryota; kingdom Metazoa; phylum Chordata; class Lepidosauria; order Squamata; family Elapidae; genus Pseudonaja; species Pseudonaja textilis. Next base: position 68,498,809 of record NC_141994.1, read on the forward strand.
TTGACCTGGATAGAGTATGCAGGTTCACCTGAACTGGTCCATACCAGCTGAATCCCACCCCTGTGATCATGTGATCAAAATTCAGATACGTGGTAACTGACCTGTATTTATGACGGTTGCAATGTTTCTGGGGTCACATGATCCCCTTTTGCAACCTTCTGACAAGCAAAGCCAATGGGGAATGACAGATAAAGAGATAGATAACAGATAATCAGAGTTGGAAGAGACCTTGTAGGTCATCTAGTCCAACCCCCTGCCCAAGCAGGAGACCCTACACCATTTCAGGCAGATGGGACTCCAATCTCTTCTTGAAAGTCTCAAGTGATGACGCTCACATAACCTCCGAGGGCAACTTCTGTTCCATTGGTTGATTGTTTTCACTGTCAGAAAGTTTCTCCTTATTTCCAGGTTGAATCTCTCCTTGTTCAGTTTCCATCCATTCTTCACTTAACAATTGTGTTACTAACTTAACAACTGCAGAGATTCACTTAACACCTGTGGCTAGAACGGTCATAAAATGGGGCAAAACTCACTTAACAAATGTCTCGCTTAACAACAGAAATCTTGGGGGTCGATTGTGTTCATAAGTCAAGGACGACCTGTATGCCTTCCCATAGTTTTCAAAATCCATGCAATCTAGGAAAGGATGGAATGGACCAAGACGTAAACAGTGTTTTTATTTTTTGGTCTGCATACATAATTTTTGCACAGGATAATTTATGATTTCCCTTATCTCATATTGTATTTCTATCTTCGAGAAAAGCAAGACAACAAAAGGTCACATTTGCACACAAGAAAGATGCACTTTTGTTTCTAAAAGGAGGCCAGTTATGGTCCTCTCTCTCTCTCTCTCTCTCTCTCTCTCTCCCTCTTTCTCTCTCTTTCTCTCTCTCTCTCCCCCCACTCTCTCTCTCCCTCTCCCTCTTTCTCTCTCTCTCTCCCTCCCCTCTCTCTCCCTCTCCTCTCTCTCTCCTCTCTCTCTCTCTCCTTTTCCTCTCTCCTCTCTCTCCCTTTTCCTCTCTCTCTCTCTCCTCTCTCTCTCTCCCTTTCTCTCTCTCCTCTTTCTCTCTTTCTCCCCCCGTGTATTTTCAACTTGTTTTGCAACAACAATAAGGATTACAACTATTGTTTTGTGGCATCATCATCTGATGAGACTCAAAAGCATCCACACTCATTGCTTAATTAAGACAATTAAGCCCCCCAAAAATGTAATTTTCCAGCATCAAACATGATGGGTTAAATAACAAGATGGACCAGTAAGAGGTTAGTTCAGGGCTCAGGAATAATTAGAGGCTCCCAGATACTTAATCACAACAACCCTAGAAAATACACAAAAATGCAAAACCTAACCCCAATACTATATAGACAAAACTACAGGAACGTTGCTGCACTTACTTGCTATTCCACAACTCAAAAGCTTTCAGAGTGGGCTTATTAACTTTCCAGGGAAATATATGTATAAAAATAGCCGTTATTGCTGAATAAATTACAGACAAAAGGGGCCAATTTGCAGAAAACAGAACATTAATGTATTTTTAATGGCTGAGCTAAGAGTACAATGGCATTGAGTGTTGTAATTCTAGTGCATTAGCAATGTTTGTATACATTAAGCACTAATGCTACAATGTCAAATGTAGTTCTGGAAGCCAAAGAGAGAGAGAGAGTAAGAAAGAGAGAGAGAGAGAAAGAGAGAGAAAGAGACTTAAAATTTAGCAATATTTTTTTAAAAGAAGAAACACAAGGAAATCCTTTTCTTCCAACTGCTTTTTAAGATTTTGAATCAATCAATCAATTAAAAGTTTAATTGACTGAGGGCAAATAAATGGGCCAAGAAGTTTGTTTCTTTTGTTTGGTTTTCATCCTAGAAGCAGTTCATGAGACAGGATCAAAATCATCCTTCCTTCTGCCCTCTCCATTAGCTGGAGGGATGCTGATTAACTCATGTGACACCCTAAGAGTGCATCAATCCCTTTGCAGATTCTTGTAAAAACTTCCTAAAGTTTAGAGGCTAAGAATGATGGTTAAGTGGAACCCTTAAACCACAATGGAGTGTGAAGCTTTGACCATGCCCTAACAGAAATGCAATTAAAAGTCATAGAGGGTGAAAGAAGATTTTTTTAAAAAATCACCTTGGGTGGACTTGTATTATTCAAAGGCCAAGAAGAGATTACTAGACATTTTATGATAATATAATTCCTAAACTATTATTCCAAGGTTCTGGTATTCAATACTGTGAGAATACCATATTATTTCATTTGCCTTTTTTTTTTCCTGGGCATCGACTGTGTCCAGGGTTGATGGGTAATTTGTTTTCTTTCTTTATTCATCCTCTCTCTGTCATAATTGTGAAATAAAATTTTCCTCTATGTTATAGTCTGACTTTAAGACATTCATGGTTACCATTTACCAAGAGATTATATAAGCAGTTAATGGAACAGGCCTATTTATCAAGTGGTCTGTGAAACCTAACCAATATTTTCTTATTTTCCTTTATTTTCGTCATAATTTGAAAATATTTGAGGGGGTCAACCTCAAGAAAAGAGGGTCAACTTATTCTCCAAAGCTCTGAAGGCAGGACAAGAAGCAACCGATGGAAACTACTTAAGGAGAGAACCAACTGAAGAACTAAGGAGAAATTTCCTGAGCATGAGAATAATTCGTCAGTGTGGCTTGTCTCCAAAAATTGTGGGTGCTCCATCACTGGAGGTTTTCAAAAAGAGATTGGACAGCCATTTGTCTGAAATGGTATAGGCTCTCTATATATGAGCAGGGGGTTGGACTAGAAGACCTCCAATGTCCCTCCCATCTCTGTCACTCTGTCTTTTGTAATATTGTCCCCGTGTGCATTTCTGCTGGCTTCAACCAATTTTCACTTTCCTTGGCGTTTGTATTTTTGACAACCTTACGCATTTTGTTTGGTTGATGTTATTTCAGTTCAGTGATGCGTACATTATTTGGATGCTCCGTAAGAAGGTAATACCACACATAGTTCAATAATTATAAGTGCATTTTTCCAGATGGCTCATGGTCTTCCTCAAGGACCTGGATGGCTTTTCCTCTCATGGTTACTTAGCAACACCAGCCTACATAACAACAGCGTTTGTTTTACCAGCTAAAACCTCCTTCCTTTCTTTGAACTGCAGAAAGAGATAGATGGAGATGATCAAGGGGTTTGAAAGAGCTTCAGCTGTAGTTTGACCTTTGACCATTACAGGTAGTCCTCGACTTAGAACCTTAATAGAGGCCAGCATTTCTGTTGCAAAGCGAGACATTTGTCAACCCCATTTGAAACTTTCTAACAGAAGTGCAACACCAGTCAGTTTAAATCTCCTTCCAAGTTCCCTTTCTATGTATTTGCAAGGGTTGGAGAGGGGAGGGAGAGGAAAAACCACGACAATATCAATTCACTGTATTTTCATGTTGAAAGTGGAGTCTCGCTGTTTGATCCTTTCAACTTCACTGATCAGCTTTCTGCAATTTATTGTCTTAAAGCCAATGGCAGTGACAGGAAATGGCCAAAAGGTGACCATTTCTATTTGTGGAAGAACTAATCTATCTTTGCTATATGGAGGTGTCCAAAGACTGGGTTTTTTTGTTTTTGTTTTTGTCTGTATGAGTAATGTAGTGTGCTTCTGTCACTATCTGTGTGTGTAAGGATAGGAAGTTGAATTATGCTTTAGAAGGTTGTAAAGAAAGTGGGATTTCTTAATATTATCCTCCTGGGTCTTTATGACATGATTTTAAAAAGATATTTTTTCTCTCTCTAGTTCTTTCTCTCTCATTTCTCTCTCTCTCTCTCTTTCTTTTTTGTTCTATTTCTTTTTTTCCTCTCTCTCTTTCTTTTTCTCTCTCTTTCTCTCTCTCCTAGAATTTAAGACTGCCCAAGATGATTTTTAAAATGATGTCTCTCTCTCTTTCTCTCCTAGAATTTAAGACTGCACAAGGTGTTAATTGGAAAAAGGGCAAGGAGAGACACTTGAAAATAATTCATACCCAACTGTTTGTAGTGATTCTTTCCAGCTTGACAGAAAGATAAGGGGTGGATATAATGAGATCTGGATAATTTCTTCTTATTCTTCAAGGTTAATTCTGTACTGTCCACAAGGCTGATGATCTCAAAGAGGCCAAGTAAGATGGGGCACTCACAACAAAGTTGCCAAGCCTGAGGAACTCTGATCTAATGTCTAAGTTGTAGGGCTGTAGTGTTGTTGTTGTTGTTGTTATTATTATCTTCTCATCGTCTTACAATCTCTTCTTATTGGTATCATTGTTATGATTATTATTACTCTATTGCTGTGCATATATATTGAGAGCTTCCGCACCTGAGACAAACTCCTTGTGTGTCTTATCACACTTGGCCAAAATATAGTATTCTATTCCTGAAGACAGAGAATTCTATGTGAATGGAAGACTACAAAAATTGTGGGAAGAACCTGAATCTGAGTTTTCAACAGTTGAAATCACTGCATCCTTCAACTGGGACGGCATCAAAGATCTTGAATGTAATCTGAAGTTCTGAGGCTCCTATCTTCAGGAACACACAACAGTCACTTCCAATGAAGTAGAACACAAGAATGGACTTTCACAACTCAACTCTCCAACATCCAAGGTTTCCTATATTCCAGCAACTGTGGTTTTTGTCCCTTGAGTTCCCCTGGACTGAAGACAGCAGTCTTTAGAATTATACCACTGTTGCTTCTTTCATATATAAGCAATCCTCGATTTACAACAGTTCCTTTAGTGACTGTTGAAAGTTACAATGGCACTGAAAAAGTGATTTATAACCCTTTTTTCCACACTTATGACCATTGCAACAGCCCCATGGTCACATGATCAAAATACACGCAACAGGCATGATGGTTGCAGTGTCCCGGGGCGTAATCACCTTTTGTGACCTTCTGACGAGCACAGTCAGAAAATTTTGATTTTTTGTTTTGTTTTGTTTTGTTTTTTGTTTTCCCAAATTTTGTTCTATTGTACTTTACTAATTTATTTGATTCTTTTTGTAAGTTTTTATTGTTTTTATTTTTTATTTTATTTTTGTTTTAAATATGGTTTTACATTGTATAAGCTGCCTCGAGTCGCCATGGGTGACTAGGCGGCAATATAAATTAAATAAATAAAAAGTCAAGGGAGAAGCCAGAATGACTTAACAACCGTGTTGCTAGTTAAACAACTGCAGTGATTCACTTAACAACGGTGTCAAAGAAAGGTTGTAAAACGGAGCCAAACTCACTTAAGAATAGTCTCACTTATCAACGCATATGGTTGGCTCAATTGTGGTCGTAAGTCAAGGACTACTTGTTTCTGGAACTCTGCATTGGACAAAGGCCATCCCATTCTTATTTTAGTTTGATGGATCGAATGTCAAGTAAAAGGCCTCTGGTTTTTTTAGATTGCACAGCTTCCAGATGAGATTTTTCTCAGAATGCCATAATGGAGCACGAACTCTCTAGCTAATGCTGCTGCTCAGCCGAAAGGGATGATTAATTCTTAGTAATGAAACTTTGCATACAGAATATCCCAGTTGGTTTCTCCATCTTAAACAGTCCAAGACTGCAGAGTTAGAGAAAACATATTAGGCAAAGGAGGTGACTTGAGAAAGGACCACACAGTACCATAGATGAATATGTATATATATCCATTATAATATTCCTTTCTGGGGCTAGCAATTTTATGTGAAGGGCGAGTAGTAATGGAGATAGACATTAAAGGTAAAACACAGAAATAAAATGAAGATATAGTTAAATCTAGGGGTGCGATAGCTCAGCGATTAAAGCCGCTGAGCTTGTCAGCTTTTGCCCAGGTTCAGGATCTGAGTGCCATGCTCCCAAAATTTGCCTCAGCTCCTGCCAAGCCCACCTATCAGTTTGAAAGCATACAAATGCAAGTAGATAAATAGGTACCATTTTGGTAGGAAGGTAACAGTGCATCTTGGCATATAGCCATACTGGCCACATGACCACGGACGTGTCTTTGAACAACGTTGGTTTCCTTGGCTAAGAAACAGAGATGAACATCGTCCCCAAGAGTCGGACACGACTGGACAGGGGAATTCTTTACCTTAATTTTTATACCTAAATTTAGGTTTGTGCCTTTGAGTATGTGTTGACTTTTGGCGACTGCCTGACAATCCCTAAAGTTTTCTTGGCAAGATTTTCTTCCTAGGGCTGAGATAGTGGGATTGGCCCAAGGTTACTCCACTGGCTTTGTGTCTAAGATTGAACTAGAATTCACTCTCCTGGTTTCTAGCCTTAACCACCAATTGACCTTCTGAATCTACGCAAGCATAATTCCCTATACCTTTCTAGTTTTGCAAACCGCTTTGCCAATATATACATACATACATACACCACTGCACACACTTCCTTTTACTTTTTCAAAATCTTACTTCCTTCATTCGAAGGATTTGATACCTTTCATTCAGTGAAAACTTTGCCAATTGTCCTCTTGCTTTTAACTCTTTCACTCCAGACATTTATTGGTCAACTCAGTCCTAATTTGTTCTCTGTTTATCACCAAACTAGATCCAATTTGGTGTAGTGATTAAAGGCATTAGGCTACAAAATGGGAGACTGGGAGTTCTAGTTCCACCTCAGGCACAAAACCAACTGGGTGACCTTGGGCCAATCCCTCTTTTAGCCCTAGGAAGCTACCAGAAACACACCACTTCTGAACAAATTTGCCAAGAAAGCTGCAAGAACTAATCCAGAAGTCAACACTGACTCAAAGGCACAAATCAAATGAACATGACCAAACTATTTCAATATGATTCTTTTACACCAACTGCTCATTTTGCATCCAGTCCTCATTCACAGACCAATTTATTCTTAACTCGCCTTTTCCAGTTTTACTAAACATACTGTCAACTCATAAAACATTCCTATGCTTGTTTTACAGTTGACATAAAAAAAAGTGGGGAGAAGGAAGAAATCTGGAAGAGCAGTGCAGCAGTTTGAAAGTGAAAATACTGTTAGGTATATACCCTAGCAGAATCTGCACGGCAGTCAGGCAGGCAGGGAAAATATGTGAGATAAACGTTTTTGTAGCTTACACTCAGTAAAACAGATACACTGTGCTAGTTAAATAGTTTATTCCAGTAAGAGTTTTAGCATAGTCAAACAGTCCATATATCATTCACTAGTTCAGTCCGTCCGGGGATTATTCAGCTGCAAAGTCCAGTGTCGAAAAAAAAGTCAGTAAACTTACAAATATCAGTCCAGTAATATATCTCCTCGCAGTAGAGATATGAAGAAGTCAAACCTCCTTTCCTCCTTTGACAGCAGGGAACACGCAGTTAGCACACCATCAATCCATCAAACCATCAATCGTCAGCAATTCAGCAGGTTCTCTTGCTCCCTCTTATGGCGGTTTCACACCGCACCCGAAAATACATGCTTTGCAGTTTAAAGTGACACACACTTAAACTTACTATCATAGTTTATATATATTATTTTACCCAAACTACGTTAGGTAACCTTGTTATTCCTAACAAGTGCATTCCAACTCTTATTTTTAAAAGACTGAAACTAAACTACCAGAGCTTTTGCCCATGAATATATTTCATTGGAGAACGTGAATGATGACACCCAGCCCGTGAATGTGCTCAATTGGAGAATCTGGTTTATGAGACACCCAGGGGGAAGGGGGGAAACAGAGTCACAGGTGACTGTAAATTACCTATGCCAGAGTTGGCTTCATACAGGGCAGTGGCACTATGTCACCCCTAATAAATCCTTTGAAGTTTTTTGAAGTTTGGCTCGAGAATCACGATTTAATTAGAGCGATTGCTGGAATCCTGACACATACTTCCTAAGCGACATACGAAATCTTCCACTTACAAACATGATTGAGCCCAATATTTCTGTTGCTAAACAAGACAATTGTTCTGCAGGATATTTATGCACTTGACTGAAATTTTAGTTGCTGAAACACGTTTTTCATTCAGAAACACCCAATTCCTTAAATTCCATAAAGCTCATTTTGGAAAGATTAGATCAATGTTTACACACTTTCAAAAACTAAAGTCAATAATCTAAAGATAATTTGCTGCTTCTAGAAACTATTATGAGGCTTACATGGACTTGTGCACTCAATAGGATTAAAAAGAGGAGGTGGATAATGAATTCCATGGTAAGCTGGGATGATGTCATGATGAGGATGAATATATAAGGTACTGGTTAGCATCAACTTACAGCCATTCATTTAGTGACAGTTCAAAAATACAACAGCACTGAAAAAGTGACTTAAAACCAGTACTCTCACTTATGACTGTCACAGCATCCCCATGGCCACACGAACTCTATGGCCCGTCTAGTGAAGAGAAGGACCAGGGGAGACATGATAGCAATCTTCCAATACTTGAGACGCTGCCACAGAGAGGAAGGGGTCAAGCTATTTTCTAAGGGACCCGAAGGCCAGACAAGGAATAATAGATGGAAACTGAACAAGGAGAAATTCAACCTGGAAATAAGGAGAAACTTTCTGACAGTGAGAACAATCAACAAGCAGAACAGAAGCTGCCTTCAGAAGTTGTGGGAGCTTCACCACTGGAAGCTTTCAAAAAGAGGTTGGACTGCCATTTGTCAGAAATGGTGTAGGGTCTCCTACTTGGGCAGGGGGTTGGACTAGATGGATCTACAAGATCCCTTCCAACTGTTTATTTGATCAAAATTCAGACACTTAGCAACTGGCTTGTGTTTTTGACAATTGCAGCATCTCGGAACTATGTGATTGCCACTTGCAACCTTCCTTGATGGCTTCCAACAAACAAAATCAATGGAGAAAACTGGATTTGCTTAATGACTGCATGATTCATTTAATAACTGCAGAGGCTTAACAACCATGGCAAAAAAAAAAAAGCTTGTAAAATCGGACATGACTCACTTAAAAACGGTCTTGCTTTGCAATAGAAATTCTGGTCCTTATTGTGTCGAGGACTGCCTATCTATCCTGCTTTTTTGAACTGTGCCCGTGTCCTGGTGTCTGATACAAGTGGGGTCATGATGTTCATTTTGTCACTTGATCCTGTTTTATATTTATTTATACTTTTTGTTTCTCTCATCCTCCCTGCAAATTTATTTATTTTTGTCAGCGTTCCAACAACCCTCCATTCCGCCCAATAACTCCGAGACAGACATTTTTTCAAAGGCTCCTTTTTAATTGGATAGTAACTGGCACAAATTGGGAATCCTGAATCTGAAAGTTCCGGGCTTCCTTACAATAATTAAAAACTACAAATTCATCCCCTGCACCCACCCATCACATCACATAGCCCAATCACCATCCATCCCAAGTTAAGACTTCCTCTCACTTATGCGCAACACAACCCGACCTTGAATGAGAAAAAGAATGTTATTATGTCTAACTAGATATACTCCAAGAAATTTTCCCCTCCCACTTTTCCCAGGCTCAAATGTGGCAGCGTGGGAGCATCTGATCTCCATATGACTTCCAAAGCTGACATATTTATTAGTTTGCTTGTAAAATTTATTAGCTGCCCATCTTACCCAGTGGTTGGATTCAGGTAGTTCGCACCCGTTCAGGAGAACCGGTTGTTAACTTTCTGACCAATTTGGTGAACTGGTTGTCAGAAGAAATCATTAGGGCAGAGAACCGGTTGTTAAATTATTTGAATCCCACCACTGATCTTACCCCAGGGTAACTCTGGGCAGCTTACAATCTTAAAAGGATAAAAACTATACAAAAGCTTTAAAAAAAACCCCACATAAATAAAATACTTAAATATTTATTGTGGTGGATTGCCTTCCCATATTAAGTATGCTATGCCTAAGTCATAGTACTAAAATATTAAGTCTATCTATAAAAAAGAGTGATGTTTGCCCAGCATATGTTTGAAGTTCCCTATCATGACTTGGACGGGCTTTTAAATCAGTGGTATAATTTAGCTGACTTGATGTGATTTAGAGAAATGGTTGTTAAATTTTTGCACACATTAGAACAGCTAAATCCAATACTGTATTCACATTTTCCTTGCTTGAACAGACACAGCAAGAAGGAAAGCCCGGAGCATAACTGACAAGAATTAGGGTTGGCATTATTAACAAGCAAAGCCAGAATCCCAAAGGGATGAGATGCTCCAGGCTTTCCAGCCAGCCAGCCAGCCAGCTTGTCCAGGCAGAAAGCGGGAATTTATTTAGCAATTTGTATTGAAAATACTGTCTTAAGTACCTAATTAAAACAATAAGTCCTATTGATTTCTTCTTTATAGACTTTGATGGGCAAAATTATGGTGCTTGGATAAAATTTTCTTCCAAAATTGTACATGCTCCTATCCTATTTAATTCGGTAGGACACTGGGTGGGAAGATAAAGAAATAATGTAACAGTGCAAGACAGCCATAAAGTGCCATAGAACATAAAATAAAATATACAATAAAGCGATATTTTTAAAAAAACCTGAAAATGGTTCATAATTTGAAGAAGGTATCCAGCAATTTATTTATTTTTTTTAATGGTGATTTTGATAGGAATTTTGCAATCTTGTTAAATGTTTCTAATAGAGGTGGTATTCAGCAGGTTCTGACCAGTTCTGGAGAACCGGTAGCGGAAATTTTGAGTAGTTTGGAGAACCGGCAAAAACTACCTCTGACTGGCCCTGCCGCCATCTATTGTCCGCCTCCTGATTCCCAGCTGATTGGCTGGGTCTTCTTTTGTTGCCCTGCATGGGAGAAGGGAGCTGGAAAGCAGGTTAATGGGGTGGGGAGGGAATGGGGATTTTGCAGTATCCTTCCCCTGCCATGCCCACCAAGCCATGCCACGCCCATCAAGCCACAGAACCGGTAGTAAAACAATTTGAATCCCGCCACCGGTTTTCTAAGAATGGATTACAAACAAGAAGGATCACCTCACAGTTGCAATTAAGATCACTGACAACTGGAACAATAAACTGGCAACTGAAACAATAAACTGGGTCTGTAATTTTGGAAGTTGCAATCCGTGCATCTTAAAAGTTGCCAAAATCCAGAAGGACTGCTCTGAAAATCTTGCAACTAAAATTGACCAGGATTATTACATTGAAAGGAATAAAAAGGTACTAAAGATCATAGTTTTTAATTTCTAATGCAAGTAGGCCATGGACAGTTCTATGCAAGACTAATTTCAGAAAAAACAAGAAACGGTTCTAATGTGTTTATCAGAATTGACTAATTGTATTAGTTTATCAACGTATAAAATACAAAGAAAAATGGAATTAATGGGAAAGTAAGAAAGGGAAAAGGGAAGAGGAAAAAGTCTACGGTAAGAGGGCAGGGAAAAGCATTGACTTCTGAATCTTTTTAGGATAACAGAATAATTACACACAGCCTCAACTTTTTCTTTTGTGTATTAACATATACAGGTAGTCCTCGACTTAAGTCCACAATTGAGACCAATATTTCTGTTACTAAACAAAATGGTTGTTAAGTGAGTTTTGCCCCATTTTTACGAACTTTCTTGCCACAGTTGTTAAGTGAATCATCACTGCAGTTGTTAAAGTTAGTTGAATTGGAATTGGCATCCTTCAGTCTCAAGAAACGATGGTATTGTGCTATGAAACCGGCCACTGCCACTTCCGGTGTTGTTTCAATGCTGTATGCAAAGCTGGAGTGTTCTCCCCGGAGCACGAGGCCTGGGTAATTTAATATGAAGGATAAACTGTTACCCGAGCAGCAGATTCCCCACTCTCATGTCACTGAAACAGTCTAATGGAGGAACGGCAGAGCCGATACGATGAGTTCCAGCTGCATCACAGGAGTTTACAGAACGTGATTGTACACAGTCACAAACTGCTTCCAGGACTCCAGCTCCAGTCGAGGTTGATTCCTGAAGCCTTTTCCGAGAATAGATATAGCCACAAGGTAGCGGAAGTTTGAAATCAGTATTTCTCTTCTCCCACAACAAGGGTCTTCAAACTTGGCAAGTTTAAGACTTATGGACTTCAAACTCCCAGAATTCCTGAGCTAACATGACTGGAGGGAGAATTCTGGGAGTTGAAGTCCATAAGTCTTAAAGCTTTCAAGTTTGAAGACCCCTGTCCTAGAAGATGGCTCTACCGTTTTATCTGCCCTTGGGGCATAAAGCCCTCTTCTGCGTTCAAGACTATTGACCATCGTCTTCCATAACCCTGGAAAGGGACCCTTACGAGGTGCTTAAAGTTAGTAACACGGTTGTTCAGTGAATCTGGCTTCCCTCCATTGACTCTGCTTGTCAGAAGGTCGCAAGAGCGGATCACTTGACTGCAACCGTCATAAATATGAACGAGTTGCCATTCATCTGAATTTTGATCATGTGACCATGAGGATCCGTAAGAAGTGTGAAAAAAACCATAGGTCACTTTTCCCAGTGCTGTTGTAACTTTGAAGAGACACTAAACAAAGGGTTATAAGCCAAGGCCTACCTGTAGTCCTCAACTTAAGTCCGATTCCTTAGTATCACATTTTTGAATGTTTCTTGGCTTTCCTCAAGAGGCGACCTCTTAATATTCCACCCCTGAATTGATTTGCAGAAGGGAAGAACATCCTTTGACTTAGCTCTTTACTGAATATACTTTATTTTTTATTTATTTGTTTGTTGAGCATGTATTAGATAACAGATATAAGTATAAATGTGATTATGAAAACATGAAATGGATATGAATAAAAGGAAACGTTAGGACAGGGACGGTAGGTACGTTGGTACGCTTATGCACGCCCCTTACAGACCTCTTAGGAATGGGTTGAGGTCAACAGTAGACAGTCTAAGGTTAAAGTTTTGGGGGTTTGGGGAAGAAACCACAGAGTCAGGTAGTGAGTTCTAGGCGTTGGACCACTCCGTTGCTGAAATCGTATTTCCTGCCATTGAGTTCGGAAAGTTTTACCTTGAGTTTGTATCTATTGTGTACTCATGTATTGTGGTGGTTGAAGCTGAAGTAGTCATTGATGGGCAGGACATTGTAGCAGATAATTTTACGTACTACGCTTAGGTTGGACCGAAGGTGGTGTAGTTCTTTAAAATGGACTAATGCTAAACCCCCTCCTAATAATAAAAGATATTGGTTGGTGTCAGGGATGAGGCAGAACTGATAAGAGAATTCCACTCCTCACCTCTTCTAAAAACACTTGTCTGTGTTTCTGTTCGGTTAATGGCACTTCCTGTGCAAAGGTCATTGTGCACATAGATGAGAGAAGCTGTAATGACTCAATTAAATCCCCCTGCATACTGAAGTGAGACTGTTCGCTCTGTCTCCAAAATGTGTCATCTGTTTCCCAATTTCCCAAGTGCTTAGGGCTGTCAGCTTTGGACACATTATACATCTATAATCCTCCAATTTCCAGCGCAGCAAAGGACTTTCATACTACTATTCACTGGTAAAACAAATTCATAAATGTATTGGCATAGCCCTCTAATGACCATCAAACAATTAACAAATCAAGAGTAAGTGACAGGCCCACCAGCCAATAGTCCGAACTGTTGTTTCAGAGGAAACTGAAATAGTTGGAAGATGAAAAGTGGCTTCGGAGAAGGAAAAATGAGATGCACCCATGGACATCCACAACTATTTCCAGGAAAAAGAGAAACGAGTAAGACTTTTTTTTTTTTAAAGCCACAGTCAGTTGTGCCTTCTGCCCCTTTTTCTATCGAGGAATTGTTGACTTGAACCTTTTCCCAACCTTTTCACTTCATTTTTAATCCCCAAATCCCATAATCATCAATTCATTTTTTTCTTCTGTCAGCAAAAAGTCAATAAAGTTCCAATCTTTTAAAAAAGTCTTAATCAGTTTTTTTTTTCCCTGACCAAACTGCTCAGCTTCACCATTTCTGCAATTTCAGTTATTTACAATCCAATCTTCCACTTTAGGCATTATTTTATTGCTTTACAAGTTTTTTGCATGCAATAATTTTGCCACAGTTACCACATACAAATATAAGGCTACAAACAACACACCTATCTATAGACAGTCCACAATTTACGACCATTTGTGCTAAGATATTTAATTTAATAGCGGGAACGGTAAAGTGTGTAATGCGCCAGAACAAACAATTGCAGTTGATTGGTTGGAAAGTGTGGGCTCCTGCATGAGGCAATCTACATTACGATTGGCTGCTGGGTGAGAAGGGGGAGTGTCGCTTTTTCCCCGCCTTTTTTCTTGTGTGTGCGCTGAGATTTACTTGATGATTTACCTCACGATGTAGGGATACATTGACTATCTTGTTTGCTGTATATATAGATGTAAAATATATTTATTTATATAAAACTTCAAGTTCGTGTCAGTATCTCTGACGACCTTTGGATACCTGATCACCACTAGCAATCTTCCAGGGTCTTCTGACAAGCAAAGTCAATGGGGGAGGGGAAAGCTGATTTGCTTATTGACTGTGCAATCCAAGTTCATGAAATTGGGCACAATCAGCATGATGATTCACTCTGTGACTGCGTTGCTCAGTGATGAAATTTATTATCCAAACTGTACTCTAAAGTCGAGAATGATTTGTACATAACAAAACTGCCACTCAGTGCATCCTGCCCCTGCAGTATCTCATTTTTTTTCCTGTTAAAGGGATGGGCCACAAAGATTTGCAACCATGATCCTCATCCATCTTACCTTGAAGCCTAAATCAGCATCTTTGATAGCTGGAAGAGATTACTGCTCAAAAGCTACACTATACCTATGATTTTCTTCAAGATACTGGGACTGCCCAAAGTGAAATGAAACCATGCACTGTTCTATTTTGTTTTATTATTCTGTTCTGTTCTCTTCTATGGAGGGAAAGAAGAAGAAAAGAAGGAAGGAAAGAAGGGAAAAAAAGAGAAAGAAAGATAAGGAAGGAAGGAAGGAAGGAAAAAAAGAGAAAGAAAGAGAAGGAAGGAAGGAAGGAAGGAAGGAAGGAAGGAAGGAAGGAAGGAAGGAAGGAAGGAAGGAAAAGCGAAGAAGGATTTCCTTCTGATGAGCTATAGTCAAAATCAACTCTGTATCCTACAGTCTTAAGATTCCATGAAGACAATGAGGAACAAATTCCACATATACCATTTTCAACCAAGCAGTGCCGGACAAGATCCAATTCTCAAGAGTCTAAAAATCTTGGTTTCTTCTTGAGAACCTAATGGAATGCTACTTAATCTGTGAATCTTTGCCATCTCATCACACTTGTTTTGAAGAGACAAATGGTGGCAGGGCATCTTTTGCTTAAAGCCTTATTCGAGTGAAACCTGGCTCATTGTGACTTCAGGGACACATTCATGCGGTTTTCTTAATAAGAATATGGAATGGCTCCTTATTGCCTTATTTTGAGTCATTTATTCAGCTTCAAACTGACAGCCCTGGAATTCTCCAATGGTGGTCTCATTCTGGGAAATATTGCCTCATTTCTCCTAATATCCTGCTATGGATTCAAGATTTTTGCATGCAGATGGTATAAATCAAGCCTTGGATAATGCAAAGCTCGTAAGATTTGATGATTTGGACATGATCAGAGAAATCTCAGTGTACGATCTGGGAAATCTCAGAAGAATTGTGAAATGGGCATATTTTTAAAAAAAACATTGAATTGGGGGAAGATGTCACAACGGCTCCCAGAGACCACAAAATGTAGCCAAATCCTTTACATAAGGAGAAGATAGATAGACAGACAACAGATAGATAGATATACAGATATAGTCATTGACATACAACCATTTGTTTAATGACCATTCAAAGTTGCAATAGCATTGAAAAAATTGACTTATGATGGCTTTTCATACTTACAACTGTTGCAGCATCCCTATGGTCATGTGATCAAAATTTGGATGCTTGGCAATTGGCCCATATTTATGATGGTTGCAATGTCCCACAGTAATGTGATCATCTTTTACAACCTTCTGACAAGCAAAGTCAACAAGGAAGCCAGATTCAGTTAACAACTGCGTTACTAACTTAACAACTGCAGGGATTAACTTAGCAACTGTGGCAAGAAAGGTTGTAAAATGGAGCAAAATTCACTTAACAACTATCTCGCTTGGTAACGGAAATTTTGGACTTGGTTGTGTTCGTTGTCAGCTTTGGAAGCCATACTAGCACTAGAAGCTTCCATGCTGCCACATTCCTGAGCTTGGGAATTTGGGAGGGAGGATTTTATGGAGCGTATGTAGTTAGACATAATTGCATTCTTCTTTAAAGTCAAGGTCATGTTATTTCTGCACCTGGATGAGGAGTGGTTAAAGGGATGTCTCAAGTTGGAACGGATCGTGACTGGGGCATGTGATGGAATGATGGGTGTGGGGGAGTGGATTTGTAATTTTTAATTATTGGAGGAAAACCCAGAACTTTCAGTTTCAGGTTTTCCCAGGTGTGCCAGCATGACAGCTCTAATAAAATGGAGCTTTGAGAAAATGCCTGTCCCAGAGTTTTGCTGTTGGAGTTTGTTTTCCTGGAACACTGACAGTCATAAATTGAGGACTACCTGTAGCCTTCCTAGGTTCTTATTAAGAATCCTGGTAACTATAGTTTGGTAAAAAAAATCTGAGATTGAGGAACTAATTATTTTAAGAAGAATTCCGCTAGGAGAGAAAATAAAAAGATTTCTAAGCCGGTTTACTATTTTAATTTAGATAAGACTGTCAATTAACATAGATACACTATCTTAATGATCTGGGATATTTTTTTTTAAAAAGAGATGGAAGAATATACAGTATACTTCAAGTCAGATGGTTTAATGCTGCAGTTTCTAGCTCAGTGGATCTGAACAATCTCAATGTGCTGTCAAAAGAACAAGTGCTAATTAGTCCCAGAAGTTAGCATTGCCACTTCTAAACAATACGATTTAGAGATTTATCTGCTTGACATATTTGGCGTGCCAATGCTACAAAAATGAAAAATCAATAAAAATCGTAAAACAATAGCTTCCCGTAAAATCTGGCCCCACTGTGCTTTCTTAGATCTGAAATGTACATGCTGGGATTTATCCTCCCCCCCTCTCCCCACTATCTATTTACATGTAAGCCTGCTATGGAAACAGTTAAGAATAAAAGACATTAAACTTAATCACTCTTCTGGAAAGGTTATTGATGTATCTGTTTGCTGTTAAAATGAGTTCTCTGTGTTAATGGTGGAAATGTTTGGTTTCTTCTACCAATGGCATCATTTCAGATAGAAGGAGGAGAACTCTCTTTTGGACAGAACCACAATTTGACTTTTTTCTTGAATACGGAATGCTTGTGATCCACACACACACACACACACACACACACACACAAGAAAAATGAAGTGATCAAGTCCACTAAGCACTTGAACAGATGGTGTTCAGGATCCAGGTTTGCCTGCTGGGTGCTTAAGATGAAGAACAGCCTCAGAAGCAAATAACAACAGCAAAGCCCCCTGGATATGCAAAGGCTTTTGCTACAGGTGGTACTTGAAGGAAATTTACAATCATAAGAGTCATAGGGCTGAGCGGGACCTTGGAGATCTTCTAGTCCAACCCCCTGCCAAATGGAGGTCCAGTCTCTTTTTGAAAACTTCCAGTAATGGAGCATCCACAACTTCTGGAGGCATTGCTGTACAATTGATTAATTGTTCTTGCTGAACAATTCCGGTGCCTTGGAGAATAGGACGACCCTCAGAAGAAAAATAACCTTCAAAGGAATATTAGTTCAGCATCTCTTCAACGGATGCTTTTTCAAAAGGGCCTATCAGGACACAGATTCATTGTTAATGGCCGCGATGGGAAGGTGTAAAGTCGAGGTGACAGGGTGCGGGTTCACAGCATCTTCTTCACAATCCCTGACAATTAATCATGAAAATGGGTACCGTCATTTCTCACCTTTTGGAGGAGAGGAACACAGAAACATTATACTTCTATGTCCAATGTTAAATAAAGAAAAAGAAAATAAGAATCTCTCTAAATTTTTCCCAAAACCATGAAAAACAACAGACGTCGATGGAGATTCTGAGTCATTTAGGCCATCGTTGTCCCAAAGCTGCTTTTTCAAAGGGCAACTTGATTTTCTTGGTTTTTCCTTGAAGACATTTCCCTTCTCACCCAAGAAGATTCTTCAGAGAACTGAAAATGCTTCTTGGATGAGAAGATTCTTCGGAGAACGGAAGAAGTTTCTTGGATGAGAAGTGAAACGTCTTCAAGAAAACACAAGAAAATTTAGTTGCCTTTCAAAACAAAACAAAAAACACAAAAAAAACCCCACACCTTTAGGGACAACAGACACTTCCATTTTGTAACACTGCCTCACCCATGCTGGCGTTTGGCTCCAGTAAGAGTGTACTTCTTTGAACTACCACAAGATTGTTCACACAGATACAGAAATGTCCAATCAATTCTACATATACTGAGCTTTAGACAAAGAGATGGAAACTGCACCCGTACATACACAAAGAGAGGAAAGAAGGGAGAGAAAGAATTCTGAATTTATTGAGAGTCTCTCTCTCTCTCTCTCTCTCCTCCCTCCCTCCCTCCCTCTCTCTCTCTCAGCAGGAAACAGCTACGTTGGCACTCTAAAAACCTATTGACAAATTTAGGGAAAGGATTGTCAGCAGCTGCCACAGGCAACCAACTGCAAGAACAAAGCAACGGCGTCTGAATGCCAGAAGCAAAAATCCGCCGATCTGCAAGCCTCATCTTTTCCTGTATATATCACACACACACACACACACGCACAAAAAAAATCTGCATCTTTCTCATAACAGCGCACAGCTGCTCCAGTGCAGCACAAAATACTCCTAGAGTGCCACGTAAATTATAGGCACAAGGCCCACATTTCATAAATGACTGACAGAAGTAATATCACGCAAGCCATTAACCATCCTGTTTATGATACACAGTGGGTCAAATGTTATTGATACAGGATGATGCTTATCTGCATTCCCCATGCTATTTGCCAAAAATACAGAGGGGAAAAGAGAGAGAGAGAGAGAGAGGAGGCAATATGATTCATGGCCACAAACAGAAGATTAAGATATATTTTATCATCTCCATTTCGCATCTGGCATCGTGAGTTTGGAGGATGGTTGAAGAACACGTGCTTGAGCAGGGAATTCTCAAATTCTGTATTATACTGCAGCTGTTATCTCGCAAAGTTTGCTGATTGCTGAGTTGTCTCAAAACAATATACGGTAATTGCCAAATCTCAGTTTTTTTCTCTGAGGCGAAATTGTTTTATTTCGGAAGGTGTCTCGAATTAGTAATTCACAGCAAGGTGCAAACATCTTTATGCTAGAGGACATTTCAAGATTCAATTACAGGCAGTCCTCAACTTACAACCATCCATTTTGAAGTCACAACATTCTGAAGTCACAACGGTGCTAAAAAAAAGAGAGAGAGACTTTCGGTTCTCACACTTATGACCAGTGCAGCAGCAGGTCAGAGGTCATGTGATCATCATTTGCAACCTTCCAGATGGTTTCTGAGAAGCAAAGTCAATGAGGTACACCAATTCACTTAACAACTGCATGATTCACTTAACAACAACAGCAAAATGGAGTATGACTCACTATTATTAAGTGCTGTACCTTATGATTCTTGACTCTTGATGAATGTATCTTTTCTTTATGTACACCGAGAGTATTTGCACCAAGACAAATTCCTTGTGCATCCAATCACACTTGGCCAATAAAGAATTCTATTCTATTCTATTCTATTCTATTCTATTCTATTCTATTCTATTCTATTCTATTCTATTCTATTCTATTCTGTTCTGTTCTGCTGTTCTGTTCTGTTCTGTTCCGTTCCATTCCATTCCGTTCTGTTCTATTCTATTTCTATTCTATTCTATTGTACTCTACTCTACTCTACTCTATCCTATTCCATTCCATTCCATATTTTCTATTATATTCTGTTTTGTTCTGTTCTGTTCTGTTCCGTTCCGTTCCGTTCCGTTCCATTCCATTCCATTCCCTCTTCTCTTCTCTTCTCTTCTCTTCTCTTTCTCTTCTCTTTCTCTTCTCATTCTATTCCATTCCATATTTTCTATTCTGTTCTGTTCTGTTCTATTCTAATTCTATTCTATTTCTATTCTTAATAACTGCCTTGCTTAGCAAAAAAAAAAAAAAATCACGGTCAATTGGGGTCACAGATTGAGGACTACCTATATTCAGAGTTCTCATATAGGATTTGTGTTCCAACTACTAGGAAATCAGGTTTTTTTTTTTAGAAATGAAAATCTTGGCTTCAGTGTCAAGTAGACAGAAAACTGAAATTAGTTTCTCTAATGCCTTCACATGCTTGGGAGCCATTAGACAAAGCAAAAAATATTCTGGATAATCTTTTTGCAGCTTCCAAAGGCACAGAAGAGAATTTTCTTTATTTTATATATATATTTAAAAGGGGGATTCTGTTTTTCCGAGCATAAGAGGCTTCAAACTGAGGAACATTTGACTTTCTGCATCATCTCTCAATATCAATCAGAACAGAGCTCAAAGGGACTTTAGAGGTCTTCTAGTCCAACTCCTTGCTTAAGCAAGAAACCCTATTCAGACAGGTAGCTGTCCTGTCTTTTCTTAAAAACTTCCTCATGAAGTACCTACAACAAGGCTCTTCAAACTTGGCAAGTTTAAGACTTGTGGACTTCAACTCCCAGAATTCCTGAGCTAACATGACTGGAAGAGGAATTCTGGGAGTTGAAGTCCACAAGTCTTAAAGCTGTCAAGTTGGACGACCCTTGACCTACAACTTCTGAAGGCAAGCAGTTCCACTGGTTAACTGTCCTCACTGTTAAGAAGTTTCTCCTTAATCCCAGGTTGCTTCTCTCCTTGATTAATTTCCATCCATTGTTTCTTGTCTTGCCTTCTGATGCTTTGGAAAATAAGTTGACCCCCTCATTTGTGACAGCCCCTCAAATACTGAAGAACAACTTGCTCTCTGGATAAGCAGAGATTTGTCTGCTTTCACTTTTGCAAAGCAAAGTCTGGAGAGTAAGAAAGCTTTTTTGCCTCCCCATCTCCAGCCTTCTCTTTTCCTTCCACCAGTTCTCTTGTGATGATGTTGAAAAGCTGGTGGCCTCAGCTGAAGATAAAGCTTCAAGAAGAGCTCCGCTCCTTTGCAATATTCTGTTTGTCAGGATCAAGAATGGGAAAATGCCTATGGAGATACTTGGCCATCCAGGTCATGGTTGTCTCAAATGTGCTTTTTTTTTTTCAAAAGGCAACTGGACTATTCTTTTCCTGGAAGATGACGACATTTTGCTTCTCATCCAAGAAGCAAAGGAAGAAGGAAAAACATACCTGCCAGCCTTTTCATTTCAGTAA
This sequence comes from Pseudonaja textilis, assembly GCF_049901715.1. Classification (NCBI taxonomy): domain Eukaryota; kingdom Metazoa; phylum Chordata; class Lepidosauria; order Squamata; family Elapidae; genus Pseudonaja; species Pseudonaja textilis. The sequence continues at coordinate 68,520,014 of NC_141994.1, forward strand.
TAAGGACATGTATCTCTCAATGGACGTTTTCCAGAACATTAGAGAAGGCCCCTCTGCCCCCAGACGTGCATTCTACTCTCAAGCCCTAAAGAAGAAGGTTCCATACAAACCCAACCCAACAAGCCTTCCAAATAATTGTGTTGTTCTGTTTCATTTCATTATGCACACATCGCACAGAGGGAAGGTTTTACAGCTCAATTCTGGGAAAGGTTTTTGAAGGCCACTTTCCAATTTTGATGGAGCCAAAGTTGAAGGGGACAGAGCCAAAACTGAAATACACACAACAGTGGTGTCCCTCCCTCCATGCCTGTTCCGAAATAAAGACATCTGTTGAAAATTTATCTGCCTGCTATACAGAAGTAAGGTGACCTGGATTCATTGCGGATGTTTCTCAGCAAGTACAAAATTGCAGATCTTTTTTGCAGAAAATCACTACTACTGCATCCCTTCAATACATAGTAGCTAATTCTTTCAATTTTCCTTTTTTCCAGCCAATAAAGAGTCATACAAATAGTCCTTGACTCGAGATTGGTTGCTTAGCAATTATTCAAAGTTATGGTGGACCTGCCTGGTACTTAGAACCTGATCTCAATGACCCCCACATACATGACCTCACTTGGCGATTGGCCCAAATTTATGGCTGCTTGCAGTGTCCTGAGGTCACGTGTCCATTTTTCACAACATGGAACTCCTTCCTTCCTTCCTTCCTTCCTTCCTTCCTTCCTTCCTTCCTTCCTTCCTTCCTTCCTTCCTTCCTTCCTTCCTTCCCTTCCCTTCCCTTCCCTTCCCTTCCCTTCCCTTCCCTTCCCTCCTGGAAGGATTTTTGAATGCTATAAATAAGTAAATAAATTGTGACACTGATGTGTTATAGATTTCTTGTTTGACATATATAGCACTTAGGACAAAGTCATTTGATCCAAGTGAGAAGTTTAAAATCTCCTGCTCCAATGTTGAAAACAAGGTTTTAATCTTGGAACAGGAAGTCAGTAATTGAATCTGTAGTCCAGCATCCTCTGGGACTGACTCTCAAATGCTGACTTGGGTAATTAGCCTACTTTTTTCCTATCAGTGTTCATTCAATTTGATGAAAGCGAAGTTGCCCTAAAAATTATTCCAGAAGTGAATGATACGGGTGGGGGGAGAGGAAACCTCTTGGCTATGGCATGACATTCTTACAGATCTTTAGTGATGAGAGATGGCCACAGGGTGGAGGTGAACATCCGGACTGCCTTTTGTTGGTTTTAAATTTCTCTCTGAGAGCCTACAACTATTTTGATTCATCAATCTCAAGGGATGGCAGAAGGAGGAAACTCTTGAGAGAATTTTTAATAACAGTACTATCATGATAACAGAAGGACAAAGTTGGAAGAAACCTTGGAGGTCTTTAGTCCAAAACCTGTTGGGAGACCCTATACCAAGAGCCTTCAAACTTGGCAAGTTTAAGACTTGTGGACTTCAACTCCCAGAACTCCTGAGCTAACATGACTGGAGAAGGAATTTTTGGAGTTGAAATCCACAAGTCTTAAAGCTGTCAAGGTTGAAGACCCCTGCCCTATACAGATAGTCTTTCTTGCCACGCTTGTTAAGTGAATCACTGCAGTCCTTAAGTTAATCACACGATTGTGACTTTGCTTGTCAGAAGGTCACAAAAGGGGATCCCATGATCGAGGGATGCTACAACGGTCATAAATGAGTCCATTGCCCAGCATCTGACTTTTGATCAAGTGACCATGGAGATGATGCTGAAATGGTTGCAAGTGTGAAATATTTTTGTAAGTTACTTTTTCCAGTGCCGTTGTAACTTTGAATGGTCATTAAATGAATTGTTGTAAGTCGAGGATTACCTGTACCATTTCAGACAAATGATTGTCCAACCTCTTTGTAGAAATCTCCACTGTTGGATCACCTACAACTTCTAGAGGTAAGTCTTTCCAACTGTGATGACCTGGGGCATGGCATAAAAATAACGAAGTCACCAAAGTAGATAAATTCCCTTTAATGCCTCCAACTTGGCCCACAATGTCCAATTATCCTCGGCGGGAGATCAAACTCTTCAAAAAACAGTCTACAAAGGGAAGAAATGCAATCCGAACCCAAAATACAGATAAAGGAGAAATTAAAAAACAACACAAACCACAACAGACCAGGATAATAATTTGCAGACTTCCAAAAGATAACAAGGCACACACAGTTGGGACAGACCAGGATAATAATTTGCAGACTTCCAAAAGATAACAAGACACATACAGTTGGGAGGACGTCAAAACCCAGATAAGCCTCGACAAAGATAATGCACGCTTTGCTCCCAACAACTTTGCCATGCACAGTTTGCCCTTTTAGACAGTCTTCCCAGTAGCAGCCCATGAAGGGAATCAGGGCCTTTTCCTCCTCTGTAAACCACATTGCTCCCTTATCCACACCTCCCTGTGTGCCCTAGGATGAAGAGAGGGTGGGCCTGGGTCTTCCTCTGAATGCCCAGCCAGCCTGTGCCCTTCTCCAGTTTCCTCCACAGCCACCAGTGCCACACTCCCACTCCCTGTCAACTGTTCCACCTCTCCCTCGGAATCAGATTCCAACTGGGGCATCACACCCCCATCTTTCTAACTTTTAGCAAATTTCTCCTTCTTTCTAGGTTGCTTCTCTCCTTGATTAATTTCCATCCATTGCTGCTTCTTCTGCCTTCAGGGGCTTTGGAGAATAGCTTGACAACGGATGACGATCTTCAGAAGGTTTATACCAAGGCAAGGTGGTTCCTGCAACCATGTGATTGAAGCCATTCCTTTTTAATGTGCTTATGATCCTGACTGGCTCAAGGTTAACTGAGCCTTCCATCCTCCTGAGGTTAGCAAAACGAGGACTCAGATTGTTGGGGGCAATATGTGGACTCTGTAGACCAGGGGTGTCAAACTCAACGCCTAGGAGTTGGATCCAGCCGTTGGGTTGCTTAGATATGGCCCGCAGGTCCACCCTAAAAACAGCGAAGGACCGACCCACGGTGCCTCTGCCAGTGAAAAGGGAGCTTGGGAGGGCCCCATGCAGCCCTCCGGGGCTCTGTTTTGGGCCGCAAGGGCCTCCTGCAACCCTCTACCAGTGAAAACGGAGCTCGGGGAGGCCACGCAGCAGTGGGTTGCAGGAGACTGTTGCGGCCCAAAACAGAGCCCGGGTGAGCCACTAGTGGCCTCCCTGAGCTTCATTTTCACTGGCAGAGGACTGAAGGAGGCTGTCGCGGCCGAAAACAGAGCCTCAATGAGTGACATTGAGCTGGCCACACCCACCCCAGCTACATCCACCCAACCCTCCCCCCGAGGTCAAACACAACCCTAATGCAGCCCTCAATGAAATCAACTTTGACACCCCTGCTGTAATCCACTTAGAGCGGGTTGTGAAGCGGTATATAAGACTAAGTGCAATTGCTATTTCCAAATTAGAACACTAACTGAGAAACTTGTCAGAGTATATTCATGAACTGAATAGGGCTTAGTAACAAAGGCAGCCAATGAGAGCTGAATTGGGGCTGAAACTTAAAGAGGGAACCTGGTTTATCTCTGTTCTGTGCTCAGCTCTAAAGTAAAAGAGAAACTAACTTGCTTGCTTGCTTGCTGAAACTGAGCTCTGCTCTGAACTGGAGCTGTAACATGTCTGCTTATGTTTGTGTTTGCTTGTAACCTTTCCACGTTGGAAGAAACCACTGGTACTGTACATTTACTTATTTTATACAAAAAGAAGTGTAATGAATGCTGCTGAGTCAGTCATCGGTGTGTTTTCTGGACTTGAATTTCTGCTGCAAACTCTAACAGAAACCAATATCAGTGACTGCTTATTTCCACGATTGCTACCGCGCTATTCCATTTTAAGAGCAACACATCATCCAGCTTAGCAAGGAAGGAGACAGAATAGCTGCAAATACAGGGAGGATCAACACTGCTCCAGTTTTTCTGGGCAATTATTATTTTTTAACAATGCCTTCAGGACACCACTTTCTTATTTATTTACTTATTTTTAGCTTCGTTTTTGCATTCTAGGGCAATTTGATATGTTTCTTCTCTAGGATGGCGTCACTTGACTTTGCTCACTAGTCCCTTGGGCTTAAAGCAAAATTGTTAATGAGCGCTGCTGACATGCAAATAAAATAACCCCTTTGGCTCCCATATAAATTTGCAGTATTGTTCAAGAATGTGATTATTTTTTGAAGCACCAAAACTTCCAAACAGACTTAACAGTTGCTACCGGACAAAGCTGGGAAAGTCTGCATTATTAATTAATTAACTAATTCATTAGTATAAAAGCTGAGGAGGATTATTGCAGTTCCAGCTTTCTTGACAGCACATGGAAGACTTTAAACAATTCCAAATTCTTCTCTCCGCAATTTTGGGAAGATATTCCGGTTGAAAACAGAGGTGGTATTCAGCAGGTTCTGACCAGCTCTGGAGAACCTGTAGCGGACATTTTGAGTAGTTCAGAAAACTGGCAAATTCTATCTCTGACTGGAGATTTTATAATATCCTTCCTCTGCCACGCCCACTAAGCCATGACCATAGAACTGGTAGTAAAAAAAATTGAATCCAGCCACTGGTTGGAAAGTGTAGGGATTGCAATCTCAGCATTGTGGGACGTTGGCAGATCAGGAAGGGCTGCTGGTATAGGAGAAGGGCAGGCAGAGCTGGGGGCAGTGTTAAACATGTCATAAGCTTAGAGTCCTTACATTGCCACAAATGATCCAAGTCCAGCCTTGAATTAGGCTAATGTTAGGCACAAAGGATCATGATCATATGTTAAATTGCAGCACAGAAGATTTATTCAAGCCTATACACAAGAATCTAGTCAAGCAGTACAATACTAAACAGGCACCAAATAAGGATCAATGGCATTTGGGGGTGAGGCCGAGGGCTGAACTCAGATTGTCTGTGACAACATAAGAACTCTAATTGATGACACATTTAACTCCACCCTCTCCAGCTCTGCCTGCTCATCTCCTACATCTGAACTGAATGAGATCCAAAATACAGTATTTAGATATCCCCTTCAGCAGTAATAGCCCTGAGTCAACTATGATGACCAGCCCTGGGAAGAACAGTCACAGTTCTCAGACACTTTGACACCCTCCCTGGACAAAAACCAACCATTCCTCCAGACCTGGTTTCCCCATCCAGCACACTGGAGAAAATGCAAAAAGTTGACCATGGTTTTTCTCTTTCGGATTGATGTAAATATGTGTTGTGGTTCACCAGCAGCTATGTAGACGGCAGCAGAATCACTGGGGAAGAACGGGGACCAGTCAGGGAGTCTGGAGAGGACTCGGATGAGGGTCCTGTGTCCAATGCAGAGATGGAGCCAGGACCATCTGGGAGTGGGGTGCTGCCTTCGGAGCCCTTGGAGTCTGGCAGCAGCGAGGCAGAGGAACAAGGGGAGCCTGTTCCCAGTGCGTGTATGCACAGAGCTGCTAGAAAGTGAGAGCAGCTGAAACCAAAGGGGCAAAGCTGGGTAGCGATTGCTCCTCCCATAAGGTATAAAGGTCAGGCAAAGATGATGAAATCTTTGCAGGAAGCAAAGTAGTTTGATCAGTTCAGAGTTATCCTTGAAGCTCTTAGTACTTCGGTTGGGTTTCTCTTGTGCTTCGGTTGGTTTATTTTCTAGTTCATTTGATACTTTTGTTTTTGGAAGCACTTCACAGAACTGAAAAGGTGTGTGCTTATCTTGGGGAACTGTTTGAGATTAATTCTGGCTGAGAATGAAAACAATTCTCAGCATTGTAATAAAATAAGTCTTGTTTTTAAAATAAGTTTGTGCATGATTATGGTTTACGAAGCCTGGGTCAGAACAATATGCTCATCCACATTTGTTACACCATTCCTTGTTAGCAACACAGGTGGAACTGTACTGTCAGGTCCTCCAACAATAGACACAACTTGTGATGGAAAGTAGTGAAAAAGTGGATTCTCAGGAGGGAGGGGCTGCATTCCAGAGAAGAAAGAGGCAATTCAGCTCTGATATTATGTGTGAGAGAAAGAAGGTGAAGGCAGCTCCTCCTTAATAGTTCCCAGAGCATAATACAGTCCTCCTAAATCACAAAACTGCACCTCACTTATTTTGCCCATGTCATGCGAAGGAAATCACTGGCAAAAGCCATTATGTTTGGAAAAGTTAGCAGTCAAAGGAAACCAGGCCACCAAAGAACACAGAGACTGGACATCATCAAACCTGACACCAGCCAGAGCATCAAACAGCTCAAAGAAGCAGTACAGGATTGGAAGATGTGGCAAGACCTGGCTCATATAATTGCTAAGAGTTGGACATGATTGAATAGATAAGATCGTCATCACTACAATCACCAATATGGCAGGATTTTGACTAGTTGTGCTTCCTGTCTGATTTACCCAGGAAGGCTGACAGGAATGGTCAAATAAGACATTGGTCCCCAACCTTTTTGGCACCAGGGACCGGTTTCATGGAACACAATTTTTGCACAGATCAGTGGGGAGGAAGGAGAGGAGGAGCACACACCCTATATCCGTGATGGAGAACCTATGGCACGCATGCCAGAAGTGGCATGCAGAACCATTTCTGCCGGTACGCGAGAGGTCTCCCGGAAGAGCCCCACTGTGCATGCACGTGCATTGCCCACCCACCTGCCAGCTGATTGTTGGGTATAAGACACACATGCGCGGGATACGGGGTGCATGCAGAGATGCACGAGGGGATCGTGTGCACATTGCCTTCTGGGTATTGGCATGTGAGCGCACGTGTGCAAGCACAAGCACAATTTTTGGCATGGGAGCTGAAAAAGGTTATCCACCACTGCCCTAAATCCCACACATGCACAGTTTCACTTGCCCGTCACTCACTTCCAACTGAGCGACCAGGTTCCTAACAAGCCATGGACCGATACCAGTCTGTGGCTCAAGGTTTTGAGGATCCCTGAGGTAAGAAACAGCATAGTCTGCAGCTACATAGTGGGGGGAGAGGGGCAAGACACCAGAGACCAGTTCTGGAGAACCAGTAGTGGAAATTTTGAGTAGTTTGGAGAACTGGCAAATCCCACCTCTGACTGGCCCCACCCCCATCTATTCTCTGCCTCCCAAGTCCCAGCTGATCAGCTGAGTCTACTTTGGTTGCCCTGCACAGGAGAACGGAGCTGGAGAGCAGATTAGTGGGGTGGGGAGGGAATGGAGATTTTGTAGTATCCTTCCCCAGGTTGGAGAGGGAATGGGGATTTTACAGTAACCTTCCCCAGGAGTTGGGAGGGAATGGGGATTTTGCAGTATCCTTCACGCCCACCAAGCCACGCCCGCCGAACCAGTAGTAAGAATTTTTGAATCCCACCACTGCAAGAGACCCTTCCTAATTTCAGAAGACACACTCCCTAATTTATCAGGGAAGAATCATGCTTCAGATTTGCAAAATGCTGTTAAAGTAGCCTTACAACAATGTAGAATTAGCTCATTTCATCGTGTTTCCTGTCTGGTCTACTTGGGAAGGCCGACAACAGAAAATTAGCCAGAGCTTGCATAACACCAAGTGAGCAGAGTTGGTCTCATCCAGGGTCTCGTTGTCATTCTTCTTCCACGTTCATTCAATTCTGCTTTGGTGAAAAGAGGATTCGACCGAGTGCCAACAGTTCTCGCAATATATGGCATAGTTTTCACTACGAACTGGATGGAGGCCACAGCGCAGCTGCCAAGGTTTCCTGCCCCATTGAAATTATTGAGGTCATTGTCATTATTATTAAAACTCTGCCATCGTCCTTAGGCGCCTCCTGTTTTTCCCAGCACAATCTACACATGGTGACTAAAACTGGGACAGCTGTTCAGGCTCCAAAGGGAAGCCAGAGGAGGCAACTCTTGAGCCTGTCCATCCTGAAAACAAAGCAAAGACTTTCAGTGTGGCTTCTGCATTGAAATCAGAATTGGAGGAGTTGTTCTGCAGCGTGAGTTTGTCTGGCCAAAACTGGCCCATAGCAAACCATGGGTCCATTTAACGACTGTGGCATTCCGTTTACAAACCCCACATTCACTTAACACCCACTGCAGAAAAGGTTACAAAATCAAAATCGGTCACGTGATGGCAAGCTTTATGACTGCCACAACTTATGACTGTAAATGCCAGGCTCGATTAAGGCCATACCTCAAGAACATAAGACAGGTGTCTTATGAAAACCTCTGGCTGTGTTCTGACCTAGATTTCCTTAGAAAACATAGAACACAATCTTAGTTCCGGCAAAACCTCTTTTATTTTCACGGCTGTGAATTCCATTCATTCACAGCCTGCAAGGGGGATATTTCAGGGGGATATTTATAAACACCTACCTTATCATACTTGGAATGCTGCCAGAGCACTAATTGCCCAATGCAGGGCAAGGCCAAACTTGATAAAGAGTCAAATGGAACTTTTCAAAGCTCGAATCGACCAGGCGAACTAATTGCTTCCTGCAAAAGCTCACATCCCGTTCACTCCTCTTTTATGTCCTATGGGAGGGGACAATCATCTCCAAGGTGTGGCCTTACTCCTGAGTCGACCCTGCTTTCTCAATTGTTCTTGTCTTCTGGTAGCCCTGCACATGTGCATGCGCAGGCTGGGAACCTGTTCCAGAAATTCCCCCGCCTCACTGCTGTCTGAGTCAGAAGGCAGCTGATGACTGCCAGCCTGCCCTGGCCCCATCTCTGCCTCTGATGCAGAGCCCTCGTCCGAGCCTTCCTCAGCCTCCAAGAGTGGCCCAGGTTCCTCCCCAACCTCCTCGTTACTGTCTGACTCTGCTGCCAGCTCCGTCAGCTACAACAGGCTGAGATTCCAGATCCGGTTTACTAACGGAAACCTTCCAGTTTATAGAAATGAGATTTTTTTCCCTTTTGCTAGAAATAAAATGGTATCCCATGGATCGTGATACACTAGATATCTTTCTCAAGCTGGTTTGGTTACCATCTGTATCAATACAATTTCATTATTTTTATTTCTTCCTTATCTTCAAATTCCTTCATTTATTTCCCCGTTGCTTTTATTATCCTGGGATAAAATCAATATTCAGGCTGGAAGTAATAGCCTTGAACATTCAATACTTCATTACAATAAGGAGGTGGTCCGTGTATCTGTATGTGTGTGTTTGTGTGCGTAAAGAAATTGCAGAATGTTATCGCTGCCTTAGTCCATTACGAGGTTCTCTTAAAATACAGTTATGCTAAATTATACCGTTTTCAAAGGGTTTTTATCATCACTGTGCAAACCATTTTCTGCAAATTATTGCATAAAAAGGGAATGAGAGAAAGCAGTCAGCAGTCAAATTTCATTGTAATCCAGGACATGTATCATTTACCTTTTCAAGAAGTTAATTTACTTACTGTCATCTTGTGGTCTGCAGTGTAAGGCAAATTTAAATGAAAAGGAAAACAGAGATGCGATGTTGTTCAACCTGGGCCATTTTTAAGATGTGTGGACTTCAATTCCCAGAATTCCCCAGCCAGCTGCCCTAGACTGTGCCTGTAAAGATCTGAATTTACAATAGATCTCAGAGCCTTGAGCAGTGACAAATCCCCACTTAATTTGCCTACTTGCCAGGATTATAGTGAGAGAAAAAAACAGGTATTGCTTTGCCTACGTCTATTTGAACCCAGTTCCCCTTTGGAAGACGACTGAAATTAAGTAGGATGTGAAGAGATCTGTTTCCTTTTTATCGTCTCTCACTTTCTATCATCTTTCTTTAATTCTTGTTTCTTTTTTTTGGCCTTCAGGTCAGGATTGATTCGTGGCAACTGCTTGGACAAATCCCTCCTGTTTTCTAGGCAAACCTGTTTTTGGTTTGCCTTGGCTTCCTTCCAGCGGGATTGGCCTAAGGTCACCCAGCTGGCTTGGAGTTTAAGGCAGAACTAGAACTCATGGTCTCCAGGTTTTTAGCTTGATGCCTTAACCTAGAGGTTTCCAAACTTGGCAACTTTAAGACTTGTGAACTTCAACTCCCAGAATTCTTAACCACTACTGAAACTTTGCAAGATTTATCCCATGCCTTTATTTTGTTAAATTCAAAAGTAACGTATATACAGGTAGTCCTCGACTTAGGACCACAATGGGTCCCAAAATTACTGTTGCTAAGCAAGGCATTTATTAAGTGAGTTTTGCCCCATTTTACAACCTTTCAGGCCACAATTAAGTGAATCACGGCAGTTGTTAAGATAGTAACCTGGTTGTTAAGTGACTCTGGCTTCCCCCTTGACTTGCTTGTCAAAGGCCACTAAGGTTGTCATATTCGTATGTAAAGGTGATGACCCGGAAATATGTTGTCCACTAAAAAGAGTTTTTTGTTTTTATGTAAAAAACTGAATAAAATTTGTTTTTGTTTTTTTTAAAAAGAAGGCCACTAAGGTGACCCTGGGACACTGCAACTTTCATAAATACATGCCAGTTGCCAAGCATCTGAATTTTGATCATGTGACCATGGAGATGCTGCTACAGTCATAAGTGTGAAAAACGGTCATAGATCACTTTTTTTCAGTGCTGCTGTAACTTTGAATGGCCATGAAATGAATAAGGTCGTAAGTTGTGGACTAATGCTGCCTCATTCTATTTTTCAATCAACAACAATCATCTGAGGTACGCTAAAGGAGAGTGATTGGCTCAAAATTCAACTAGTTCCTATGGGACTAAAACTCATGGTGTCCAATCTTTTATGTCAGGAACTGCGCAGCCGGTGTCCAAATGGAGTCAGAGGTGCTGACATGAACTTGTAGTTTTATATATTTATAATAAATATATGTGTTGTGTGGGCTCTGTCATTTACCTCATGATATTCCCACTGTGTTGATTTACCTGACGATGTTCCTATTTGCCTATCTTGTTTGGTGTGTGTATGTGTGTGTAGTTAAGGGGGAGTTTCCTGCCTTTTTTCCTCTGTGTGTTATGTGGGCTGTGTCATTTACCTCATGATATTCCCGCTGTGTTGATTTAACTGATGACGTTCTTATTAGCCTGACTATCTATCTTGTTTGGGGTATGTGTGTGCACACATACACACCAAACAAGATAGTCAGGATAATAGGAATGTCCTCAGGTAAATCAACACAGTGGCAATATCATGAGGTAAATGACAGAGCCCACACAGCACACAGAGGCAAAAAGGCGGGAAACAAGGAAACTCCCCCTTTACTCTCACAGCAACCAATCACAGCTCAGATTCCCTCACGCAGGGGCCAGCTCTCTTCAACCAATTAGCTATAATTGTGTGCTCTTACTCATTGTCCAACCTTTCACAGCTCCAGCTATTAAATTAAGTCTCTTAACATTCTAATTCAGCACCTTCGCCACAATGCCATTTTAGGTCTCTGTTTCTGGAGGCTCTTTTCTTCAAGCCATGGACCAAGTTTCCTTTTTTTCTTCTTTGTGCTAATGACTTAGCCCCTAAAGCCCTTTTTGTTCTTTTAGCAACTGGCTTTTCTTCTGCAGATGTTAGTTATTAGCACTTAGCTAACCTCCTACACCCTTCTTATTCTTTTAACTCTTAGCTCAGTCAAAAGCTCCCTATGAATCCACATCATTTTTCTGTTTCCTACATTTCTCAAATGTATTTTTGAAAAGTCCCCAATCCTCCTAAAACCCACTTTGATATAAAGGATTTATTTCCTTCAGATCCAACCTACAGGATTTTGAAAGTGGGTCTCTTGAGGTGGATGGAGCATCTAGGATTATGTCTTTCTTTCTGTAGCACAGGGGATCTTCAGCTGATGTGTTATCTCCTTCCCAAGATCTCCACTGCTTTACCTCTTCAACCAACTTTACTTCTTCAACCAACTTTTCTTGGTTGGTCAGGACCAGACCTAGAAGAGTCATTCTCTTGTCTCTTTCTAAACCTTCTGGAAAACGAAATAATCACCAAGACAACTGAGAATGTTAGGGACCTTGAAGTCTTAGATGATGTTAGGTTTCCCAACTTTTATCCAGATGATTGAAATCTATAATTATTATTATATGTCTCCACAGAGAGAGACATTTGTAACGTGGTCTTGGAGGTGGAGGAGGTGGCCTGCAGACCTTCGACTTGGTGTTGTGGCCTATTCCACAATCATATCTTATTTTTCCTGCCTTCCTCGTATTCTTGTATTCTTATTGCTCTTGAGAGGACCTTCATACTCAGATTCCTGGAATTATGTACTTCTCATATAATGCCACTACTTTTGTTCATTGTTTGGTTCACTCCTTTTCAATAAGTTTACATTCTTTGATTCGTGCATTTCTATGATGAGTGTCTTCAATTTCAGCAACACTTCCTATATCAGGGGTGTCAAACTCGCATCGTAACGGCATTGTCATGTGACGTATCAGGACTTTCCCCCCCTTTACTAAACTGGTGGGGGCGGGACAAGCAGATGACACATCTGGCCCCCGGGCAGTGAATTTGACACCCCTGTCTTATATCATGGCTGTGTTCCTGCATCCAGCAAAGTTTAAAAAGTTCCTAATAGCTCTCCATACTTTTTGCATTTGTTCCCTAATGATGGAATACAGCTTATGACCACAATTGGGACTGGACTTTTAGTCACTAAGTGATGCAGTTGTTAAGAATCATCTTGTGACTATACTGGATTTTATGATTATTTTACCATGGTTATTAAGCGAATCACATGGCCGTTAAATGAATCTCACTTCCCCAATTGACTTTGCTTGCTGCAAGCTGGCTGGGAAGGTCACAAATCACAACCATGTGCAACTGTCATACATGTGAACTGGTTGTGAAAATTGTGATCATGTGACAACAGGGGTGGTGCAATGGTTGTAACTTTCCAAGGCTGTTGTAACTTCAAATTGTTGTTAAAAGAATGGTCATAAGTAAAGGACTATCCATCTTGGGGCCACCTAACTGGACTATTCCATTCCATGCTTATTGCATGCATATTTAGGTTACCTCTCCTAGTCCCATTCAAAATACTTGGCATCTCAACATTTTTCTGGTTTTCTTCTCCGTCCCAAGACCTCATTTTATCCACACAAGGAATTTGAAGAACAAGGCAGACAGAAGCACACAGATAGAGGAGTATGTGACCAGCAAGGACTAAGCATGCTCGTTACTTCCTTGTTTGCCATTCTATGCCTCTGACAACCAACGTTACACTGAAAAGCAAATGATTCTTGAGTGCAGAGTACCAAAAAAGAGAAGGTAAAAAAAAAAAAAACAGAGATAGAATTGAAAGAGACTGATGGATGACACCCTGAACTGGAGCTTCTCACTTTCCAACATTGACTGACAGGCTGTCCATCCAAGACCATCATCTAGTCCAAGTGTCTTCTAATAGCATTCATTGCTCTGGGATACCAGAGACACTGACCGGTACAGAAGACAAAAGGGAATCTGAAGAACCAAGTTATTACTCTAGGACAGGGGTCTTCAAACTTGACCGCTTTAAGACGTATGTACTTCAACTCCCAGAATTCCTCCTCCAGTCATGTTAGCTCAGGAATTCTGGGAGTTGAAGTCCACAAGTCTTAAACTTGACAAGTTTGAAGACCCTTGCTCTCGGTTGATCATTAAAAGTCCATTCCCTGATGGTCTCCAAGCTCCAAGCAAACTCATTCCTACATCCCAATCCCACCTTCTCTTTACTTGCACTGGACTTTTGTCTTGCAAAACTCCTAATCAGTAAAATCTGGTTGAGAATTATGGATCGCTCTTCACCATCCAGCTTTCTTTTGTTTTTCCTCTGGGAAAAAGAGACCCCCAAAGCTGCAACCACCATCATTTCCTGATTCGTGAAGTCCATCTGGACTCCAGAGACATTTTTAGAAGAGAAGATAAGACTGGAGGTAAACGATTCCTATTGCCTCATGTCAACCGCTTCGTTTATTCAAAATATATAAAATACAGTAACTATTTCTCAAGGGCAGAAGTCTGCTGGAGCAGTGGCAGTAACACTATCTTGAAGATTTGGATAGCTTTCCTTTGGGATGCCATGGAAATGTGGGAAGCCAGAAAGATTGCAGGAATCTGGGGAGATGATGGGATCAAAGATCAAAGAGAGATCCAGCCTAAAATTAAGGAGGAATTTCCTGACAGTGAGAACAATGTCCCGTCTCTGGATATTTTGGGTGCTCCATCACTGTAAGATTTAAGAAGAGATTGGACAGCCATTTCTCCACAATGGTTTAGGGTCTTCTGTTGGATCTGGGAGGCTTCCAAAGTCACTTCTAGTACTCTGTATATATAAAATGGCCACCCAAGACTGACCATGAGGATTCCTCTAAAGTTCTCCTCAGATAACAGAATAACAGAGTTGGAAGAAACATTAGAGGTTTAACATTAACACCCTTACCAGTGAGGTAACAAGTGTTGGTTGGGCCCTGCTGGGCAGGGGGGAGAGGAGGGTGGCCACACCTGGAGCAACTGCTGGATGCTCCTGCAATTGTGGTTGTCCTTAAAGCACCTTTTTAATTGCCCAGACTATTTCCCGTTTCTGATTTTAGCAGTCAGTCTTCATTTGAGATGATGGCAAAAATCACAATTATGTAGACACAGGGGAAATTTCAGCTGTAATATACACAAATGAATTAAACTAGACATAAGCTGGTTATGAAACAATGACAGAGTGGGGAGGGAAAGCGAGGCAGGGGGAGCAGAAATCGCAAACTTTGCGACGGCTTACTGTAAACAATTTTTGCCGCCCAATTAGACAACCCATTAAGTTTTTTTCTTTTCCCCTCTGAAAAGAGAGGCTTGGCGTCGGCCGATTGGAAAACTGTTGACTTTGCAATGGTTAAGGCTCTGACTTAATGGGGCTGGTTTCCAAAACCTGCCCTTTCCTTATATAAACCATTGCAATGGCAACATCGAACCCTTTTGCGTCATCCTGTTCAATATGGAAAAATCTGAAACATCCTGGCTTCTCACACATGGGAAAATTGTGAGCCTGTAGTTTTACGAAAGTGCAAAATGCATCTAGGAATAATTTTGCAATATTCCTTGCCTTAACCCTCTCTCGTTGTGTGCTTCTGGATGGGTGTTTGCCTGGCTGCTAAAGAAGAAGTCCTAAGAGAGCTGGTTGCACTGTATTAAAATGGGGGTGTGGGGGGGAATTACGATGCTGGAGGGAAGAGGGGGAAATTGATGCTTAATTCTCCAAATGCAAGATGTTGCATTAAACTATTATTATCGGAGGGAGAAAAGGGGGAGGCGGAAAAATAAATAAACGAAAGAGGCTATAACGTTTGAGACACGTTAGCAAAGGCAAACAGGTCAATGTGTGACCTTGTCGTGACACCATCCTGGTTAGAAGCAGGTTTGTAGTTCACATAGTCCTCAAGTTAGGGCCACAATTGAGCCCAAAATTTATGTTGCTTGAGTTTTGCCCCAATTTACAACTTTTTTTCTTGCTACATTTGTTAAGTGAATCACTGCAATTGTTAAATTAGCAACAGGGCTGTTAAGTGAGAATCTGGTTTCCCCATTGACTTTGCTTGTCAGAAGGGCACAGAAGGGGATCCCATGACCCCAGGATGCTACGACCGTCATAAATGTGAAGTAGTTGTCAAGCGTCCGAATGTAAATCACTTGACCATGAAGATGCTGCATCGGTTGTAAGTGTGAAAAATGGTCATAGGTCACTTTTTTTCAGGGCCATTGTAACAGTTATTCAGTGAACCGTTGTAAGTCAAGGACCACCTGTACTTTCTTTGCAAAAGCTTTCCAGTTTGGTCTTTGGGATTGTCCAGGAGGACTGGGAAATCCCATCTGGATCCTTGGAGGACCACTTCCATGGGATGACTACCCGGAACTGGAAGAGGCCAGAGAGAACATCCAATCCAACTCTCTTCTTTGGTAGGGGAATCCAATTTAAACTTCCAAAGATGATCCAACTCCATCACAACTGGAAGTTTCTTGGATTAGAAGCAAAACAACAACAACTTCTTCTTCTTCTTCTTCTTCTTCTTCTTCTTCTTCTTCTTCTTCTTCTTCTTCTTCTTCTTCTTCTTCTTCTTCTTCTTCTTCTTCTTCTTCTTCTTCTTCTTCTTCTTCTTCTTCTTCCTCCTCCTCTTCCTCCTCCTCCTCCTCCTCCTCCTCAAGAGAAAACAGTCCAGTTGCCTTTTGAAAAAGCCCCTTTGAGACAATCCAACTTAAAGCACCCAAGAAAGAAACTGTTAGCATTCCAAGTCATGCACTTCTAGAAAGCAGAACTCTGAGACGGGTAACAGTTGCTCCTTTTCCCCAAGTCATCAGTCACATCGTCCAATCGAGGTGCTGGCTGGTTGCTTGGTTACTCCACTCCTCCTCTCCCAAGCCACCTGTTAGAATGTCCTTGGTTCCCACAGGAAGCCTTTTTTGTTTTGACTACACACCCCCCTCAGTGATCTATCTCCCCACTCCCTGTCCCTTCTTCTTCCTTGTGGCAACTCTTTGAAGCCTCCAAGATGGCTCAGCCAGGTTCGCTTCAGGGTTGACAGAGATTTGGTAGCCTCAGGCAGGAGGATTTTATGGGAACCCACTACCTCTCAGGGTTATTGATTCCACAGCTAAATTGAATTTATTCTCTAATATTGTTGGAATCTGCTGGCCTTTCAGTTAATCCATTGCCCAGTGTCCTGAGTGACAAAGAAAGGAGCTGTGTACACTTCAAAAATGATGATGAAGAAATGAAGAAGAGCAACCAGGATGATGAGGGGACTGGAGGCTAAAACATATGATGAACAGTTGGCAGGAACGGGGCCTGGCTAGTCTAGGGAAGAGAAGGACCAGGGGAGACATGAGAGCAGTCTTCCAATATTTGTGGGGCTGCTACAGAGAGAAAGGGGTCAAGCTATTTTCCAAAGCACCTGAAGACTAGAGAAGGAATAATGGATGGAAACTGAACAAGGAGAGATTCAACCTGGAAATAAGGAGAAACTTTCTGACAGTGAGAACAATCAACCAATGAAACCGCTTGCCTTCAGAAGTTGTGGGATCACCATCACTTGAGACTTTCAAGAAGAGATTGGACTCTCATCTGTCCAAAATGGTGTTGGGTCTCCTGCTTGGGCAGGGGGTTGGACTAGATGACCTACAAAGTCCCTTCCAACTCTGATTATCTGTTATCTGAAGAAGAAAGAAGACAGACCTGGTGCTGCTAACCCTCTTTTGGAGCAAGATTGGAAAAATAAAGATATTTTTCTAGGTCTTCTTCTATGTGACAACATTTTAAAGCGCCATCATCTCTTCCCTTCCACCCTTCCTCTGTTTGCCTCTTCTCCAAGCTAAGCAATCCCATTTTTTCCAAACTATTCTTTGCAGTTTTGGTTTTCAGTTGCCTTAATCTTTCTTAGAGTGGACATCAACACTCCCTGCTAGGTTCCAAAAACTATATTTCTCTGAACAGAGCCCCATTTTTGTCCATTTTTCTCTGCCCACATCAACACTGTGACTGTGATTCAGTTTGCAATAAACTGCTTCTCCCAAGGTCATTTTTTCTTTCCGCAAAAGGGAGGAAAAAAAGAATTGAAAAAACTAAAAAACAAAACAAAGCCAAGTACTGTCCACCTTATCTTCTTGCAATTGTTTTTACTTCTCCAGTGAAGTTGTTTACATTTGTCTGCCTGAAACATGGTCTTGTACTTTTCAGCCCAGTTTTTAATTTCATTTATAAACATCATTTTGAAGTTTGTTTATTTATTTTGGCTCCTGGGACATTGGGTCTCCCACCCAACCCTGGGTGTCCTTGATAAACATCTAATCTGCTTTGACAATCAGTGGGTCTGGATAACAGACATCTGCTATCCTTCCCTTATCCTACTCCAGCATCAAGGATCAATTTTGTCCCCCTCCCTCTCAAAGATTTTGTCATTTCCTCTCCACAAGATTTGCTATTGATCCAGCAAGGAAGCCAAAAAGTCACTTTCTTTTTGCCTGAACTCAAAGCAATTGGTTAATGATTTTTATTTTGATCCCAAAGCCAGTATGGTTGAGGCAGCTGCTGCTTCTCTTGTGATAGACAAAGGAAGATTGGGTGTGCATAGTTTAATGAAAAGAAGGGCTAGGGGTGATGTGGTTAGGTACAGATTAGCAGAGTTGGAAGGGGCCTTGTAGGTCATCTAGTCCAACTCTCCCCACCCAACAGGATACCCTACACCATTTCTGACAGATGGCTGCCTCTTCTTGAAAGTCTCCAGTGATCAAACTCCCACAACTCCTGAAGGCAACTTCTGTTCCATGGGTTGATTGTTCTCACTGTCAGAAAGTTTCTCCTTATTTCCAGGTTGAATCTCTCCTTGATCAGTTTCCATCCGTTATTCCTTGTCTGGTCTTCAGGTGCTTTGGAGAATAGCTTGACCCCTTCCTCCTCCCTGTGGCAGCCCCTCCTCAAATATTGGAAGGCTGCTATCCTGTCTCCCCTGGTCCTTCTCTTCCCTAGACAAGCCAGGCCCAGTTCCTGTAACCGTTCATTGGATGTTTTAGCTTCCAGTCCCCTAATCATCCTTGTTGCTCTTCTCTGCACTCTTTCTAGAGTCTCAACATCTTTTTTATAGTGTGGTGACCAAAACTGGATGTAGTACTCTAGGTGTGGATAGGAAGAAGGGGCGGTCAACTTATTCTCCAAAGCACCTGAAGGCATGCCGACTGATCAAACTCCAGACTCTTGGCAACTGACTTATATTTATGATGGTTGCAGTGTCTTGGGGTCACGTGGTCACCTTTTGCGATCTTCTAACCAGCAAAGTCACTGGGGAAGTCCAATGCATTTAACAACTGTGTTACTAAGCAAGAAAGTTTGGGAAAAGGGGGCAAAAGTCACTTAACCCCTGTCTCATTTAGCAACAGAAAAATTTGGTCTCAATTGTGATCGTAAGTTGAGGACCACCTGTATTCATGTATGTTCCTTGCCGTCCCAGGATTTGAGTTAGCAACGCTACCAGCGTGGTGCAGGACCAAATCTGATGCATTTAAAGTCAATGCATCCGGCGTTGCTCAAAATTAGGGAAATTTGCCATGCTGGTCGGGTATAGAACAACTTTGCCAAATGGAATCTGAACAGCTCTGGGCTCTAAACTGAACAGAAGCAGATCTGGTTACCAGGGTGGTAATATTTGTGGCTGGCAAATCTAAAGAGCTCCAGAGTCTAAATTCAATAAAATGGACTTACGTTTCTCTTTCGGTCTCTGCTTTCATTTTTAATTATGTTTCCTGAAGCTCTAGGAATATCCTATATGTAGATCCAGGAAATCTGCAGAAGTGAATCTAATCTTCAAGTCTTCTAATTTAACCAAAAATAGGTATGTATGGATAGTGGTAGCAAAATCAGTCTACATAGTTTTGGGCCTCTTCCCTACATTGTCTATTTTCCTTACACTTTTACACCTCAGTAATTGGCATGCAAATGGGTAGCTAGCGGCAACACCTAACAGATCTAGCCTCACTCAAATGAGCTCAGCAAGACTGGACCTCATTAGAACTTGACAAGAGACCACAAGGTAATCCTAGGGATTAGGATAGAAGACAATATCCCAGACGAAGGAAATGACAAATGAATTTTGTACTGCTGCCTACAAAACAACATGGACATGTCCATGAAAATAAGCCACTAAGAGCCAGATGGAAGGAAACTGGATTTTATTTTATTTTTTACAAAACATGTTCCCTTGATTTATAAATACTGCACATCAAAATCTGGAATGTGAATTAAAAATCTGCTCGGTGGAAATCCTGACTGGAAAAAATGTACACACATATTGTAGATTTGATATAGTGCATTACAGACGTGGCTGCCCCCACTTTTCCTCATTTCTGAGGACAATATATTTCAAGCACAATCAGTTGACATTTCCAGAAAGTCAGTTTATGTCATGGTTAATGTACCGGCCTAGAAACCAGGAGACTGTGAGTTCTAGTCCTGCCTTAGGCATGAAAGCTGGCTGGGGGACTTTGAGCCAATCAACAGTAGATGATGAATTCTAGTCCCGCCTTAGGCAGGAAACTTGGCTGGATGATTTTGGGCCAATCAACAGGAGACTGTGAGTTCTAGTCCCACTTTAGGCCCGAAAGACGGCTGGGTGATTTTGAGCCAGTCCTTCTCTCTTAGCCCATTCCACCTCACAGGGTTGTTGCTGTGGGGGGAAAAGGAAGAGGAGGAGGAAGGAGTATCATGTATGTTCGCCACTTTGAGTTACTTAATAAAGTAACAAAGGATAAAAATCGAATAAGCAACTAAATACATTTCCAAAGAAGACAGACCCATGTTTGCCAATGATGAAATCCAGAAGCAAATACATACCACTGGACTTGCTAGAGGAAATTGGTCACAAGATTTCAGCCCCTTAGCTTTCTCAAATACCTCTGAAGTCAATAGGAGCACATTGTTTTGATACGCAATGCTATTCTGAGGTTTTATGGAGTAACATTTCTTTGGTTTTATAGTTTTTATTTGCAGATTGCCCAGATCTAATGGGCGATATCTAAATTGGATAAAATAAAAGAGTAAATATATATACATATATATAGATACACACATAGGCACACACACACGCACACAATATAAGTCAATTATCTGGAAGCCTGCGCTCACAAAGAAAAAAATCTCCAAGCCAAACAAACACCTGCACACCACAAGCCAAACAAACACCTGGACACAAATAGACACACACCCCCGACACCTCCAGCCCAAACACACCCTAGCTAGTCACCCAGATGAAACCTAGCTTTCTAATAAACGATAGCCGGCCATTCACCTGAAGTCAAGCCATGCTGAAAGCCCCCAATACACAAAACACAATGTTGCTAGCTAATCAAGATTTAAAAAAAAAACACTACAAAACAGACAGAAGACATTAGAAACACCAAGCAAGCAGGACACAATAAACTCCAAGACCAATAAATATAGACCAAGACTCCCAACCAATCAGGATGAAAAAAAGAAAACATTCTAACAAAGCACGAGGCTAGCACCAAATTTAAAACAGAAACTGCTGCGCAAACCTGACACGCATGACTAAGACGAACACAATACAGAAGCCTGATGATGGCAGATGAGATTCTGCCAAAACGTTGCTATAACTTTAAAAGCACAACTATAAAGACTTGGGAAAATACCCGAACCATGCTAAATACCACACACACACACATACACACACACACACACACGCACACACATAACCATATTTGTTTTCTGAGGTTCTTGTGGGTATTTGTATGTGGGTCTTTGGTTATTCAGGTTATCTCCCACGTAAGATTAGAAGTATCTAGGCAATGTTTCGATGAAGTCTCATTCATCATCTTCAGGCTTGTGTCTTCTGCTCTGTGCTTACTCTGAGCACAGAGCAGAAGACACAAGCCTGAAGATGATGAATGAGACTTCATCAAACGCTGCCTAGATACTTCTAATCTTATGCGGAGAAAACCCGAATAACCAAAGACCCATATAACCTCTCTCTCTCTCTCTCTCTCTCTCTATCTCCTCTATCTCTCTATATATATATATATATATATATATATATATATATATATATCTGTATCTGTATCTGTATCTGTATCTATATCTATTTATCTATCTATCTATCTATCTATCTATCTATCTATCTATCTATCTATCTATCTATCTATCTATAAAACACAAACAAGGGAGTAGTAATGTTATGATTGCTCTTTTTCTCTCACAGAATTGAAAATGTGCTCCTTGGTTTTTCTCTTTCTTTAATGTTATCCTTACAGTAATTCAGTGAACCAGGTTGGGTAAATGAGAAAAGAAAAAAAGAGCCCTGTTCAAACCAGTGATTGTTTTGGCTAAGGGAGGATTTGAATCTGGGTCTTTTTTATTATTATTATTTCTAGTCCAGCCTTCTTAGCATTACAGGTAGTACCTTAACTTACAACCATTTATTTAACGACTGTTTGAAGTTTTCAATGACACTGAAAAAAAAGTGCTTTATGATGAGTTTTCACACTTAATGACCATTGCAGCTTCATTGTGGTCACGTGATTGAAATTTGGGCACTTGGCAACTGGTATGTATTTATGCCAGGGGTCACATGATCACCATTTGTAACCTTCCCAGCCGACTTTTGACAAAGTCAATGGGAGAAGTCAGATTCACTTAATGGCTGCATAATTCACTTAGCAACCACAGTGATTCTCTTAACAACTGCGGCATAAAGGTTGTAAAACAGGGCAAGACAAACTTAACAATTGCCTTGCTTAACAACAACAAAACCTGAGGTTCAATTGTGGTCATAAATTGAGGACCGTACCTCACATTTACTTTTATCGTGAGTGCTGGAGGAGACGCTATTATTTCAGTGAAAAACAGGAGGAAAAACTCACACACAGCCCATTTTTATAAATTCATTATCAAAACTCAGCAGCACCATTTAGTTGAATGCTTATTTCTCCTTGGCCACAATTCCAGAGCCGCTCAGGGTTTCGAGGACCCAGTGAAATCCTCACCCCCAAAACTTCAGAGGCAACTTTGATCTTGTTGAGGAATTTCGAAGGAGAAATTCTTCTTTTTCATGGTCCAACTTTGAAGAGTGTGGATGAAAGAACTTTTGTGGATCACACTAAGGGTCTTGGGCTGTCCAGCCAGTGTATGGGAATCGGATAGTTAGGTAGCAATTGTGAGCTGTTCCCTTAAGGGAATGCATCATGGTAAATGCAGTTAAGGTATCCTGGGAAATGTAGTCCATGTCACATGACCACATCTGTAATCCTAATTGGTCACTAAATTGACCCTCAATGGGTTGGGGGAGTTTTCCTCACTCTTGGCTGAACTCATGGACTCATGGTAACTGTTCTACTTCTGTCGTTACAAGATGGGAGAAAAAGGATAGGAGATAAATGATCTTTTCATCTACAAGGTAGATATGCAAAGGATTGGTCATTAAAGAAGAACTTCAGCACAAATGTGAGTTATGAGGATACCTGATGAACCAATAAATGTGCTTTGTTATGGATGTCTTGTTGAGTTTATCTACCTACATCTGTACAGAACACAGAACAGGCCTAGCTCAGGGATGGGGGGAATGATGGATGGCCCCTTTATGACTTAAGGACTTCAACTCCCAGAATTCCTGCTGGCTCAGGAATTCTGGGAGTTGAAGTCCTCAAGTCATAAAAGAAGCCTTCGTTCCCAACCTCTGGCCTAACTCATCCAACATCCTGCTTCTCCAAGCCAGATGCTAAAAGGAACTTCTCAAGAACAAAATATGGAAAATCATATGGTTTTTAATCCTGGAAGTATGACTCAGAGCTATTGATGACATTACCCATCCATCAAATGGAAAACTCTTTCAGTCACGCTAATTAAAATGGCAAAAGAATCCAGTTTCATTCTTGAAATATAGAGAAAGTTCATTGCATGGCCCGAAAAGCTAAGCTCAAGAACGGAATATCATTTATTTCAATAACGGAGCGTGGGAAGGAAAGGACTTCAAATATATATGTTTGAAAAGGAGATTTTTTTAATGTGTACATTTGATCTCCTTCGAGTAGTGTAGGAGACAGAGTTCAGCTTAATATAAATGGAATATATCTTAAATTAGAATGAGAAAGGAAAGGTAAGATTTCTACACTGGGATAAATGACCAGGCTCAAATTATCTTATTTTGGTCACATTACGTGAAGACTGAGCTCTCTGGCCTAATGGTATGTGAGAATGACCTTGGGAGACCAGAAGAAGAACTACAGACTAGACAATGATCAGACGAGTGGCAGCTGAGCCTGCAGAAGGAATGTGGGTGTAGCAAACATCTCAAAAAAGACCCTCCCTAGTTTCGTAGACTGTAAAAATGAGGGGGGAAGAGATGTACTTTCAGACACGCAAGGGGGTCTGTTACAGGGGTGCGATTCAACGGGTATAACAACCAGTCCAGTGAGCATGTGCTTTGCGTCCATGCAGAGCGTTTGCTACTGACCTTCTCCAGCAATCTCTTGTGTGACGCGCGGCAATCGGGTTGAAACTAAACCCATGCAAGACTGAGTGGTTCTCGGTCTGGGTTCGTTTGTTCAGGGAGAATTACCACCTTTAGTCTTGGATGGGGTGGCAGTACCCCAAACAGACCCTGTGTGTAATCTGGGGGTTCTCCTGGACTCATGATTCTTGTTTGAAGAGCAGGTGATGGTTGTGGTCAGGAGGGCCTTTACGCAACTGCGGGTTGTGCACCAGTTACACCCTTTCCTGGATCAGCGGCCCCTACTCATAATCACTCATGTCCTGGTCACTTCCTGTCTTGATTATTGCAACGTGCTCTACATGGGGCTGCCCTTGAAGAGCATCCGGAAGCTCCAGATGGTGCAAAATGCAGTGACCCGCATGGTTTTATGCAGACCCTGGTGTGCAAAGTATCACCTCTCCTGCAGGAGCTGCATTGGCTACCAATTTGCTTCCGGGTGCAATTCAAGGTGCTGGTTGTCACCTTTAAAGCCCTTCACGGCTTGGGTCCAGGTTATCTAAGGAAACATCTCTTTACCAGTGACATCTACCTGACCAATTAGAACGAGGAGGCAGGGAATGCTGTGGATCCCAGCCCGTAGCGGGATACACCTGGTGGGACCTAGAAGAAGGGCCTTCTCTATGGTGGCTCCATCTCTCTGGAACATCATTCCCCCAGAGATTAGAATGGCTCCCTCACTAAAACTCTTCCGGAAGGCACTGAAGACCTGGTTTTGCCAGCGGGCCTGGGGAACCCAGAGAGGAATGGAACCCATCAAATGGCTAGTGTGACCAGCTGTGCGTCGGGGTCGGGGGTGGGTGTTAGTTTTTTTTTTTTCCCCAAATTTTGTTCTATTGTACTTTACTAATTTATTTGATTCTTTTTGTTAGTTCTTATTGTTTTTGTTTTTATTTTTTGTTTTAAATATGATTTTACATTGTGTAAGCCACCTTGAGTTGCCCTGGGCGAATAGGCGGCAATATAAGTCAAATAAGTAAGTAAACAAACAAACAAACAAACAAATAAATAAATCTGTTGTGCCGTACGAATCAGCTGAGTTTGAAACCCAGGATATAAAGTACAGACTAGAGCCAGGGCAGGTGGGAGGGCCCAACAGCTGATCGTTGGAACGAACCAGTTCACTCATAGCTGATCCTCGGAGCTACCGGTTCGTTTTAGACAGATGGTTGTCCAATTTCTTCTTAGAAACCTCCACGGTTGGAGCACCTGCAACTTCTGGAGGCAAGTCATTCCACTGGTTAATTATTTTAATTAATGGATGGACGTTGGTTCGAAATAACGGATGGACAGAGTTACTCTTGGAAGATGTGCATAAGTGCACCATCGTGCCTACAGTCCCTGTCCTATTGTCCCCATTTATTCGTACCTATTTCCTATATTCTTACTCATGTTTATATTTATGCCTAGCATCTTGTAAGCAGTTGACAAAATAAATAAAATAAAAAATAAATAAAATAAAAATGTAAAAGACCAGGAGGGTAGAGATGGATTGTCAGGAAGTAAATCTATGTAGCTGCTAAGAGTTAACAACAACCCCTGGATGATGCGTTTGTGGAGAATTTCAGCCATCTGGGTTACAGTTGTCCCAAAGGTGTTTTTTCAAAAGGCAACTGGAGTGTTTGTTCCTCGAGGAAGAGGAATAAAATGTTTCACTTCTCATCCATGAAGCTTCATCAGTTGTGACGGCTGGGAGATGGAAGGGTAGGTACTGACAGTTGAGACTGGGTGGTGGGGAAATGGAAGGATAGGTTTTGACCAGATTTTGGAGTGGGGGGAGGATGGAAAGATTGATACAAATACAGACTAACAGAGTTGGAAGGGACCTTGTAGGTCATCTAGTCCAACCCCCCAACCCAAGCAGGAGACCCTACACCATTTCCGACAGATGGTTGTATTTCTTTGCAATCACCTAGTTGTTAGCAAATGTTGACATGCCATATGCTAGCATACGATATATCACCATTGTCCTCATTATCAACATCATTCCAAGTAACTCCAATAATGCCTAGCAGTGAAGCAAAATCTATTCTGATGCTGATGCTGTCACCTCTGAAGGAAATTCGATCCTGATTGACTCTGCCTTCCTTCCATCCTTCCAAGGTCAATAAAATGAGGATCCAGATCATTGGGGGGGGTGGGGGGCAATAGGCTGAATCTGTAAAACTGCTTGGAAAAAGCTGTAAAGCACGGTGAAACGACAGGTAAGTCTTAAGTGCTCTTGCTTATTGCAGGCAAACTCTGCCCACTGCCAGGAGTTTGATGCTGACTGGCTCAAGATTGACTCAACTTTCCACCCATCTGAGGTTGGTAAAGTGCTACTGCTAAAACATTTTGGATCAATCAAAAGTGGTTTCTATTGTGCTCTAAAAATAACTTAGAAGTAAAGAAGGACTAGGGGGTGACATGATAGCAGCGTTCCAGTATTTGAGGAACTGCCACAACGAAGAGAGAAATAACCTATTCTCCACAGCAGGACAAGAAGCAATGGAAACTAATCAAGGAAAGGACCAACCTAGGACTAAGGAGAAATTTCCTGACAGTTAGAACAATTAACCGGTAGAATAGCTTGCCTCCAAAAGTTGTGTGTGCTCCATAACTGGAGGTTTTAAAGAAGGAACTGGACAAGCCATTTGTCTGAAATGGTATAGGGCCTCCTGCTTGAGCAAGGGGTTGGACTAGAAGACCTCCAAGACCCCTTCCAACTCTGTTATCCTGTAATTTAGGAAAATGTCAGCATTACCAAAAGACCTCAACAAGGCATCTCACTATACTAAGCCCTGGCTTCGGCCCTAGAACAGATGCATGGATTAAGAGTTTCACTGAATGCCTTCTCCCTTTGGGTTGCTGTGCCAGATCTGTTTGGCTGTTGCAATTCCTTAGCAGCTTCATCAACACAGAGGCTCCCCTATGAATCACCCCTTAGAAATCAGGATTGCGGAACAAAGCCCTCTTTGTGGTTGCAAATAATTGGGGTAGGAAGAGAATCACATGGGGATTGTCTCTATTTTAAATAGCCACCCTCTCTAAGGAGTGGGGGAGGAAATGGTGTGGGATGCAAGTGTCATCTTCTAGACGCATCTGAAAACTATTCGGCGATGACATTTTGACTGGGCTTGGATTATCCAGCTCCAACGTTTTGCATCTTCGTTCACCTATTCAAGGCAGGGTTTTTTTTTTTTTATAAAAAAAGTAGAGTTTCTTTCCTGCCAAGAAGAGAGTCACACTACAAGCCAGTTCCTGCGAGGCTACAGAAGTGACAAACCTCAGCTTCTGTTCATTTGGCCTGATCCCCCTGTTTTTGAATTTGGATAAGGAATGATGTCATACATAGCTTCCACTAAAAATAAGGCTTGTTTCCTGCATGAAGTCAATCAGCTAGCTGTGTCTCCCGTGCAAAGGAACCAATTACCTGCAGGCAGTTTTTGACTTATGACCGCAGTTGGGACCAGAACATATCTGGTTGCTAAGCAAGACGGTTGTTACGTGAATCACAACTGATTTTACAATGTTTTGTTTTGCCATGGTTGTTTAAGAGAATTACCGCAGTTGTTAAGTGAATCACACAGCTGTTAAACGAATCTGGATTGAGTTTTGGAGGAAGCTAGCTGGGTAGGTTACAAAGGGTGATCACGTAGCTGCAAGGTGCTACCGGACTGTCTTAAGCACATGTCAGTTACCAGGCGCTGAAGTTTTAATTACATACTGTGAGGATGCTACGACGGTCATAAGCGTGAGGACTGGTTGTAAGTCCCTTTTTTCAGTATCTTTGCAACTTTGCATGGTTTCTAAACAAATAGCAATAGCACTTATATACCACTTTACAGAGCTTTACAGCCCACTCTAAGCAGTTTACAGAGTCAGCATATTTCTCCCAACAATCTAGATCCTCATTTTACCCACCTTGGAAGGATGGAAGGCTGAGTCAACCTTGAGTCAGTCAGAATCGAACTCCTGGCAGTTGGCAGAGTTTGCCTGCAATAGCAACAGCACTTTAAGACTTACATATCACTTCACAGTACTTTCCAGCCCTCTCTAAGCAGTTTACAGAGTCAGTCTATTGCCCCCAACAATCTGGATCCTCATTTTAGCAACTTTGGAAGGACAGAAGGCTGAGTCAACCTTGAGCCGGTCAGGATCGAACTGCTGGCAATTGGCAGAGTTAGCCTGCAATACTGCATTGTAATCACTGCACCACCTCGGCTCAAATGGTTGGTAAATTGAAGACTACCTGTAATTCACCTGCCTCCCAGGTGTATCTCTTTCACTACGAGCAGCAGCTGGTTTTCCCAATCTCAGTTTGCAAGCACCTATTGAATATCTAAAGAGGATCGGAATTACCTGTTCTACCTGCAGAGATATAAACACACACTATTTTTTTCTTCTTCTCAATTTTGCAATGTCAATGTGGCATTGCAAGATATTTGGGCAATAATGGTCAGAAAGGAGCTTGCTGGTTGTGTGGAGATAACCACTCCTGGCAGGACCGGGTCTCTGCTACCTTGGCAAAATCCCGTTCCCAATTTCTGATATTTTTTTTCCCCCTGCCTGGCTCTTCTGTCTCCAAAAATTTTCCAGAGAAAATTCTAGAACAGAATGTGACTTATCAAGAGGTTCCAGCTGAGATTCCAAAAATATCTCCGGCTCGTTCCTGAAATCTATTCATGGTGTGAATAAAGCTGAGTTGATTCAGGCAGCAAACCTCGTTCATAAAAATCCGAAAGCAAGCATTAGCAGGCATACAGCTTCCGGTATATAGCTGTTAGGAAAATCAGGAGAAAAACAGCCCTGGTATTTTTTTTTTATTTTTTTTTTGCAGATTTCCAAATATCACTCCACCTTTGCTTCCAGTTAATAACTCTCAATTACCTGGGTCCGTTTTGGACAAATGAAGTGCCCTTGGCTGAAACCACAACTGCAATGCCTCAGCGCTGCTAGCAGTTGTGGGATTCAAAATTTTTCATGGCTTGATGGGCGTGGCTTGGTGGACGTGGCAGGGGAAGAATTACTGCAAAATCCCCATTTCCTCCCCACTCCCGGGGGAAGGATACTGCAAAATCCCCATTCCTCCCCAACCCCACTAACCTGCTTTCCAGCTCTGTTCTCCGGTGCAGGGCAACCAAAGAAGACCCAGCCGATCAGCTGGGACTCAATGGGAGGCGGAGCATAGATGGGGAAGGGCTAGTCAGAGGTGGGATTTGTTGATTCTGTGAATGACTCAAAATTTCCGCTACTGGTTCTGCAGAACCTGCTGAATACCACCTCTTGTGTGGGCGTGGCCAGCACATGATACATGAGGCGTTTGGACCAGGAGTTTGACAGCCCGGCTTTAGATTGAAACTGGGCTTACTGCCAGCAACTGTGAGAGGGATCTTGGGAGTCCTTAATGGTCAATCACTTAAAAATGAACCGGCCGTGTGCAGCCGCTGCCAAATGAGCCAACACAGTTCTAGTCTGCATTAACGGAGGGACAGAACCAAGATCACATTTAGTTCTAGTATCACTCCACAAGCCTTGGTAAGGCCACACTTGGAATATCGCATCAAGTTCTGGTTGCCACAATATAAAAATGATATTGACCCTCTGGAAAGAGTGCAGAGAAGAGCAACCAAGATAGGGGGACCGGAGGCTAAAACATATAAAAGAACAGTTACAGGAATTGAACATTTCTAGTCTAATGAAAAGAAGCAATGAGGGAGACATGATAGCATGCTCCGATATTTACGGGGCTCCTACAAAGAAGAGGGGTCGAACTATTTCCCAAAGCATCAAAAGGGAAGATGAGAAATAATGGATGGAAACTAACCAAAGAGAGAAGCAACCCAGAACTAAGGAGAAATTCTCAATCATGACAGCAGTCCAACAATAGAACAACTTGCCTTCCGAAGTTGTGGGTGGTCCACCATTGAAGGCTTTCAAGAAGAGACTGGACAATCATTTACCTGAAATGGTACAGGGGGTTGGACTAGAAGACCTCCAAGGTCCCTTCCAGCTCTCTTTTATTCTGTATTCTGGGAAATGATAGCTCTTGAGGATAGGGGTAGGTTCCTACTGCTTATGGCGATGCTTGGCAACCCATGGCTTTCCTTATCCGTTATCTCAAGAAGAATTTCAGTCTTAGGGGAGGAAGTTCAAAGTTCTTATAAGGCAGAGTTATGAAACTCATAGAAGATGCCATCACTTTATTAATCCCTATAGCAACTCATCTCAAAAAGGATTAGGCCTAAAAGAGGTGTACTGCTTCAAATCTGACAGTGCAAAGGCTAGGAAGGAGGAAGAAAAAAACCAGTTACCCATAGCAACTGCTCAAGATTTTTTTCCCTCTCCATCTTCATCTGCCCCGTCCCGAAATAGCTCTTTAAAATCTCAGGTGAACATTTATTTGTTTATTTTTGATTATGTGTAATCCAACCCTATTGTGCATCTCCAAAGCAGCTTTTCTGCAATTCCTACACAATGGATATACCGCTGAACGCTGTGTTTATTGGTCAGTCCCTAAGACCTTGGAAAAAAAGTTCTTTTTTGAAAAAACCACACAACTCAACTGAGAAATTTTATTGTATACGGGAATATTGGCAAACTGCCTGGAGAGCGAACAATAAAAAAAAAATCAAGCTAAACAAAATTAAGCTGCTGCATAGCTATAAATTGCCTTCAAGGTGTCCCATTATCTAGTACTATATCTGCTGACCTCCTGTTTCATCCTTTTGGGGGGAAGTTGGCAATTGGTTCCACTCATTATACAACCACAATAGAATGAATGCAATCCACAAGTGAAATCATTTCTTTTCTTTAAAAAATGGGATTGGAGTAGCTTACACTTTTTTTTTTACAAAGCACAAGATGGATAACAAATCTCTTTCAGCTACTTTTATCCTTTTAAAATTCCTTCCAGCTTCCTTTATCCTGAGATGCTTACAAGGAAGGTACAAGTAGCTTCATTTAGCGACTGCCTTCTTTTAGCAAGAATTCACAGTTAATGATGGTGACGAAGAAGTAACCCCACATTAAAATGGGCACTAGGAAACAGGAGATAAGATGCCATTTGCAGGACGTGTGACTGCTTCGTGTCTTTTATATCTGCTTTCTGCTTTTAAGACATTTTAAAAATCATTTTAAGGTGGGGGGGAGCACTGGGAAGTAAGGAAGGGAGAAGGGAAAGAAAACATTTCTAAGCCGTTTTGCTTGAGAGCATATTTTGTTTTTCAAACCATTTTTACCCTACGGAGCAATAAATCTTTGGAAATACACGGCAACTGGGAAAATCAAATTCCCTGTATTTGCCTATCAACAAGTCATATTTTCCGTAATTATTTTTCAAGGCCAGGCTTGTCGGTCCTAAGCATTCACCCAATACAAAGGGCTAGAGTCAGTGCTTTCAAGATTTCACTTAATATTCTGGAGCAATTTATAGCTGGGGTGAGGAAAAACAAAGGCACCGCCTCCAAATACTTGCTGTTTAACAAGGGACCATTAACCACAGTTGGGTCAGGAGTATAAACTGTTGGATACGATTACCACAAAATCTATAATCAAGACGCTTATCATTTTTCCACTGAGTGCCAAAAAAAAACCCCAGATGCTTTTGAAAGTCCCTTGGACTGCAAGGAGATCCAACCAGTCGATCCTAAAGGCAATCAATCCTGGCTGTCCTTTGGAAGGACAGATCCTGAAGCTGAAGCTCAAATACTTTGGCCACCCATTGAGAAGACTCCTTGGAAAAGGCCTCGATGTTGGGAAAGATGGAAGGCAAAAAGAGGAGGAGGAGGACAGCAGAGGATGAGATGGTTAGATAGTGTCATCCATGCAACAAATGTGAATTTGGGCAAACTCTGGAAGTCAGTGGAGGACACGGGGCCCTCTCTATGGAACCACAAAGAATCGGACATGACTCAGCAATTGAACGACGACATGATTTCTCCAAAAAGAATGTGCTTATATATCACATCGAAATATTTTTAATAAAAACAGCAACTAAGAGGAAAGTTCTCACAGGCACTTGTATAGGTCATGGTTACAAAGAAGAGCTTTCTAGGGCTTCCCATCCTTCCTTGTACAACTGAGCAACTGAGGAAAGACCAAGCCAACGTAGCTTCGGCACAGTCTACCCAGTCTGAAGAGGAAACATGCTAGCAGTTTGGGGAGTGGCGTCAAGCTGGCCACGCCCACCCAGTTGACCATGCCCACCCAGTTGGCCACGCCCACCCAGTTGGCCATGCTCACTTAGTCGGCCATGCCCACCCATCCCCCTGAAGTCAACCACAACCCTGATGTGGCCCTCAATGAAATTGATTTTGACACCCCTGCTCTAAAAGGATGCAAATGACCAGCTGTCTGCAAGGAGTATCAATCCTTCTATCCTTCGCCATCCAGTCAGAGCTGAAGAAGCCTCTTGGATGAGAAGCGAAACCTCTTCAAAGAAAAACCAGAAAGTCCAGTTGCCTCTTGGAAAAAAAAGCACCTTTGGGACAACCAGGACCTGGATGACCAAGAATCTCTACAGACAGCCACCAGAAATTTATTAGCAGGGACTGCTAGGAAGCAACATCGTTCAGGAGGTTTATAAATTCCTCCTCCTTACATTAGAATATATAGCATGATTGGGAGGGGGACATAAAACACAGGCTGCTTTTTAATGGTGTTTTAAATACCAAGCAATCACATTACTTCTGTTATCATTTTAATGTTATTATCTGAAGGGCATCAAGCTGTGAACAAAAGGGAAGTGCTGGCAAGGAAGGATAGAAACATGTTTTTGCAATGAAATCAACTGTCAATTTGAATCTTCCAGATGGAATAACATATTGGGCTTTAGGAGATTTGGGGAGGGCGGGGGAGGGGAAGGGACCATACGTTATCTCGAAAACCAACCAGAGAGGTTGATAACGGAAACAACTCCCAACCTCATTCACTCTAAATAAAATATGGGGCTAAAGATTACCTCAAAGTCTCTTCGTTTCTTAAATGTTGGCTTGTCGTGGCCCACCAAGTTTAGGATTGTCCGTCTGAGATTTTCGAGGAATACAGATAGTCCTCAACTTACAACAGTTCGAAGTTACAACCAGGGGCGGGCTGCTAGGGGTCCGCAGTGGTTCGGGAGAGCGCCTAGCTAAGATTCTGCACAGTTTGGAGAACCCACCAAATCCCACACCTGGCTGGCCCCGCCCATCCTGCCCCTCCCCTCCCAGGAGTCCCCACGCGGCCTGTTTTGGATGCAGGTAAGCGCAGGGTGCGCGCAGAGGCTCGGGGACGGCAAAAAATGGGCCTCCCGGAAGTTCGGGAAGGCCAGAAATGGGCCTGTTTCTGGCTTCCAGAAAGCCTTCGGAGCCTGGGGAGGCTGTTTTCACTGTCCCGGAGGCGCAAGGAAAGCCTCCTGAGTCTGGATAGGGCAAAAATACCCCCCCACACACACCGTGGTACAGGAGACCGACTAGGCCACACCCAACATGGCCACGCCCACCCCGCAACTGGGCAGAGAACCCTTTGCTAAAATTTTAGATGCCCAGCCCTGGTTACAACGGCCCTGAAAAAAGTGACTTAGGACTGTTTTTCACATGTTGGGGCATCCCCACGTCCAGGTCATCAAAATTCAGATGCTTGGCCACTGACTCATATTTATGACGGTTGCGATCTCCTTTGGTGACACCCCCCCCGCTGGCAAGTGCAAAGTTAATGGGCAAGCCAGATTCTCTTAACGACCCTAACTTAACAACTGCGATCATTCATTTAACAACTGTGAGAAGGTTGTAAAATGGAGCAAAACTCACTTAACAAAGGTTTCCTTTAGCAATTTAGAAATTTTGGGCTCAATGGTGGTCGAAAGCAGAGAACTCCCTGTATATAAAAAAGTCGTTGTTACTTAAATGTAGCCTTGGCCCATCAAGGTTAGAATTGTTCATCTGACATTTTTGAGAAATACTGAAGAGTCATCGTAACTTTGGGTGCAGACAGATGAAATGCAATTTTAATCCCCGGTGTTAAACACTTTGACCAAATAAATAAACAAATAAATCCAAGCAGAAACTTCGGTGCCCACCAGCTTTCACACATCGCAAATGTTCTGGCATAGTTCTCAGCTCTCGAAATATCCCCGATGTGAGAAAATCCATTTTAAGGCTGAGTATTTTAATATGCATCGAGTTTATAAAGTTTTGTTCATCAAAGTTCTGAGAAATTGAGAGTTATGGAAACGCTCACGATCCCAAATAAGTAAATAAAATAAATCAATAAAAATAAAAATAAGTGTATTTTGTATTCTAGGAGTATTGCAACAGATTGATTAAAAAGTTCATGTGTGGGGTGTAGCTGGTTTGGACTGGTTCTACTGAACCGGTAGTTCCAACCATCATCTAGCCTCACCCACTCGCCCCCACCCTATCCTGTCCTATATTTCCTTCTTTCTGACTCAGTCGATTCGCACGGCACAACTGATTTCCGCAAATCAGCTGTTCTGCTTACCGGGGCTGCCCTAGAAGGTAAGCAGCTGAGCTTCAAATGGCTGTATTTTGAATGCTGCGCAAAGTGCGCGCTCACAGAACTGGTTGCAGCCCACGACTGCAGGCAGTCCTCAGCTTATGACCACAACTGATCCCAAAATTTCTGTTGTTCAGCGAGACATTTGTTAAGTGAATTTTGCCCCCTTTTATGACCTTTCTTGCCACCGCTGTTAAGTGAATTGCTGCAGTTGTTAAATTCGTAACACGGTCATTAAGTGAATCCAGCTTCCCCCATTGACTTTGCTTCTCAGAAGGTTGCAATGACCCCAGGACACTGCAAACTGTCATAAATATGAGTCAGTGGCCAAACATCCAAATTTTTATTATACGACCGTGGATTTGGGGATGCCAAAACATTTGTAAGTCTTAAGCCACTATTTTCAGTGCCGTTGTAATTTCAAACGGTCACTAAATGAGCTGTTGTAAGTCAAGGACTGCCTCTACAGGACTTCAGGACAGGTCTTTCTCAGCTCAGCCTGGAAATAGCAAGGATTTGGGGAGTAAAACCATTGCAAATCCACTGAACGACGTCCTTCACTGTGATCTTTCTGCTCAAAAGCTTCAACGTCTTACATAAAATACAGTGTTTTCCCTCTATCCAGTACTGATCTTGGGAATTGTGGCTGAAGCAATTAAAGACACAATTCCAAAATGAGAATAATCATCCCGCAATTGCTTCACTGGGCCAAGTGTTGTGCTTCTAATTAGTTTTTATTTTCCGTACAGATACCTCATCCTTACCTCAAGCATTTTAGACAATTGTATGATCTCAAGGTGCTGCTGATACAATTCTGCAGAGGAATTATTGAGTCTGTCATCTGTACCTCTCTGACTGTTTGGTTTGGTACAGCAACCAAATGGGACAGGCACAGACTACAACGGGTATTAAGACTGCAGGGAAAAAAAAAAACAATTGCAACCAGCCTGCCTTCCATTGGGGACTTGCACGAGCCAGAAAAAAGGCTGTGAAAATATCTATAGACCCCTCACATCCTGGACATAAACTGTTTTAACATCTCCCCTCTGGATGCTGCTACGGGGAACACTGCAAGCCATCACAACTAGACACAAAGACAGTTTTTTCCCCTTGTGCCATCACTTTACTGAACACCAACTTCCTACAGCACTGTCTTATGCCTAAGAATATTTACCCATGTAGTAGGGCTGTATTACTATTATCCTTCTCATTACCTAACTATCTACACTGCCTATTATTACCTACTCCTATTGGTATCTTATGACTATCACTTCATTGGTTGTATCTTATGATTTAAGACTGGATCTTATGATTTATCGCTTTGTTGGTTATATATACACTGAGGACTTATGCACCAGAGACAAATTCCTTGTGCATCCAATCACACTTGGCCAATAAAGAATTCTATTCTATTCTATTCTATTCTATTCTATTCTATTCTATTCTAATTTTCTCTTCCCTTCTCTTCTCTCTTCTCTCTTCCTGTTCTCTCCTCTCCCCTCCCATTCCATTCTATTCTCATTACAATGTTCCCACCTCACTTCCACCACCCCATTCCCAAATCTATGATACAGAAACACAAGAAAAAGGAATAACCAGATCAGATCAAAACCAAAAGGGAAGCATACAAATTCAGAACAGATTCACGGATTTTTGGTATGATATATACCTATTTGATGATGCATCAATTTCCTGTTGCAATATCTAGAAGATCAGTTTTCAGAGCTATACGGTACGTTCCTCACGTTGCATGAATTCTTAAAGAGTTACTTACATTCTATTCTCCATTCTGGCATTCTGGCACTTCTATTTATTTATTTATCTATTTAGAGCACATTGAGGATTAATTATGGCCCTTAATTGCCTCCATAAAATCGACCATAAAATACCAGGCTATTAGATAAAATGCTGCATCCCACTTTGAAATATTTAGAACATTTAAAACATTTTTTTTTTGAAAAATTAAAATAAATAAACTCTGTGAGTCCTTAAGGTTTAATTTGGAGAAAGGGAAACAAGCGAAAAACAAGATGATAGCAAGATGGCGTGAATTTAATCGCTGGAAACAGTTATGCTGTAAAAACAATACAATTCCATTGCTAACAAAATATTACATGTGTTGTTTTTTTTACAAAAATAAAAGATCCTTCAATTTCCTCTAATCTCATATGTTTTCTCCCTTCTTCCTATTTGTTTATAAGTCAGTGGCTCATTTGATTTAATTATTTATTATGCTGAGATTCACAGGCATAATTACAGTGACAGCACCATTATCAATAATACTAATGATTATTAATAATAACCTCCTGCAAATGTAGTAATTATTCCAAATAAAATCAACACTGTGGACCTTATTATATAACAATTATAAGAACAGGAAAAGGATGAAAGTTCTGTTGTCATCAGTATCTATCTATCTATCTAGACAGATCTAGATCTATCTATCTATCTATCCTAATTTATCCTATCTATCTATCCTAATTTATCCTATCTATCTATCCTATCTCTCTCTGTTATCTGTGTCTGTCTATCCTGTCTCATCTATCCTATCTATCCTTTCTTTCTTTCTTTCTTTCTTTCTTTCTTTCTTTCTTTCTTTCTTTCTTTCTTTCTTTCTTTCTTTCTTTCTTTCTTTCTTTCTTTCTCCTACCTCCCTCCCTACCTCCCTATCATGACATACCTAATCGGTTGTGAAACTTTTAATTTCCATATATATATATCCTTCTTTCTCGTGATTTGCATCAATGGGTGATAAAGGAAACGGATGCGATTAACTCACAATTTATGTGTAACAATTTGAAAAGATACAGCTACCCAGATCAATGATAGAACTGTCTGCTGAAATACGAACATACATGCGATAAGAAACCAGCAATCAAACAATAGCGGATAACAAGGGACATGCTTTCTTTCAAGCAGTAGGCACTAGAGAGAGGGTTTGTGTGTGTGTGTGTGTGTGTGTGTGTGTATGTAGGGATTATCGAAGCTTTTTTGCAATACCTGTTTGGCCATTTACTATTTTTATATACACTTGAACAATTCAGCTTTGCAGGAAACCTACAAAGGTTTTGCTCCAAAGGAATTTCTAGCAGATTTTCCCCCTCAAGAAATATGCTTTGCAGACAATCGTGTCCTATAGAGATAAATTCACTCTTCTAGTCCAACTAATATTGTAAGAGGAAAATGCACCATCTCCACAAATACATTGTCGACCGCTGTGTAATTAGGATTAGGGTATGGATGAAAAAGAAAGGAGGAATCTGATCCATCTCGAGATAAGGCAAGGAAATTCAAAGACTCATTTCAATGAAGGACCCGTGGCGTTTTTTTCCAGGGGTATCTCAAAAGCCTCATGATATTCTCTGATGCAATATTCAACTTCGATAACTGCAATTCTGAACCACTGAAGCAGAAAACTCCATCCCATTTGCCAACGATTGATTGGTTTTGAGATGTTGGTAGTGGTAATGGTGATGGAAAGAGGTTGGAGCCTTTGGTCTCCAATAGTAAATCTTGTCCAAATACCCAAGTCGGTTATCAAGGTTGCCATTTCTCAAAATCGATAACACAGTGGTTATAAACGCAGACGACAATCAATCTCATCCAGAACCAGCCATGGATGTGGCAGGTACATAATGGTGCTTTTTTTAGTTATTTCAACCAAAATGACACATTCTTCCCTATAAATAAGCATGTTTGTGGACCTGTAAAGGTAAATATAAAAAGTAGCCTTTGTGTAAAGAAATAAATTACCAGATGTAGCCACTTATCTGATTTAAGGGAGTTTGCTTAAGACAACATAGTCATCTTTAAGATCAATGGGACACTAAACAAAGACATTATCTGTCTCTTTGGTTCTTTGCAATAAATAAAAGAGACAGGCAATGTTTGTCCCTGGATGCAAGAAGTAATTCGATACCTCTGTAAATGAGGAATTTTCCAACAGTGAGAGCAATCAACCCATGGAACAGAAGTTGCCTTCAGAAGTTGTGGGAGCTTCATCACTGGAAGCTTTCAAGAAGAGACTGGACTGCCATCTGTCGGAAATAGCGTAGGGTCTCCTGCTTGGGCGGGGGGCTGGACTAGATGACCTACAAGGTCCCTTCCAATTCTGTTAATCTGTATCTAATCTACAAGGCATCCACTGAGTAAGGTACTCCAACAACCATTCTCCATCTTGAAAACACCTTTGGATGGCATACCTGAGACCTCTGGCTATATCTATTTGTAGATTGTTCCTTCTTCCGCTCCCCTGATGTTTTTGCAACAACGTAGTGGCTTCATCTACTTTTTTCCAAGCTATTTTTGGTTGAGCCAGGCTAACAAAGAAAGAAGCACCACAGGCACACACACAATTGGTACATATAGGTGTTTTTTTTTCCCCATCCCTCCAAGTAGCAAAAGACTGTGTCTCTTTAAATTGAGGTGACTCGGCCAGGTTGATTGGAAGCAACGGTAGAAACAATGAAGGCAATTCTGAGGTTACGTTGACCTGTTCTACTCCTGTGAATGGATTATGCCGCTAAAGAAATCAGTGGCACCAGGAGGGATGGAATTGTCATCTCTGGTGTCCTTCCAGTGATGGAAGTAGAAGAACCTGACTCTACAAACCTCCAAAGATAAGGTTGGACAGTGCTTCTAACCAGATACAGGTTTGAGGATATCTGGCCATGATGCCAACAGAGAGCAAGCATTTTGAACCATATAATTGAGAATTCCACTTCTTCATGACCTCCTTGATGGCTGGCCTTTTCTACAACTGGTATTGCACAAGACTGAACCTCTAGACTTCCTTGTCCTGCTTATTTTGCCCAGACTGTGGCAGTAGCTACTTCTGGAAAAAACAACAACACACAACTAAACCCACATATACCTTTAGAATTAGCACCCGAAGCCCCCCCAAAAAACAAATATTAGAACATAGTAACCTTGTTTGATGAATACTGCTTATGCAGCCTGCATAACTGTACCCAACTGGAATATTATTAACCCTGCTGGAAATGATAAAGAGGAGACCCGACTTTGGTTTTTAATTCTGCCAAAATCTGGGCTTGCAAATCAAGTTTCAAAGGGTTGAAAGAAATAGCACGGACTTCAAACTGATAGGATTTCATTGATAGGTCCGAATTTGTCTGCCATCAACGAAAACACAGGCATTACCACCCAGCAACAAAATCCTGTTTAAAATATAACTCGGTGGGAAACCAGTACAAAAGGGTCATAACACAATCCCACCCTTTCCTGCCCATCTCTAGTTATCGTTTAGATTTTATTTTATTTTTTTTAAAAAAATAAACATTTAGACCTGTCACAAAAGATCAAATTCCGTGGTGCAGCTTATAAAATAAACTTAAGCGTCTAGGCAGAGCATAATCCTTGGACTCTTGCTCCTGTCTCCTCTTCTATCCCTTTGTATGAATTCTCACCCGGGATGATTCAAATAGATAGCGCCCTTCTCGAGAAAACCTGAACATTTCAGGCAGCTCACCCAACAAGCACCATATCAGGAAGAGGTATCTGGTGTGTGCGGTTTGGGGTATCACTGCGGGCATCTGCGATGGGCTATCGAAAAGGAACATGATTGTAACAATTCTTCATGGGCAATCAGGCGGCACACATTTTCAATCATCGTTATGGTTGATTTCAAAGGTTTCCTGGATGGAATTAGGTGCCATCACATCCTTCCGGCATGCTTACCAAATCAAGTCAGTGCACAACACCTAATTTCAACTCAAGGGCCACACAAAGTTCCTTTGCCAGTCCTTCCTAGCTAATACCAACAATTTGCATTAATTATCCTTGTTGGGTGGCAGTTCCAAACAAGGACTAATCTTTGCAGCTCCTTCAGTAAATTCCATTTCTCAGTTACAATGAGATCACATAACAAGATCATCCCCCCCAGCTCCAAAAAAAGGACAAGATAGAAGAATTGCCACAAATAAAATTTCTGTTTGTTCACCGCAGGGTGGGACAGAAACAGAGGGAAAGCATTATCAGTGCAAAATATAACTTTGCCTTATTTTCAACCAGCGGCATAGAATGAAGTGTACCAAGTCAATAATAATAATAATAATAATAATAATAATAATAATAATAATAATAATAATAATAATAATAGCAACAAAAGAGCCAAATCCAGGCTAAACATCTGGCTAACTGTGTAACCAACCATAATAACAGCTTTGAAATAACTGGTTCCTCAAGAAACCCTTTCAAACACCACCAACCCAGTTGGGAAACCGGGTTTGGGGAGAACATGGTGCTTTAGGTCAATTCAGGAAGCATTTCCATAAATTGAAGTTGGCTGTCCATAAACCACTATAGAGGGACCAGGTTTCAGTGAGGTTTATTAGCCATTATCTTTTTTTTTTTAAGACTAACTTGAGAGCCAGAAAGAAGATTGCATAACCCGAGGGATGGGGTTATAATTTATAACTTGGGAGTTTTGATTTTTCGTTCATGGATGAAAAATAATGACACCCGACATCTCTGTCAAAACTCCAGCCAACGATACAGAGAATCTGGTCCCCATAAAACATCAATTCTAGAAATCCCAATAAACTCAGTAACCTAAATGCAAGATTATCTGACCCTGAAAAGCATAAGGGACCAATCAAGGATACAAGTGTGTTTTCCACAATG
This sequence comes from Pseudonaja textilis, assembly GCF_049901715.1. Taxonomy (NCBI): domain Eukaryota; kingdom Metazoa; phylum Chordata; class Lepidosauria; order Squamata; family Elapidae; genus Pseudonaja; species Pseudonaja textilis. The sequence goes on from NC_141994.1 coordinate 68,561,000, forward strand.
CATTTGAAAGAAAGGATCACTGTTATTATTTTCTCTCTCCCACCCTTATCCTACTCCCCCTTTTAACAACTTTGCAATCTGCAGCTGCTAAAACAGATGGCTATTTCAGAAATAACTCTTCTCCGAGACTCTTTGAACTACAAGAAATCCAATGCTTTTGCAAAGCCGTTGGCCACGGCTGGGTTAAGACACACAGCGGCGGAGAATCAAGATGTTGTAACTCTGAATGAATTTAATAATGTGACCGAGACTAGATCATGTGAAGAAGCAGTAAAATACCAAACTCTCATTTTGAGGACCATGCACGAAGTTTAATTCAGTGTTGCTCCCTTTAGCATATTTTTTTCCTCAAAGCATATCTGCCCAAGAACTCAATTTTGTTATAATAATAATAATAATAATAAGGAGGAGGAGGAGGAGGAGGAGGAGAAGAAGGAGGAAAAGGAGGAGAAGTAGTATCAGGACAAGCTTATGGTTTTTTCTTTCTTTCTTTCTTTTTCTCTTTCTTTTCCTCCCTCCCTCCCTCCTTCCTTTTCTCTTTCCTTCCTTTTTTCCTTTTTCCTTTCTGTCCTCTCCCTCCCTCCATTCCTTTTCTTCTTCCTTCCTTCCTTCTTCCCTCCCTCCATTCCTTTTTTCCTTCCTTCCTTCCTTCCTTCCTTCCTTCCTTCCTTCCTTCCTTCCTTCCTTCTCTCTCTCTCTTTCCTTCTTTCTTTCTCTCTCCTTTTTGGTTTTAAAACACAGGGCTTTTTTCTTCTTCTGAGAAGAAGAAGAAACAGTGCTTGGCCTCCGATGCATCAAACTTTAAAATTAACAACAACAACAAAAGGGGTGTGTGTGTGAGAGAGAGAGAGAAATTAACCCAGGCTTGTTTGTCTCCTTCAAATTCCAGCAGGCAGCATTTCTTGCCATTCCTTCTCCTCCCCAGGAACAGGAATCACCTTCCTAACAATTAACACTCTGCATTCTGCAGAATCAAGAACGGGGTCAAATTGCCTGGTCTAATTTCTCTTCCACACTGTCACAAAAAGAAAAAATAAAACCAGGTCATTTTTGTTCTTTTTTTTTTTTTGGCATTCGCAGGCAGTTGATCTCCATGACTAATTTACTGTTTGCTGGGGGATTTTTCTTCTCCACCACCTCCTGAATCTGGATTGATTACTGGCACCACCACCACTCCCTGAACCAAATAAATATATTTTATTTTATTTTATTTTGATGCTGAAGGGATGCTCTCCATAGAGGCATTTGGAGTGCATTTTAAAAATTTCTTTCTTTCTTTCTTTCTTTCTTTCTTTCTTTCTTTCTTTCTTTCTTTCTTTCTTTCTTTCTTTTCCTTCCTTCCTTCCTTCCTTCCTTCCTTCCTTTCCTTCTTTCCTTTCTTTCTTTCCTTCTCTCTCTCTCTCTCTTCTTTCTTTTTCTTTCCTTCTTTTGCAAAATTCTTATTTTCTTCCCCATCTCCTCTTCCTCCCTTCCGCTTCTGCCCACCAAACCCTTCTTCTTCCTCCTCTGCCTTCTCCCTCTGCCTCCACCCCACCTATCCACAGCTATCTTTAGAAGCAGCGTTCCTGATAGAGATACGTTACCGATCAAAACGTTTTACGGGCTTTGGGGAAAGAGAGAGAGAGAGAGAGAGAGAGGGTAGTTAAAGCCGGGGTGGGGTGGGGTGGAGGGGGGGGAGAGAAGAAGGGGGAGGAAATGCACGCGCGCACGCACGCACACACACACACACACACAGAGAGACAAACAGACACACACTTGCACACCCATCCACACGCGCGTCGGAAACCGGGAAAGCATTGGCCAGGGACGAGGGAAAGGGGTCGGTGGGTGGGATAAATCCTTCCCCGCAAACCCCCGCCGCTTGCCGGCCTCCTCAGAAGGAGCCGAAGCGGGAAGGGGGTGGGGTGAGGGGTGAGGGGGGAGCGGGAAGGCGAATGCAAAAAATAAATAAAAGGCTTTTGTTTCCTCAAGGAAAGCTTCTCGGACCCGTCCAGAAAGAAGAGAAGAAATAAGGGGAAACCCTTCTCCCCCCCGAAAGAAAGAAAGAAAGAAAGAAAGAAAGAAAGAAAGAAAGAAAGAAAGAAAGACCCCCGTGAGGGGTAAAAAAAAAAGGGGGGGGGGCTGTCCGGGCATTTTAGACCCACTGAAGATCAAGGCGAAGTACTTACATTCTGTCAGAAACTAGGAGGCGGCTGTCGACCATCATCTCTGGCAGAAAATCCAGCTTGAATGAAGAAGTCATGTCCCTTCCCTTCTTTCTTTCTTTCCTTCTTTCCTTCCTTCCTTCCTTCCTTTCTATCTTTCTTTTTCTGTTCTTCTCTCTCTCTCTTTCTCTCTCTCGTTTGGATCAAAGGCAACCCCCCTCCCCTGGCTAGTCCTGCTGCAACCCGCTTCTTTTTCCTTCTTCTCCTTCTCCTTCTCCTCCTCCTTCTTCTTCTTCTTCTTCTGCACGCCCGCTCGCTCCGGCTTGGCCCAACTGGAGGAAGGTGGGCTCCTGGCTGGCTCGGCGGCTCCGACAGCTCCTTCTCCTGGCCACGAGACAGGTGCGGGAGGCCTCCCAAGGCAACAGTGAGAGCCGCCACTTGTCACATTCTCTCCCCCTCCTCGCCTCCGCCAGCCCCGCTCTCTGGACTCCGCCGCTCAGCAACTGTCTGTACAGCGCCAGGTGCTGGGAACGCGGGAGGCGGAGTTGTTCCCTTTTTTCCCCCCACTGCAGCGAGATGGTTAACCCCTGCCGCCCCAAAGCCCCCCCGACAGGCAGCCAGGCACGTCGGGCAACAGCCCCAGTTGGGTTTCGGAGGAAGCGGGAGGAAAGAAGGAAGCCAGAGGAAGGAGGCGAGAGGAGAAGGAGGAAGAAGGAAAACTGGGGCGGGGGGGGAGGAAGTGGAAGGGGAGAAAGGGGGAGGAAAGGGAGGGAGGGAGGGAAGGAGGAAGGAGGGAGGAGCAGAAAAAGGAAGGAGAGAGGGAAACGGAAGGAAAAGGAGAAAGAAAGAAGGAAAAGGGAGGAAGGAGAGGGGAAGTTGAAGAGGAGATAAGGGAGGGAAGGAAGGAAGGAAGGAAGGAAGGAAGGAAGGAAGGAAGGAAGGAAGGAAGGGAGGGAGGGAGGGAGGGAGGGAGGGGAGGGGAGGAGGAAGAGAGGGGAGGATTGGGAGGGAAAGGGAAAGAGGAGGAAAAGGAAGAGGAAGAGGAAGAGGAGGAGGAGGAGGAGAAGGAGAAGGAGAAAAAGAAGAAGAAGAAGAAGAAGAAGAAGAAGAAGAAGAAGAAGAAGAAGAAGAAGAAGAAGAAGAAGAAGAAGAAGAAGAAGTCGTCTTCCTAAGTTTGAATCTCTAGGTTGGGTTTTCAAAGGAGAATAGTTGGAATGGCTGCAAAGGGGCTCAGGGGATAGACTCTGCAAGAGGAATCCTCAGAGGGGAAGAATTTTAAAAGGTTGGAAAAAAAAACCAAAATCTTCCTCAAGAGAAGCTTTTTCTTCACCCATTCTCCCTCCCTCCCTCTCCACCCCCCCCCTTTCTCTCACGCACATGCACACAATCAAACCAGTTCCTTTCATGGCGTGACTGCACCAGTCTTTGCAAAACTGAGCTTCGTAGACATTTAGAAATCGGGACACCCATTAAAAGCGTCTTTTATCAAGCGAAGGGAAAGTGGTCATGGGGTTGACTGATATCAAAAGGATGACAGGCATTTTGGGGGGGGGACTGGGGGGATGAACTTGGCCGCGCTACATGCCTCTCTTTGGAACCCTCAATTATACACGGATAATAAACTCAAAAACTATATTATTCAAGCCGAAACTATGTTATTCAAGCTGTAACTGGATAGAAAATCTAGTAAACTTGTTAAGAATTTTTTCCCCCTGGTTTCTGAAAACATATCATTTACTGCTTGAAATGGCGAGAGTAATGTTCTTTAGGAGAAGAATTTTGCAGCCAGGGCTAATTTGACAAGAAAAAAAATAGTCTGTCATGAAAGATTCACAAATTTATGGTTCTGTTCCCACGGGACTTAAATGCTGATACTGGTACAGTATATACCCAGGAATATGAAGGACCAGCAATCCTATGCAAATCATTACAATAAATGAGGCTCTAATAATGAGACGTGTCATTATTTTAAGCACATGTCTCTTTCCTTCGCATAAATTCAGCAAACTGGCTTTTAGAAAATAAAAATAAAAAATCCTCACCCCTCTTAATCAAAATAACTGTACCAAGATTCACAATATCTGGTGCTTTTCTCCCGACGCGTACGAGATGAGCCGAAATCATTTAAGAAAATTCTTTATTTTTCTCTCTTTTTTGTTTGATTTAAAAACCAGCAGCCTTCGAAATGGTTCTTTAACGCTATAGATGAATAGAACAAATTTCAACAAAACTGCAATTTGCCACAACATTTCATTTCTTCATCTGAGCAAATTTATCTCCATATGATTACATGGTTATAGAGTTGCAGGGAACATTACATAATTTCAGAATGTAGGCTGAAAGTAACACTATTTTTTTTTAAAAAAAAACAGCCTTAAAAACCTTGGTGAATATTCCGATTGTTTCAATCTAGTCCTGTAGCCTTCTGTTTTAGCTGAAATTTGTCTGATCCTTGTTTGACCTAGTGTCACTAGGATGCTAAAATCTCGAATTATATACCTGAAACATCCAATCAAATTAAAGCAGTGAGATTAAAACAAAACAAAACTCGAAGCGCCTTCAAGACCATCGGAAAACTATGGCTATAACCTCCAATCAATCAACCAATTAAAATTAAAATTAGAAGCCCTTTAGCCTCAGCTCATAAAATGGGAAAACAATTCATGCACTTCTGCACACCACTATATGCACTTGCTTGTACGAACAGACGTAGAGAATTTTTATATCTGACATAATTGGCTAAATTAGCTGAAATACTTGATAAATTCATGCAACAACGAAGCTTTGATACTATTATTAAGAGCTTCTCTGGTGCATTTATGTTCTACGCAGTGTTCTTCTATCTAAAACACTCGCTTCTTTATTTTAAAAAAACATCCTAGTTCTACTTTTGTTGCCTTTCGTTACCAACTTGTATAAGTTATTTATTCGTACAGCATCGTCAATCAATCCATAAAACGGTCCCGTGGAACAATTTAAGCCCCAAAGATGAGTTAGTTTCTGCTTTGCAGAGTGTGCCATGTGGATTTGGACAAAATGAGGAACAGCCATGGGAGGAGACGGGAAAGGATGAGCAAGAATAATAAAATAAGTGAAATATTTACAAGGGCACCCCTTCCAAAGGGGTTGAAGCTATTGGGTTAAAGCAAGATCTTTCTCAGAGAGTTAGGAATTCAGTACTGCCTTAACTGTACTGGACTCCATCAGAGCCTTCACTATTGCCACAGCAAACCTGTTATAATCCACCAGTTCTAATGGCTAATATAGGTAATATTTATGGTGGATTTGAGTCAGTTTTGACACCTGACAACTGCCTGGACAATTCAATGTAGATTTCTTGGCTTGGTTTTTAGAAATGGTTTCTGAGAAAGAAGGACTGATCCAAGGGCACCCAGCTGGCTTTGAACCTAATGTAGGACTACAACTTCCTGTCTGCTGCCTTGTAGCTGGATGTTTTTAACTATTATACCAAACTGGGACTCCAAGGGTTAATATACAAATAGCAAAAAGTTAGACTCGTATTGTCCGATGAAGATTGTCACACATTTCAACCTAGAAGCAGAAATGGATTTATCTTATCACAGAACTCCATAGGTATAGTTGACTTGAACCAAGTCTTGTTTTACATTTTAGCCCTTAACCTATGAAAGAGGTTCATACTTGACGATTCACAGAACACCGGGGACAAGGCTTAGGAGCAGCCCCAAATCCTTGCTTTTGTGTGAGCAAGTGAACTTGGCTTCATTAGACTAGGACCTACCATCCCAAAGCAATATAATAAAAACAAGGCAAAGTATACAAGAGGCGGAAAATTATGAGAAGAGGAAAATGTATTTGTGGTTGAACAAGAAGATAAAAATGTTCTTTTTTTGGCATGACGTTTCCATTAACAGCATAGCTGTCAAAGGAGGGGATCTGTAAAGGAGATATTAGTATCAGAATAACAGAGTCGGATAGGACCTTGGAGGTCTTCTAGTCCACCCCCCACCCCCCACCCCCCGCTCAAGGTGGAATGCTCTTTTAGTGATTCATGGTATTCTTGCAAACCGGCATAATTCAGTCATATAGGAAGCCTGGATGGATCCCAATGAAGAGGAATAAGCTCCTTAGAACCACTTTCCCCCAAACCTGGGCGTTTTCACACAAGGTTCTAGAATCTGAATGGCCAAGACGTCAGGTTGGAGAATCAAACGAGAGGGAGCTAAACATACTTTGGCTGGAAGAATTCCATTCGGATTGACAGATCCTGCACTGGCAGATCAGAATTTAATTATCCACAACCTTCACACTTCCTGAATGTTCTGACATAATTGCCAGCTCAAAACATGCCAAGTGCATTTAAAATGTATCGTTGGAGGATGAGAACTTTGGAAAAAACACGAATCTACCAAGATAAAAATATAGCTCAGATGTCTTTCTTTCTTTCTTTCTTTCTTTCTTTCTTTCTTTCTTTCTTTCTTTCTTTCTTTCTTTCTTTCTTTCTTTCTTTCTTTCTTTCTTTTTTGGATAGGTGTGCAGAGTTTTCAAGAAAAGAAAATGTAACGGAGGGAAGAAGAGCGGAGCAGGACGCAGGGAATGACATGGAATGGAAGGAGGCTGGTTCCTTCATGCCAAGGAAGCATGGATAAATGTCATGCATTCAAGTCATCACCTGGCACGACAAAGTTCCAAACAGCGCAGTCTTGGAACGTGCTGGAATTCCTAGCATGTATGCACTATTGAAACAGCAATGACTACGCTGGCTTGGGCGTGTCACGAGGATAGGTGATGGTCGGATTCCGAAAGACCTCCTGGACGGAGAATTAGTGCAAGGAAAACGCCCTAGAGAGGGAGACCACAGCTGCGATATAAGGATACCTGCAAGAGGGATCGAAAGGCCTTGGGAATGGACACATCAACAGCTGGGAAACCTTGACCTCTGATTGTTCAGCTTGGGGGCTAAAGACACAGCATGGCCTTCTCCAATTCAAAGAAGAGACACTCATTCAGCAGGCTGAGGCAAAGAGGCCGTCCCGGAACCAGTGAAATCCAGGGCCTGGACGGGGGACAGACTGTATCTGTCCTCAGTGTGAAAAGGATTGTCACTCTAAAATTGGCCTTTAGAGCCCCACTAGATGCTGTTTCAGGACTTCTTTTCAGAGCAAGACACCATCGTCTTTTGAGATTGAAGGATGCCAAGGAAGTCTGTGGGAGACTATTACCATACGGGCATGGTAGTCTTCGCTTTACGGTCACAACTGAGCCCAAAATTTCTGTTGCTAAGCGAGACAGCTGTTAAGAGAGTTTTGCCCCCGATCGAGCTTTCTTGCCACGGTTGTTAAGTAAGTAACCAGGTTGCTTAGTGAATCTGGCTTTCTCATTGACTTTGCTTGTCAGAAGGCCTCAAAAGTTGATTACGTGGCCTCCTGGGGATACTGCAACCGTCATCAATATGAATCAGCTGCCAAGCTTCTGAATTTTGATTAACATGACCATGGAAATAACCAGAATGGTCGTAAGCGTGAAAAATAATCGTAAGGTTTTTTTAGATATGGTTGTGACTTCAATGAATGGTTGCAAATCAAGGACTACCCGTATTGGAGAACAGCTATATTATGGTATATTATGTCAGTGTGGAGGTGAGAGAGTTATTTCTGGTGCGGGAAGGGAGGGAACAGGTGATCTCCACATGTTGCAGAATTAAACCCATTTTATAATACCTTGGTAACACTTGGAATATATACAGTACAGTACAGAACAGAACAGAAGCTAGAAGGGACCTTGGAGGTCTTCTAGTCTAACCCCCATTTCAGACAAGTGACTGTACAATCTCTTCTTAAAAACCTCCAGTGTTGGAGCACCCACAATTTCTGAAGGCAAGCCGTTCCACTACTTAATTGCTACAACTATTAGGAAGTTTCTCGTTAATTCCAGGTTGCTTCTCTCTCCTTGATTAGTTTCCATTCATTGTTTCTTGTCCTGCCTTCTGGTGCTTTGGAAAATAAATTGGCTCTCCTCCTCTTTGTGGCAGCCTCTCAAATAGCAGGATACTGGAATATTTCATCCAGCATTGGTTGCCACGACATAAAAAAGATGTTGAGAGGGCAGAGGAGCACAACAAAGATGATTATGGGATTGGAGACTAAAACATTTGAATAATGGTTGCAGGAACTGGGTATTTCTAGTTTAATGAAAAGAAGGATCGGGGCGACATGATAGCAGTGTTCCAATAGTTGAGGGGCTGCCACAAAGAAGAGGGGGTCAGTCTGTTCTCCAAAGCACCTGAAGGCAGGACAAGAAGCAACGGGTGGAAACTAACCCAGGAGAGAAGCAACCTAGAACTCAGGAGGAATTTCCTGAGAGTGAGAATAATTAATCAACGGAACTGCCTGACTCCAGAAGTTGTGGGTGCTCCATCACTGGAAGCTTTTAGGAAGAGATTGGACGGCCACTTGTCTGAAATGGTATACGATTTCTTGCTTCAGTAGGGGGTTGGACTAGAAGACCTCCAAGGTCCCTTCCAACTCTGTTATTTTCTTATTAAAAGCTATCAGCCAGGTTGCTGGGAGTCCTACTTCAGGAACAACAGGAGAATTAAATGTTCTCCTCCTCTCCTGTTATCGATTTCCCAACATAACCACAGATGGCATTTTGAGCAGACCAACGTTCCAAGAATAGCCGCCATTAATACCAAGCCAATACAGCTTCATTCATCCAAGCTGGCTGTGAAAAAATATATATATATATATATATATATATATATATATATATATATAGATAGATAGATAGATAGATAGATAGATAGTTAGATAGTAGATAGATAGATAGATAGATAGATATCTCTCTAAACTTCGATTTTAAGAGGAATGTTGTCCCCGGCATTTAGAGAGATATCTATCTATCTATCTATCTATCTATCTATCTATCTATCTATCTATCTATCTATCTATCTATCTATCTATCTAAATGCCGGGGACAACATTCCCTCTTAAAATCCGAAAACTTTACCTAACTGCTATGGCCCCTTAATGTCTCCCCTTGCCACAGAAGCCAAGGAAACTATGCTTACTAAGGGTTTACATTCTCTCGTACGCATACGGTGCTCATCACAGGCAAGATCGAAAATCATCTCTGTGGGGACGACCTCATACCAATCCCTGTGCTTGCCGTTGGAGCTCGTCACTACCACGATTTCCTGCTTATTAATCTCTTGTAATGATTGCAGCGGGCTTGTCTCATCAAGAACATCAGTTAACACACATTAGGATGATCACGAATGGACAATATGCAGATGATACGCTATTTGCGCGCGGTGCGGTTGAGATCCATGGGTCAGTGGGGAAGAATTTGAAGGCACGTCTGTATGGGCAGCTGGAAGAGTTTGATGCTGCTGACCAACTGTGACCCTCCTTGGGCCTCAAGAGGTGATCAGCGTGGTCAGAGTTAACCGCCCTGATTCTATGAGAAGAAATCCATCTCCATTAAGCTTCTATGAAGCTACTGCTGAATTCCCTAGGGGGGTATTAACCTTTCTCCAAAAAAACATTTGCTAATCGCCTCCAGCTGCTATTCCAAGACTCTACAAAATTCTCCTTCTGAAGCAAGAAGGGAGAATCTCAAGACAATCTTGGGAACACACAGTGCCCACAATCCTTTAATATTGGAACGGGCTGATGGGAATGGAAATCCAAACTAATTTTTATGTGTGTCAGTGGTGGGATTCAATTTTTTTTTACTACCGGTTCTGTGGGCATGGTTTGGTGGGTGTGGCTTGGTAGGCGTGGTAGGGGAAGGATACTGTAAAATCCCCATTCCCTCCCAACCCCACTAACCTACTTTCCAGCTCCGTTCTCCTGCGCAGGGCAACCAAAGAAGACCCAGCCGATCAGCTCCGGTGGCAGAGAATAGATGGGGGCGGAGCCAGTCAGAGGTGGGATTGGCCGGTTCTCTGAACTACTCAAAATTTCCGCTACTGGTTGTCCAGAACCGGTCAGAACCTGCTGAATACCACGCTCTGGGATGTGTGGACTTTTAACTCAGTTTATTTTCTTTTAAAATCACTTTCTGTAATGCCTTGCATTAGAATGGAGTCAGGACAACTGAATGGAAATGAGAATTTGCTGGTTGGATGCCCTTCCTGATGCCTATGCGGAATTTACAGCAGATATTTTCTCTTTTTGTCCAGAGAGAGATATATATATATCTGTCACTACCTAGGATCAAACTCATAGCCTCCTGATTGTGAGGTGAGAGCTCTACCTCTAGACCAGTGGTTGCCAACCAGTAGGCCAGGGACCACTGGTGTTCTGCGAGAAAATTTTGGTGGTCTGCAGAGAAATCTCACCCCCAAAGCACCCCTCAAAGCAATTAATCCAGGCTGCATGGGAGCACAAGGCTGCACTGCCCACATGGCCCATGGGAATACAAGGTTTGTGTTGGTTGCATTGCGAACAACACAAGGTAGTAAGGGGAGGGGGGAAGGGGGAATTTGCCCCATTTGCTCCACTTGCCACACTTGCCTACTCGCCTGGCCACCGGGCTGCTTCTTTCCGCTTCTTTTTTCTTCTGTTTTTGGCTGCACGCAAGGAAAGCAGCAAAAGTCTTTCTTTCTCTCCCCCAAACTCCGCCAGAAATGAGTCTTTGGGACCCTGCAAGGCATCCAAGAGGCTGCGCCATTCTGGCAGAGTTCGGGGGAGAGAAAGGAAGCCTTCTGCTGCTTCTGCTGCTTTCCTTGCACGAAGCCAAAAGTCTCTCTTCCCATCCCAAGAATGGAGCTGGAGACCGTATCCTGCGATCCCAAATAAAGAATGATCAAGCGGTAGGAAAATTCCCCACGGGGTGGGGAATTTTCCTGCAGACTTTTTGGGGGATTTTCCCAGGGTCTCCGGTCCATGGGATTTAAAATGATGAGTTTGGTGGTCCCTGAGGTCCAAAAGGTTAGCAACACCTGCTCTAGGCCAGCATGACACTCAGTGTTGACTCCTACAAACCGTCTGGCTTGGTCCATTCATTTTTATTGGCAAGATTTTGGAAATGATTTGCCGTTCTTTGAGGGCTGGTCTCCAGCTTGACACCTTGACCATTACACCAAATTGCTTCTCCAAAGTGTAATGTTTCACTGGGGATATTTTAAGAAATTCTGCCCCGTTCTTTCTTTTGAATGGAATAAGTCTGCTTTGTGCTAATATTGTGTTTCCGTGCGTTCAAGTCTTTAAGGCAACACCATTTCAATTTGGTTGGCATCTCTGAACAGGGTAGAAAGGAAGCACTTTTTATTTTTAAAAAAGTTATTTTCAATAGATTGGTGCAATGGGCAGTGAGAATAACCTTAGGAACTGGAGGAAAAAATTTCAGCTGAGACAAGAGTCAGATAAGGGAATTATGATTCTAGGCTAGAACTGTAATCCGAGAAAGCATCTCAGATTGGACCGACTGTCGTTCTCACAGAGGTAAAGGGAGGGAGGGAGAATTATTCAGGATTTGCTAAGATGTGTTCCTTTAGACTTACAATAAATGTAATATTAGTTTTCATAGCTCTGGTTTTAGTTTGGCCTACCTTGAAAGGCTGATGGTGAGGCTACCAGATCTGGAATGAACAAATCATGGAAAACTCTTCTTTTTTTATTTTTTTTATTTTTATTTATTTTTTTATTTTTTAAAATTTTGATTGGTTTTTAAAACAAACATAAACAAACAAAACATAAAAGCATATAGACTTGAAACCAGAGATATTTTTATTGGGAATTTTACCTGAAATATATAGTAAAGATTTGAATTACCTGATTGTAAATGTATTAACAGTAGCTAGGATTGTATTTGCTAAAAATTGGAAAAATGAGAAAATACCATCACAGGAGGAAATTATGAAGAAAATATTGGAATGTGCTGAAATGAGCAGATTGACATTTGAAATTAGAGAACAAGAGGATAAACAATTTTATAAAGTTTGGGATCTATTCTATCAATGGTTAGACAAGAAAGTATAGTAATGAAATATGTAGACGTTTAGAAAATACTAAATATATAAAGATGTATTCTTTTCTTATTATATCTACAAAATGTTTTTAGGATAAATTTGGGATGATAATATGAATTGCCACAAAACAAATTAATTAAAATATGATTATTTTCCAAAGCATGAATGAATAAAAGTATAGTCAAATAATTGATTAATAATGACACCAATGTATTTAATATTGGATTGAAAATATGAGATCATATACAATGTAATTGTAATTGAAGACTACGAAATGGAAGCACAAAACCATTTGTAAACCAACCAGCACACTGTATGTACATATATGGAAGATGGCCTGATGTTTTTATGTTTTGTTTATGTTTGTTTTAAAAACCAATAAAAATTGGAAAACTCTTCTTGACCACCATTAGGTAGCTATCCAGGTACCAATAAAGGAGAATATTTATAGCTTAGGGTTGAAATGAAGGGTCTTTGGTGCTCGCTGAGTTTGGTTGTTTTCTTGCAGATGTTTCATTATCCAAACTAGATAACTTCATCAATGTTAGTCTGATGGTGGCACCTAGTTTGGGTAATGAAACATCTGCAAGAAAACAAAACCAAGCTGAGAGAACACCAAAGACCCTTCAGTTATCTAGATTTTTGCAGTTTAGGTGGTAACTTTATGGTTGCATTGAGCTAGAAAATAACAACATGGGCTGAAATGGGATACAGACAGAAGATTGACAGTAATTTTAGGTTTCACCGTCAATCAAAATAGCTGTAAGCTAAAAAGGACCTCCGCATCTTTCTCTTTGAAAATTAACTGGCCATTTCTCCAGTACAAAGTAGGACTAACTTCGAGCTGCAAAAATCCAGACCACCACTAGGGGCAGAGGCAAGGACAGCCTTAACTCTGCTCCCATCTAGTGGTCCTTTTGGTTTCTGCCAATAGTCCTACCTACAGTAATGTACCTGAAAAATCTCACTGGGTCATGTTTAAAATCAGTATCATTACAGGGACAGTCCCCCCTTTTAATTCCAGCCATGCTGGCTGAGGAATTCTGGGAGTTGAAGTCCACAAGTCATAAAGAGATCACCTGATCTACAAGTTTAAGGGAAACAAATTTTAATTTCACAGAATAACTACCGAAGAGTCCTGCTTTAAGTGAGATACTAGGTTGGCTTTGGACAGGATGAGGAACCAGAAGGGAACATTTCAAGCTGTTATTCTAGTAATGATAGATTTACGAAGGCCTTTTTAGACATTTTGGTCTCCAACCCATTTAAAGGCCTTTGCCAGCCCTTTGAATCATACCCAGAAGCAAATTTCACATTATTGTTGGAAGAACATGGCACAATACAAGCGTCTCTCAACCTGATGGCTTCCAAATGTGTTGGAACTACAATTTCCAGCCTTTCCAGGTGCACCATATTGAGACCCTTCAACCGGAAAATCAGAAATAGGCAAACCACTACTGTGCATATTGTTAAAAAAAAAAGTGATCCAATTGCTCTATGCACCTGATGTTTGAAATATTAGCAGTGAGCATTTGTTTTTGCAGAAGAATAATTTAAAGAACAGAAACATATTTGTAATACTTGCAGGAAACACACCCTTATTTTTTTCTCGATTCACACAATACTGTTCCGTTATAAACATGTGCAGTTGGGCATTTCAACAAGTTCATCCCATGTTCCTTAAGTTTCCCCAATAATCTTCTCCAACTCCTCCTCGTCCTTTTCCTTCTCCTCCTCTTTCCTACCCTTCAACTTCCACTCTTCTTCCTCCTTTTCCTTCTTTCCCCTTTTCTTCCTCTCTTCTCCTTCCTTTTTTCTCCCTTCCTTCCCCTGCCTTCTCCTCCTCCTCCTCCCCCCTTCCTTCAATTTCCACTCTTTCCTCCTTTTTCTTCTTCCTTTTTCTTCCTTCCTCCTCCTCTTTCCTACCCTTCAACTTCTACTCTTCTTCCTCCTTCTCCTTCTTCCTCCTTTTTGTTCCTTCCTCTCTTCTCCATCTTTTTTCTCTCCCTTCCTTCTCCTTCCTTCTCCTTCTTTCCTCCTCCTCCTCCTCCTCCTCCTCCTCCTCCTCTTTCCTACCCTTCAACTTCCACTCTTCTTCCTCCTTTATCTTCTTTCTCCTTTTCCTTCCTTCTTCTCTTCTCCTTCCTTCCCCCCGTTCCTTCTCCTCCTCCTCCTCCTCCTCCTCCTCCTCCTCCTCCTCCTCCTCCTCCTCCTCCTCCTCCTCCTCTATTTTCTGTGCTTCGTGTGAAGCCTTGCCAGTCTGAAGTATTAAAGATTAAGGTGTAAGT